>NW_021318754.1:494086-602243 GCF_001605985.2 Dendrobium catenatum
ATATATATATATATATTTCTTTTCCAATTAAAATCTATCCTTTTTTAAATTTTTAGTTATTTTTTTCTGTTTCATTTAGTACATGAGCACCGTCTAAAATTTGCACAATGAAGGTACAACCATTTAAATTTCCTTTTCATTTTTCATCTAATGTGCGCAGGTACGTTGCTTCCGCAGTCATTATCATAAGGGAGTGAACTCCTGTAATTTGCATGCATGATTTTTTCTCTTTCATTTATGCATTCATTGACATATTATTAGTTCATTCATTTCATCATTCTTTAAATATAATCTTTACAAGTATTTTAAATAATATATACACTTTTGCATGTATTTTAAATTGATATATGCACCTTTCACATATACATAAACATTTATACTACATAATAATTTTAATTTCTAATTTTCATAATCACATATATATTTTAAATTGACATCATCTTGCATGTAATAAATAAATAACCAAATATATAAGATATTACATTTATAAATGAAATAAAAATAAAATAATGTAATTGCCATAAACAACTGTAATTACCCACTTTAATTAGTCTCATGTTTCAATCCCTTTCAAATAGTTGATCCTTGCAATAGCCTTCCTTAATGCAATCTAAAGTTACGCACTCAATTACATAAATTATTATTATCTTAAAATTTCATTAATTCACATAAATGTTTCCTAAATGTAATCTTACCTCAAATCCCTTTTGAGATCATTTATTGGCTTCAGCATTTCACCTTCATGCACTAGATTAATCCAATTCTCCACTGTTCCAAATCATTTTGAATTGCATTAAGCATTGCAAATTAGTTTTATAAAGTAAATATTGTGATAACATTAATTTGATTTGGTGTCATTAATAACAACTTCAAAGTGTCAATAATCATCTATATAACCATCAAGCATGACATACTTCTTATTTGCCAATATGATTACAACATCTATTGATAATATAATGTAATATTAATTATCTCAATAAATCAAATCTTCTCTCCTTTCTTGTTGAAATGAAGTTTTCACGCACAAGATTTTTTCACGCATGAATTTTCTTCCTATTAAAAATTAGATATTGTTGCTTTCCATCAAAATAAATTTCAATATTTATGTTCTCTAAATTTGGACAGAAAATAAACTAGGAACTCAAAAGTTTACTTACATTTGCTAGGGGTGTCAATTTTGGGTCACAGGTCGGGTTCGGGTCGATTCTGAAACTAATCCGGCACTATTTGTCAACCCGAACCCGACCCATTTTTGCAAACGAGTCGGTTTTCCGGACCCGAACCTGACCCGCTTAGGGTCCGGGTCAACCTGACCCGACCTGAATGGCCCGATGCCAACAAAAAATTGCTAGTTTTCGGGTCCAAAAACGGGTCAATATCCGCTTTTCAGGTAAAAAACAGGTCAATCTCAAGTTGCCGGATCAAAAACGGGTTTTCGGATAAAACATGGGTCAATTTAAGGTCGACGGGCAACTCGAACCCAACCCAATTTTTGAAACGAGTCGACTTGTTGAACCCGAACTCGACCCGTTTCGAGTTCGGGTCAACCTAAATCCAAAATTTTCAGGTCATGTTCGAGTCGGGTCCAATATTGACACCCCTAATATATGCTTTGGCTGTAGAAAAAGTGAATTCCCAACTTAAATTCTTGTTCTTTCTTTCCATTTTTCTTCCTCTGCACTCATTTGAATCATAAATTCATTTCTTATGTTTTAATTATGTAAGAATTTTGTACAAAATGAACAAATTTGAAAACCTACCTTACTTCTCCTTATTCTTCCTCTTGGCACAGAGCTTTTCACGCATTTTGCTTTCATTGGAGTGAGCAAAATGAAGATATCTCTTGTAAAGAGTCTTACTTTTCACTCCCGCATGTTTCCGTTCACTCGATAACACGATCCGACCTGTCCAGGAGAGCTGACGGACATGTTCAGTCCGGTTTGCTTCGCCTGCTCGCATGTTCATTCGGTTTGTGTTCGTGCGGCTTATTAAGCAGGGCTAACTGGTTCAATTGAACCGGCCGGACCGATTCTTACATGTTTTACTAAATTTTTCTCCACTCATTGTGAATTCTAAGATGTTGTCTTGGGGAGGATAATTTGCAATGCTCAGATGAATGTTGTGCTCTAGCTTCCTGATGTTGAAGAAAGTATTATGTTTCAAATAAAATATGGTTAGTATGTAACCTGTCTTAAAGAGATTGAAATCATGTTATGCTGCTTCCTTCTTGGTTACCTAAGCTACGTATATTTAAGAAACTTATTCCCATGTTCTCTTAATAATAAAAATTCAGAGTTATGAGTTATTTTTGTGTAAAACTTGTCAACTATCAAAATACACTATGAATACCTATACTAGCCATATAAAGCGTTTCAATTATTCTCTATCATTAATAGTGACATTTGGGGACCCTTTCATTTGACCAATATCTCTAGGGCTAAGTGGTTCATATTTTTATAGACGACCACAGTAGACCTACTTGCATCTTCTCAATGAAAGACAAATCTAACACTTAGTACATTGTTATGAAATTCCATCGCAATATACAATCTTAATTTGAAACCTAAATTCAAGTTATGAAGACTAACAACGTGTAGAGAATATCTATTTCAACAAGGGGTTGTACACCAAAGCTTTTGTATATACACTTCTCAATATAATTTTATTGGTGAAAGATAAAATAAACATCTTCTGAAAGTTGCTAGATCCATCATGATTATTAGCAATGTTCCAAATCAATATTGGGGCGTTGCTGGCCTAATGGCTGCATACCTTATTAATTGAATGTTGTTAAAGATTATCAAATTCAAAACTCTATGCCAAGTTCTCATTAAAACACATCCCATACTATTGGAGCTTGGTTCAAACGGCTGGTTTTGCTACAAAGTAATGCTTGGTTCACCAATGTTTGTTAAAATTTCTTGATAACCAATATAAACCATGCCCTTCATATCAAGTTGGTTGCATGAGAATTTTCAATGTGGTCAGGGTTCTAAGCTTTAGAATGGTCAAGGAGAGACAAAATCTTTATTGGATGGATAAAAACTAATATTCATAAAGAGTCTTGGAATTATATTCCTCAGTGTGAGTTTTGAGAAAAAATATCTAATTTTGAAAAAAGGTTACATCCATAGTATTATAGATTTCATTCTATTTTAAATACATCCTTCACGAGGTAACACTTGTTATAATCTTGATATCACAATTGCTTATAGGAAGGTATTAGGATGACAAAACCTTGTTTAAACATTTGATCAATGAATACACTTACAATTATCTTCTCAACTTCATGTTGTTACAACTAATCTTTCCACTGTGAACTTCCTCAACATTATTCAGGAATTATTAGAAATTCCTGAATGGATAGATGCTTTTAATGAAGAAATGAAAGCACTTAAAAGAATGGCTCATGGTAATTCTTGATCTTACCAAAATAAAAGAAATATATCGGATGCAAATGAATTTTATACAAAATATAAGATTGATGGGAGTATTGAAAGGTATAAAATTAGGCTGTCTACAATAGGGTTTACTTAAACTTATGACATTGATTATAAAAAAAACTTAACACCAGCTGCTAAGATTAGCTTTATCCACATCATTCTCTCTAATTATGAATCTTGATTAACTGCATCACCAACTAGATGAAAATAATACTTTTTTAAATGGATTTTTTTAAGAAAAAGTATATATGTGAATATTCCTCTTGGATTCAAGATCACTTATAAGAAAAAGAAATGTCTGTAAACTTAAGAATTTCTTATATGACCTAAAATAATCTCTATGAGTTTGATTTGGGGAATTCACTATTATAATTAAAAAAATTGTATAATCTTAAGGGTAGCTTGATAAGACTTTATTTGTAAAGAAATCACTCCCTCGCCAAATCACTATTTTGATTGTTTACATTGATAATATTATTCCAACTGACAATAATGAGAGAATTTAGGAGACAGGGATCTTGACCTATGAATTCCAAATTAAGATTAGAGATCCCTAAAATATTTTTTTGGTATGAACATCACATGATTAAAAATGTTATATTTGTCTCGAATAAAATAGATTGAATCACTTAAAAGAGATTGGGATGATGGGACACAAACCCGCTACTACCCTTGTGCATCCTATCAACAAAATATGATCAAATTGTGACACTCTATAAGTTGACA
This sequence comes from Dendrobium catenatum, assembly GCF_001605985.2. Classification (NCBI taxonomy): domain Eukaryota; kingdom Viridiplantae; phylum Streptophyta; class Magnoliopsida; order Asparagales; family Orchidaceae; genus Dendrobium; species Dendrobium catenatum. The sequence continues at coordinate 498,256 of NW_021318754.1, forward strand.
AATAAAGATACAAATGTCTGATTGGAAAAATTCTCTCTCCCATAATCTGTCACATTTATAATTTTGTCGGTGTGATTAGTCGATTAATGAATAGTCCTATTAAGGAACACCTTGATGGAATCTACTAAATATTAAGACACCTAAAAAGGCCTCCTGGAAAAAAGACAATTTCTTAAAAAATGGAACATATAGGAGTATAAAAATCTTTATTGTTGCTCACTGAATTGGGTTCATAACTGATAGAAAATTCACTTTAACTACTGCTCATTTGCTTGAAAAATTTTATCACCTAATGGAGTAAAAAGGAGATAGTGGTTGTTAAAAGTACCTCTGAAGCAAAATTTAGGATCATGACTCATGGGATTTATTAATGAATGTGGCTAGATTTGTTGTTGAAAGACCTAAACATCCACAATAAAGAACCAATGGTAATAGTATGTGATAGCCAAGTTACAATTCGCATTGTAAGATATCTAGTCCATCCTGATAGAACCAAGCATGTTGAGATTGATAGATATTTTATAAGAGAAAAATTGATACAGTTCACTTCTACAAAACTTAATATAACATATATTTTGACCAAAGCCCTTGATCAATCTCAATTCGATTACTTTACTTTCAAGCTAGGAATGATTACCATATATTCTTAACTTGAGGGAGAGTATGAAAATTCTGGAATGAAAGCTCTAACGTGGCCCATGCCGGATTCCTATTAGCGATCTATATGCTCTAATTAAATCAATTATGGATGGTTGTCCAGCTTAGAAATCCATCAATTTTCATTCTGCCTTATTTGATTACCCATTTCGAAATAAGAAAAAAAAATTTCTAGGCTAATTAATTCCTTAATTTTGTGACTTGTAAGTTGCATAGTTTAGTACCTATAAATATGTACCTTCTGTACTGTTTGATCAGAGCAATAAGATTCAGGTTTTTCTCCTCTTTACTTTTCCATCTATTGTTCGTTTGATAATTGACAAAAGGAATGCATGTTTTTAGAATGGAGACTTCATACAAGAAAACCAACCCCTACAGAATCACCTGTCAATCGAATGATCTTGTCGTTTTTCTTTAATGGAGCTGTGTTGATGGCATTATGCAAATATTTTCATTTTGCAATGAATCCTATGTTGTTTAATAAGCCTGGTGTTAGTTTTGTTAGGGTTTAGCAATATAGGATGACTTTTTCAACAGAATATCCCTTTCCTACTAGTACTGCCAAGTTTGGTCCATTTAGTTCAAGTATTAATTTGTCATCAGAAGATCCTCACTAGCCTATTTTTAAAGGTTTGATTTCAGGCTGCAACTTGGTGTTTTTTCAAGATTCTGATTCCTGGTACATGATTTACTTGATATGATTTTAACTTGCATTACCTGAAGTCATAGTAATTAGCCTTTTCTCTATTTTGTATTTTCCAACAAGGTGCGAATCATGTGGGATCTTCATACTTGTTATAATATGTTAGGTTGTAGGATATAGATAACTATTTGAATTGGCTATATTTGAGCTCATATGCATGGCTATTGCCTCACTCTAATCGCTAGTGTTGCTTTCATCATGATAGAGGCTTGCATATTCTTCAAGATGGTCAACTTTGGCAAGAAGTTGATGAAAGATCAAATTCCAGAGTGGAAAAGGTACACTTTCTGTTAGTTTGGCTTTCTTTGGTTAACTAATCAAACAACATTTATTCTCCAAATTGGAAATAAGCTAAAAGATGCACTTTTTCTATGTTGCTTATTATTTTAGTTTTCTAAAGTGGAATTTTGTATTAGATGTCATATTCTTTGATTGATGAAATTTATATTCTTTTATTTTGAAATTTTGATCAATTACAAAAAGTTCTAAAATTATGTATAATGAAATATTGTTTAGTATTTTGAAGCAGTTTTGGATTGAAATGAGTTCTAAGGGCAGTGATGATTGGTTGCATACAAGGAACATGATGTACCTTCAAAGAGATGATATTTAATGCCATTATAGTTGAAACTGTGGAAATATGGTAGCCATGAAGATGGCTAATGAGTTAAAAGAATTGAAAGCATCTCATCCAATTACGGATTTAAGGGGGCCCCTAAATTTAAATATATCTTTATATTTAATAGATATGTATTAATAAACCCCAATTTTTTATATTTTAAAAGTAAAAATTTAATTTGCTCCGTCAAAATAAGAAAATTAATTTATGTGCAATTATTAATAAAAAACATCTGGCTCCGTCATTGATCCCATTGTTAAAAGATCTCTTAGTTTAGTTGAGGAATGGATATGAAGACCAGAAAGAAAGGGTTATAAAGGCATTAACTTTTTATAGTTAAAGCCATGCCGTTCATTCTTGTTTTGATGGCGCGGAAAAGACAATCTTTTACCTTTTGTTAAGAAAGGAGTATGGTATAGGTTGTTTGGTGGGTAGAATCAAACTTCTGGGAAATGAGGGATAAAAAATTAAAAGATTGTCTGGAGGAGAAATTTCCATTGTGAGAAGGTATTAAATTGGCTATGGCTAAGGGAAGGAGTGTGAGGACATGGATTAATGAAATAGGAATACCTAAATATTTTAAATGGGTAACAATAGGATTATGTAATATTAATTTTTTATCATTTTCAATTAGTCATGAATATTGTGAGCTTCGAAAGATTCCTGTAGTGCTGCAATAGGGGATTGATTGTAGCTAGTTAATGCATTATGTAGGCCCATTGGGATCAGTGGTAGTCAAATTAAGTGTATATATTCTAGCGATTTCTTATATAAGGAATGTAGCTCCAAATAAGGTATATTTTAGTTAAGGTGGTCAAGGTTTCTTAAAAGAGCAAGCCCCTAAGATTAATTTTTTTCCCGGGTTTGTTTAAGAATACCTTCGATTAAGAAGTCAATGCTTGTGTTCAAATAGGGTAGGATTGATGCCAGTCTAGTTTTCTCAAATTAAAGGCTCAAAGGCATCAAAACAGATGCTAATGGGGGACTTAGATCCAAATCGACTATAGGGAGATGCTCAAGATTGGATGTACCATGCCATGTGGTAGCAGTGCAACACCTACTGAGGATAAAGGGATGAGTGAATGTATGAGAGTGGGGACTAACCTATCGAGTGGGATAATGACCTTGTCAAGATCTCATGCTTCCATTGTCTTGGGTTTGTCAGTGCACTTAGTCTACTTAGTCATGCCATGACATGAGTTTCCTTGTTAGCAAGTATGTGCTATTTTATTCAAGGGTACATCATAGACTAAGAGTATGAACCTAGTCTTTAGGCTGACAGACATTATTTACACTTCACTATCATGTGAAGGAGAAACTCAAACTAGACTTATAATACGGTGGGGTGGTATATGTTATGACTGGTAATGCTACCTAGGCTCTAAGGTTGAGGGATAAGAAATGAAGGGTAACTTTTTTGTATGGTGGAGATGACACCCAAGATGGAAGTTATAACTTCATTGCATATGATCAAATATCCTAAACATCTCCTTAGTATGATAGAGAAGATATGGACTATGTGATGGAATTTTGAACATCTTCTAAATATGATAGACAAGTTAGGTGGATGTGGAAGATGTAGATATCTCCTCAATGTGATAGAGACTCAAATAGTGAGATTTATAGCTTGATCACATATGTTTAAGAGGCTTGAATATCTTCTCAACATGGCTGAGAAAATGTGGACAGTGGGATGAATATTTGAATATCTTCCTAATGTGATAAAAGAATTGCAAAGAAGGGATGCGACTTTGAGCTTGTTTTTATGGGATCCAAGGACCTAGATGTCTCTTCCATATGATAGACAAGATGCCCAAAGTGAGACTTACAACTTGGTTGTTTGTGATCAAGAAAGTCTAGATGTCTTCTCAATGTCATAAAGAAGATATAAAAAATATTATAAAGGTCTTGAATATCTTCTTAATGTGGTAAATGAGATGTGAAAGTAAGAGAAGAATGAGACTTATAGCTTGATCATGTGAGATCAAAAAAGCTTGAATATCTCCTCAATATGCTAGAAAAAAATTTCAAAAGTGAGACTTCCAACTTGGTCGCGTGTAATCAAGAAGAAGACCCAAATGCTAAACTTACATTCTGCTTGAGTTAGGAATGCCAACTAATGAACTTAGTCACATGTGAAAATGAAGGGTCACTCATTTCTAATTGAAGAGGATGTAAACACATCATGGAGCAAGCTAGATGGAGAAGAGGCTTGTGTCTGAAGTTTGTCTAGATTATCTATCATAAAGTGTATCATATGTAGACTTACAATATCTTGATATGATAGGGGTGTCAACAAAGCTAGAAGCTAATGAGTTATTTGTCTATGGCACCTTTTTATGTTCTCATGATGAGCCTATATGCTCAATCATTGTTTTTAATAAAACTATAGATTAAGTGTTATTTTTTGTTTTAGGCCTAACCTTTGAGTGAGTTATGTGCAAGCCTAGAACTCTACTCGTCTTCATAAGAAACCCAGGTCATTTCAATGTATCACAGAGCATTAAAAGTAGTCAATTTAACGCACTAAATGCATTCTAAAGCAGTAAAAACAAGTAGAAAAGAAAGTGTAAATTCCCTAGGTTTTCTTGCAAAATAGATGTCCGCAACACAACATAATAATATGATAGCTCTGCTTACGTTATTTGTGTGGCTGTAGGTGCACAATAAAGAGATCATCCAATATGTGAATTAGCCCAAACTAAAATAGATTAAAGGCATGATTCAACATAAACAAACATAGGGAATTAGTATTAATAAAACACAGTTTACATTTTCACAATTGCAGAAAAACTATGTGAATGCAATGATATGACTTTATGTGAATGAAAGTAAATTATGCAAATGCAATGCTAAGTATTGTAATCTATTACATGCATGAAAATGAATACAACATGCATTGATATCTATGCTTCATCTTATATCAAAATTATATTTCAATATTTAGTGAATCACTGAAATCTTCAAAAAAATCGCAATGTTATTATGCATAAAAATCTGGGCGTTTAAATGCTGAATTTGTATTTAAATTTAGTTATTTTCATTAACAGTAAATTAAAGTTTAATGTTACATAGAAATATTTAATTTAAATATACATCTATTTTTGTTCATTTATGGGGTGCATGAAGTCTATATAAACTATTTAGAGCTAAAAATAATACTTCAATTTTTCTATTAAAGCATATATTTTATATTAAAAATGGAGAACTTTTAATTATTAAATATTGTATATTAAATGCATGAATGCGTATGAAAATGATGACTATGATTATTATATTTAAACACAAAAACATATTAATTATTGAATGTTAAAATTAATTTTATTATTAAATAAAGATAATTTTAAGCTAAATATAATAAAATAAATATACAATGAAAACAATTTTGAAGAGGTAGATTTTTTTCTGAGAACTATAAAACTTATTTCACAAATACACACACAAATATATATATATATATATATAATGCTTTACTAATTTTAATTCCTTATGTTTTAATTTTTTAATTGGTCAATAGAGCTAAAAGTTGGAGGTTTGATTTGAGGCCTACACCTTGAGGCATTTTTTTCTTCAATTGTGCTAAGGCGCACCTATTATTGCGCAATTTTAAATAGTGGTTCTCGGTTTCCCATAGGCATAAGCCTTATTGTTAATTATCCCACTTGATGATGAGAGAAATTTTTTTGATTAAGGCTAGTCTTTAGGTATTAAGTACATAGCTTATAGTAGTTGTAGATTTTTGTTTAGGATTGAGAACATTTACTATTGTTAGTTTGAAGATGATGGAAGTGTGAATGATGATGAGTCGAATCAAAATCTTATGACTACGTCGTCTTGAGTTTCCATGGACCCTAGTTTACTTAGTTGGAGGAGTTAGTTGACCCAACTTAAATGAATGATCATTGTCGGCAGGCATGGATTAAGTCATTTAACGAGATCTTGTAGACTCAGGGTAGTTATTTGCTAAGAAGATAATTTAATTTAACTTTAGCTAAGATAATGCGTTATGCCCTGTTAAGTGTACTCTATAATTCACTACTTATGAGGTTTGATGCTATTGGGGAACTTGCGGGCTCAGCCTGTGATCATAATTTAATGATTCCATTTTGTAGTAAAATCACTTAGTGCACTCCGATCATAATCGTATTTAGTGGTGCCATTTGACAACAAAATCACTCAATTTTATGACACGTGCCACATCTTTACTAGTTTGAGATATTTTAAGAGTAATAAAAATTATAAATTTGATATGATATTGACTATTTGTGAACTGAGATTAATCTTAAATTTATCACTTGTAGAAAACTATTATAGTGGATTGATGAATATTTGCTTTAAGTTTAGGGTGGTCAATTTTACTTGAATTTTTTATTTTTTATTTAATTTAGAGTTTGATATTTTTATTTGAATTTTGAGCTAAAATAATTCACTTTTAAACATAGGGGAATTTTCAAAATTATAATTCCCCCCAGTTGAGATCTACGTTTGAGTTTGACCTTTAAATATATATTTGAATTTTTGTGGAATGATGGCAAGTCTTTAAAAATATTTGCATACTACTCGAAGTGGGGAAAGTTTGAATTTATTTCATTTTAACACACGCAGCATTCTAATCTTTATATTTGAATATTAACAAAATTATCTGAGCACATGCAAGTGAATTCAATTTCAAATATTTGGTGCAGTTTAGAGAACATGCAGCTTTTTCTAAGTAGTTGCAAAACCTGAGGCATTGCATTTGAATTGAAGATTGCCTCATAAAGCACATCCAAGAATTTGAATTCTCCAAATGTAGGCGTATGCATGAATATTTTATCAGTGGAGTGCATGCATGGTTCATTTTGAATTTTTGAGTATCACGTCCTGTCTGCTTGTAGGTATTTATTATTGATTCAGTGGCGAGTGCTATGATTTAGAATCTTATTCTGTATTTACATTGCGTTGGTTGCTTTTAGTCTTTATTTAGTTTAAATAGACCCCCACAATAATTCTTTCTTAGCCTATGAGTAGATGCTTTCGCTTCTTCATTTTCACATGAGAGTGCAATTTATGGTTCTAAAAATTCTAAGTAGTTAGTAAGAGGTATTGTTCATACTCATAAACGTGCTATTGTGTCTTTTTCTAGTTCTTTTGAGTTCAACTGAAGCAACATATGTGACATTTTGAGCATTTATTTTGTTCTTTTTTTTGCAACTTTCATAATTTTATTTTTGTTCTTTGTTGCATTGTAGTGCAGATGGTTATTTTAATTTTTCAGTTTGAATTCTTTACAAACACGATTCACTAGAAATTTTAGCATCCTCTTGGCCTCTCCCCCATATATCTACAAGGAGTCTGGGTTTGTCCCTGATGCCTAAAAAAGACCTATATGGTCGGTGTCCGAAGACATAGTAGTCGGAATCTTCAAAACCCACAGCACCCAGAAAAGTATGCATGGACTATTTGCATGAGAAATTTTACAACATATAATACTTTCACTTTTGTGTTAAGAACTCTGCGCACAGGGTTTAGCACATGTTCCATTCATTGCACCAAATACACTGCAGTGGAGGTTTATAATTTTTTTAGAGTTTGCATTTTTTATCTCCGTGCATGGGGTGGTGATGAATGTGGCGAGGGGACAAGGAATTTGCAGGGTCAAGTAAGCAAAACTATCTTTTATACTTTTTCTTTTTTTTTCAAATTTTTTTTTGAGAGAGAGAATGAGAGGAAGTGAAGAGATTTGTGATATGGAGGGGACATGAAGTGGAGATGGAAAAGCTCAAGCCTTTGGGTTAATAAACCAAGAGTAAGGTTGGTTAAAATTTAGAATCACAGGCTTCACAAACTCATTTTCTTCTCTACATGTAGGGCTGCAAATGAATCGAGTGTTCGACAAACTGCTCGTGTCTCAGCTCGATAATTGCTTGTTCATGTTCAATCGATAAGGTAAACAAACGAGTTTGAATACTCTTGATAAATACTCGATAACTAAATGAACGAGCTTGAACATCGTGTCGTTCAGTTCATTTATGTTTACGAACAATCTCGCTTAGAAGCTTGTGAACAAGCTCGCTTAGACGTTCGATTAGAGCTTGACTAAGAAGCTCTATTAGAATTTTTAAAAATAAATACTATTAAATCTACTAATTTAATAATTTATTTTTACTAATTTAATATTTTTAACTTTAACTATTTTCATTAGATATATTTTTAACTTTTATTTTTACTATTCTAACTAATTAGAAATATTTTATTAAATATTCTACTAAAATTTTTATTAAAGTCCCGCAGGACCCGCCTCAATTTATAAAAAATTTATTAAACTCCCACTCTTTCTCTCTCTATATAAAATATTCTCCTGCCTCAATTGCATGCTATCTCTCTCTAATATATTTCAGTTTTTTGACTCCCGCCAACCCCTCTCTCTCTCTTTCTCCTCCGTGGCGTCAAAAATTTTAAATAAACTATAGGCCCTTTTGTCCCACACTGCTTGGAGTTGAATAGTTATGCTATATAAAAACAATTTCTCATGCCGTGATGAAAAGCGGGTAGCTAGCGGGGCCGGTTGTCTGGGCGGAATGCTTAGCGAGCATCTCGGTTGGTTGATTAACGAGCCGCTCGACGACTAGTAATTAAACGAGCTCGAACTAATCATGAACCGAGCATGAACCTTGATTTTTTACACGAGCTCGAGCTCGAACACGTGTCCAAGAAACTCGACGAGCTTCTAGCGAGCTTCAACTCAATTTTGACAAACGAGTTTGAACTCGAACAGACCAAAGCTCAGCTCGGCTCGGTTCGTTTAGCCCTATCTACATGTAGCTAGTCCTTTAGTGGTTTCCAAGTGGGTACTCTGTCATGACTTTCTTGCCTCTTTATTGTTGAGTGCTTTGGGTAGGAGCGGAAGAAGATGTGAGAGTGTTAGGAGAGGGAGGGGAGAAAGGTTACAGTTTGAGGGAGATTTGCGAGAAAGAGCGGAAGAGGAGAAGCAAGGGGAATCTAGAGGGCAAGACGTGTACAAGTGATTTGGGTTCGATGGAGATAATATTGGATAGGATTTATTTATTTTTTAATTTATATAACAGTTATATATTTAACTAATTATTATTAAATAATAATTATTAAAAATATTATTATTAACTTTGAAAGATATGTGTATAAGATTCACTTGTAAACTCTCGTTATTTACATATCTTGATTTTGTGATCGTCGCCTTGTGCATGAGTACTTTTATGTGTTTTTTCTCGTGGCGAGGACCTAGATATTTGAGTGTCCTTTTTGGATGATTTTAGTACTGAGTCGACATACCCTTTTGCAAAATAGGCAATGTTTGACTAATTTTGATTGTAGTTAGGATATCATGACCAAATTTGTGTAACTTCACATTTGTGATATGTCATTTTATAACATTTATATAATAATTATATATTTAAATAATAATTATTAAAAATATTATTATTAAATTTGAAAGATATGTGTATAAGATTCGCTTGTAAACTCTCGTTATTTACATATCTTGATTTTGTGCTCGTCGCTTTGTGCATGAGTAATTTTTCTGTGTTTTTTCTCATGGCGATGACCTAGATATTTGAGTGTCCTTTTTGGATGATTTCAATATGAGTCGACATACCCTTTTGCGAAATAGGCAATGTTTGACTAATTTTGATTGTAGTTAGGGTAACAAGACCAAATTTGTGCAACTTCACGTTTGTGATATGTCATTTTAGTCGGGTTCGATTGAGTTGATCATGGGGCTTGGCAATCTCAATGCTCCATATGCATTAGCACTATTTGTTTTGCGAAACAAATGACTGTTGTATATTATTTTTATGGGCGATGGGTTTTGAGGTGGATCACTTTATATCATGTCTTTTGCTTTCTTCGTGTTCGATCAAGTTGATCATGGAGTATAAAAGGAGGTCAACAATAGTATGAGTTATATAAGTGATATATTGACAATAAAAAAGACAATGATAACCAATTTTAATTTTATATCAGCGAGAATGTAAGGTAGATGCGTGGTAAAATTAGGGAGTTTTGATTGGGAAATGATTACATTATGGGATATTGGGAGTAACATCTATTGAAGCTAAGATAATGAGAAATAGACTTGGTAGTTTGGTTATTTATAAGAGAATAGAAGATGCACCAATAAGATGAGTAGAAAAACATAATGTAAAAGGATTAGAAAAGAAAATTGGGCCAAAGGAAACGTGGCTAGAGGTTGTGCAAATATATATGCAACATATAATTAACACTTCAAGGAGCACTCAACGCAATTGAAAGGAGAATGATAATTCATAACGACAACACTAAGTAGTTGGGATAAGACTAATGATGATGATGAATAAAGAACTGGCCTTTTTTATTTAATCTAATTTCTTAATTATGCTATGGATGGATTTTATTGTCTTTTTATGTGATGCTGTTTAGCACATCATTAGCAAAGTTAGAAATATAATGTTCTTAGCTGGATATCTTCTTTTTGGCACATAATACCAGTCAGCTGTAAATTCTCATGTTAATGATGATGAACATAATTAAATCTGCTTAAGGATCAAACTGTAAATTTCATGAAGGCCTCAATGCGTCATAAATGTTATAAGTTAGTCATATTAGTGTAAAAATGATTGGATGTGTTTGCGGACAACCCATATCATTTTCCATGAGTTGAAGTGCACGAGTTAGGGTATTATCTACCTCATTCTAGATCATAGCATGCTATTTGAACAAATCATGACAACATAATTTACTGACAATAAACATCGAGTAAAAGACTAGTTTTTGTTATATGAATTATTACTCATCTTCTAATGTTTAAATGTTATGTTTATTTATCAGTCTGTTGAATTAATGTTTGCAGATGCTACATTAACTACAAGCTAATGAAAAAGAAAGTAAGGCAATATGCTGAACAAACTCAGAATGGAGGAAAGGATCGTCGCCAAGTTCTTAAAGATTTTTCAAGGATGCTAGATGACCAGGTATGTGATCTTTTAAAGAAAAATTATAGTTAAAGTCATATAGAATGAAATAATTCTTTCTTTTCAATGGCTGAAGAAGTTTTGCTTACAGATGCGCGTACAAACACTAATGCAACCAGCACATTGTATTTATCTATTTTAAATACGCATTCATGTACATAGTTGCATATTTTATTTATGCTTAAACAACCGGCAAGAGAAAGATTTTGGGCATTGGAAAGGTACCATAAGGATGCTAAGGCATAGTCCATGCGATATTTGTTTGCTTTGTTCTGTTAATTGTCATTTTGAGGAGCTAAGACCACATATTAATGGATTTGTTTTGTTTTCTGTTTATATATCATCTGTATGGTGGTATGAAACACTTAAGGCAATGATTAAAGATCATAGGTGATAGAGTTTGTTGTGCATTGATATGCTTGTGATGATGTCATCGACAGACATTTTAGGCAGGTCTACCGGCGAAGGAATCGTAGATCGACGGCTATGATTAGGAGCTTATATTTCTGATGTTTTTCCATGTATCTTTTAATTTCAGATTTTTCAGTTTACTATTTTGCCCTTATGGATGTTGAGTCATTGTTGTAGTCCTCTCCTCCCCATGAGCCATCCCGCCGGCCCTCCTTGTTTGAATTTTGAATTTCAAAATTCAAATCCCTCATTAACTCTTTCCTAAATTACCTCACCACAAATAGGAAAGAGATTTAATTGAGGCCCCAAATCTATTTTGAAATTCAAATTCAATTCCCTTTCTTCCCTCCCCTCATTTGGAAACTTTCCCAAATTAAATTAAATCTGAAATTTAAAATCAGATTTGATTTAATTTCCTTGGCCCCACTAATTAATCACAATTTTCCCTTTCCCTCCTTGCTTGACCGGCCCCCCTTCTCAGCCTTTTCTCTCTCCACTTGCCACCTAAGCCTCCATTAAGTAGCCAATTAATTCCCCCCTAGCAGCCGCCCCTCTCTCTAGCCTAATTTAGGGAGATTCTAATTGCAATTAATCTCTCCCTCTATCAAAGAAAATATGAAATTCAAATTCAGATTTTCTTATAACAAAATCTCCCTCCAAATCCCAACCCATAGCCTACCCGCCCCTTCTCCTTCCCACCCCAAACCAACGGCATCCCTCCTCCCTCCTCCTAGGCCACGATTCCACCACCTTTCCCTCTCCCTAGCTCACGGCAAGCTCTCCCACCTCTCTATTTCTTCTTCCCTATTCAATCCCACCATGAATGGCGGTTCCCGAGATTGATAGCGGTTGGTGTTCGACATCTACGGCGACATCCACATCACCCGCTCACCGTTCTTCGACGTCGGGTTTGGCTCCGACGACACCGTTGAAGACTATTTGAATCGTATCCTTCCCACTCTCGTGGACGTCATAGACGATCAATTCCAGGACTACGATTGGACAATCATCGGCCGCCATCCACCAACACCTCCACCGGCGGCTACCTCTCCGGTAACGAAGACCTTCGTCTCCTTCTTCATAGTGGTGCTCTCCGTCCTTGTATGGTTCTGTCTCCGCCGCTAAAGCCAAGAGTGAACAAGTGAGAAGGCGCTCGAGGTGAATGTTCTCATTATTAAGCGTAGGATTTTGTTATGAGCATTTAAGTATTCCCTTTTATCATTGGATTTTGTTTGAATTGTTTGGTTAACTTCAAAGCACATCTTCGCCTAAGCAAATTGACTACTTAGAATTTTTAATCCTTTACTTTATTAGTGATAACTTTGTGGTGATAACGCTTTATTTAATTACCGTCTTAATTTTCGCAAGCAACTCCTACATGATTCACATCAGCTTGTCTGATTGCATGAATGAATTTAGGTCTGGTTTGGGTTTGATCCAAATCTATAAATGATAGAAGGGGGTCTAAATATTTTTAAGAGTTATGCTAGCCATTCTCTAAATCATTTTCTAGATCCTGTTCTAAGTAGCTAAACCCTCAGCTGCTGCGTAATTTAGTCTGTTGGGCTCTTAATTAAATGTAATAGATTCATCCGTGTGGCCTTCTGTTCTTTTGAAGGTTCCATATTGATAATGAACTTTGAAATTTTGCATATAAACACCCATTTATTGCACATCTTGTGGCATGAACTGTCAAAGCTATCATATATACCTTGCTTTCTTTATTGCTTGACAATGGACTTTAGTTTTCGGTCTGCAGTTTACTGTATCTCTAATTATATGAGTTATAGAATTGCGACGTGTTATTTTGGTGAACACAACCAAGAGTTAAAATGTAAACTATGTGTCAACTAGAATATATAAATTTTAAATTGCATTGCATGATAGTCAAATGATTATATTTAATATTATATGCTGTTTGAAACTTTTTTTTTTAATATGCTATTTGAAACCTAGTACTTATACTCTATTGGACCTAGGGTTTACTATAAAAAAACTTTTTTGCATATTTTATATGAGTTGGACAATCTGTACTAAAGGAATGTTAATTGATATGCATGTTATATGGAGTTGGGCCATTTTTCACTTGAGAAGAAATTTTTTTCCTTTTAACTAACTTTCTATGATGTTCTGGACTTCCATGTTGTTAATTGATAAAATAAAAAATCAGTATTAAAGAGCAAAACAGATAGTGGGATAAAACTTTTATTTTTATTTTTATATATCATATGCATATTAAATTGAGTAAAACTTTACCGAAAGGTCTTACTTTACATTGTAGAACAGATGAGGTGCACTTCATCATCTGTATAGAGTTTACTTTGGCTATAAATGATGTGAAACGTGTAGGAGTTACTTGAGAAATTATAACGATCAATTGACCAAAACGTGCCAATATAGAATTATTGCTTGCAATAAAGATAGATTTCGGAATTCAAAATTTTTAACTTGCTTAGGCAAAGAAGTGTTATTGAGATTAGCCAAACAATTTAATAAAAAATTCAAAGACAATAGTAAATGTTACATGCTCATAACAAAACCCAACACTTAATAACAAGAAGTTCACCTTGAGCATCTTCTCACTCTTCCACTCTTAGGCTTTAGCGGAGAAAGATGAACCATATAAGGAAGGAGTTACCACTAGGAAGATGGCGCTGAAGACATTCGTTGATGGAGAAGTAGCCGGCGGTGGAGGAGGGGGCAGGTGACCGATGATGAGCCAAGGTGTCTTGGGTTTTTGAAGATCAATCGTCTTCGATAAACAGTAGAGGATGCGATTGACGTAGTCTTCCACCGATTCGTCGTACTCCCAGTCGGGCTCGTAGAAAGGGGAGCGAAGAATGTCGATTTCCCCGAGGGCGTTGTAAGCGAGGCCGTGATCGACCTCAGGATCGGCCATGCACCAATGATGATGGGTTGGGAGAGGAGGATGCCTTCTTCTCTTGGCTTCAAGTCTCAAAAGAAAACTAGGGTTTCCCAAGAGAGGGGATGCAAGGGAAAGGGGGCGGCCAAAGTGGGGAGGAGGGGGAGGGGCGCTTTGGGTGAGGGGTTGGATTAGGTTAGAAAAGGGGAGAGAAAATTTAATCAACAACAACAACAACATCAAGCCTTTATCCCACTACGTGGGGTCAGCAGGAAATTTAATCAAGATCTGAAATTAATTTCAAATTTTTAAGTAGATTTGGCGGGATTTAATTTGAATTTTGAATTCAAATTAAAGTGGGAGGGAGCCTTAATAGGAAGCAATGGGTTTTAGCCCATTAATGGGTAGGCCGGCGGCATCAAGAGAGGAGTATGGGGAGGATTTTAAGTAGTTTCCAAAGGAGGTTTGCCAAATAGGAAATAGAATAAATGATCCTCTCTAATTTAAATTTTAAATCAGAGTGAGATTTAGAACTTTCCTTATTTGGAGCGTTGCAGATTAGGAAAGTTTTGAAATTTAAATTTGAATTTCAAATAATCGAAAACCTTCATATCTTGCTTGACTCAATCTAGGGAGCCATGATGATGTTTGGAATCATCATAATGGTGGGAAGCCATGTGAGGGGCGGCGACAAGGGGAAAGTGGGAAGGGGTTGGGGCCGAGTAGGAGGAGAGGGGGTTGGGCCGTTGGTTGGAGCTTGAGGTGGTGGAGTTGGGGAGAATTTGAGTGGGGAGGATGACCGACGGTTGAAGCTAGGAGAAGTCGGTGGGTGGGGTGGAGGAAACGGAGGAGAAGATGAAGATAAATTAAAACCACGAGTCGCGGACTCTTCCAATGACTGGTGGGTATTGCGTTTGTTCACCTTGAGCTCTTTCTCTCCATTCTCTTTAGTGCTCACACAAGAAGAATAAACAAAAGAAATTTTTCATTAATCATTCATTATCTCTTACAATAGGTGGGGCTTCAATATATAGGCCTGAAATAAAATAAAGAAAAAGACACAAATGTCCCTTGGGCTACAACTCCAATAGACTCAAATAAAAGGGTACAAATGGAACTAGCAACAAACATAATATATAAAAGCATCAAAAATAAAGACCGTGAATCGTAGCCGTCGATCTACGATTCCTACGCCGATAGACCTGTTGAAAATGTCTGTCGATCTCCTCATCAATAAACTTCTTGTTTTTAATGGTGAGCAGTCAATCACAAAGTGTGTGACGTAAATGCTTGATCTTGAAGAGGCAACCTTCTCCAACCATTGAGCCATCACTTTCATTATAAATTTGATTCCCAAACATGTCTTCAAAAAGTGTAGGAGTTCTATTCAATATCAATGGTCTTGGTTTAGAATTCTGTGGTTCCATTGTCAAAGTTCATGCAAGGAGAAACACAAGTGCTGGTCCAAAAGGACTGTAACCTAACTTTTTTACAGGGATCGAGCTTTGAGAAAAAAAATCAGCTTGGTGTGATTCGACCCAATTATGTTCTGATGTGTTTTTTTTTTCCCTGGGACCTTTTTCAGATTGAAAAGATTGTACTCTTTTTGCTAGAACAACAAGGGCTTCTTGCTAGTAGGATTGAAAAATTAGGGGAGGAACGTGTTAATCTTTCAGAGCAGCCCGACTTTTCTAAGATATCAGAACTTTGCGAAGCATACAAGGAAGTGGGACTTGATCTTGTAAAACTTCTTAAATTTGTAGATCTAAATGCTACGGGCATTCGCAAGATTTTGAAGAAGTTTGATAAACGATTTGGGTATAGATTTACAGATTATTATGTGACTTCAAGGGCAAATCATCCATATTCTCAACTACAACAAGTCTTCAAACACGTGGTATGATTCTTATTCTCATTGTTGATGTTAGCTCCTCATTTCTGTGATATATACATTTACCCTCTCTCAAATTGTTATCCTTTTATGTGTAAATCTTTTTTTACTGATTTATTCCTTATGCTAAGAACTATTAGGGGCTCGGGGCTATCGTTGGTGCCCTCTCTCGTAATCTTGCTGATCTTCAATATCGTCAGGGAAGTTATCTATCCATCTATGATCAGCCATCGGATGCTTTAAAGGTTTATTCTCCTAATCTATCCTCATGCTATTTGAATTATGTTGTTCTTTGGGTTTTTTCATTTGGTTTTGTAGGTTATATGCTTCAAAGGTTGTGTTTTTTCACTTTTGCAGGATCCTATTATTGATTTAATAAATGCATCCGTAGATAAGCTAACACATTCAACAAATTTCCTTAAATTTTTGGGACAACATGCTCTTATCATACAAGAAGAATTACCAAGCTCTGGGGAAGATGAAGCTCTTGAAGCAAACTATCACTTTATGTCGCTCCTCTTAAACTTAGCAAATACTTTCCTTTATATGGTCAATACATACATAATCGTGCCTACTGCAGATGATTACTCACTAAGCCTTGGAGCAGCTCCTACTGTTTGCGGAATCATAATTGGGTCAATGGCTGTTGCACAAGTATTTTCTTCAGTTTATTTTAGTGCGTGGTCAAATAGATCATACTTCAAACCTCTTATATTCAGCAGTATTGTACTGTTTTTTGGCAATGTTTTGTATGCGTTGGCTTATGATGGCTCATCCTTAACAATTCTTCTTCTCGGTCGCCTATTCTGTGGGTAAGTCACTGTCATAATTTAAGTTCTTGGAGATAATTATCTCATTTGAGATGTTTCTTTCTCATTTGGATTGTCATCATGCATTTGTATTTCTGCCTCTGCCTTTGTGGATTGAAATGTATACTGTGATTGTCATTCCACTGTTTTCTGTAAAAGAAAATTTTAGTTGAAATAATATTATTGAAAAAATTATCTAAATATTTGAAAATTATGAATTAGGTGCTATCACTCATTAGTATGTAAAATCATTGCATTTTGAGTTATGCATTTGACATCCTATGCCATTTTTAATTTCTAGTGGTAAAATAAACCTTTAAAGTAATGCTTAATGCATTCAATATTTTTTAAATGCTAGATAACAAGTATTCGTTACACCTATGTAATTGTTTAAATCTTCTGGCTGAATGCAGCATCTTTAGGATTTTTCTTACTGTAATTTCTAGGTGTAACTTTCATTGCTGTTTTTGGCGTCTAATGGTAAAGCAAAATATCCTGATTTAATCTTATTATATTTAAATCTTTCTTGAAATTTCAGATTATCAGTTTTTATTTGGTTTTGCCAATTGTGCCTATTATTTATTTTCTTCTCCTTTTATGCTATGATTTTATTAATTCAGTTTTTAGGATGAAGATGCACATTGCTTATTTTGGGGTTTCTATTTAGAAATTTATAATTAATTGAGAAATAATTCTAGAATCTTAGAAGCTGGCACATCCTTTACTTTAATGCCTATTTACAACTGCAAATCTGCAATAACTAGACTTGCGGTTATTTTGGAGTATATGGATTTAGGCTTCGTTTGGGATGTCGCTTTTTAATACAAAAATTAAAAATTTTTGGACTAAAAAAGCTACTTTAAGACACCATAAAAAGCCGTCCCAAACGAAGCCTTAACCTAAAGTTATATTAATGTGCGGTTTGGGCAGTGGCTACTAATTTATGGAGACCAATTTTTGCCCTACGAAAGAAATACACTACACAAATTTATTTGCTATTCGACCTTCATAGTAAGTTTGCTGTGGGCGTGGAAAAAGGGTGATGAGACTCCTCTCAAGGGATTGTGGGCGGGGCCCCTGCAAAGATATTCAATATTTGTAGGTTATTTTATTTAAAGTTTTTTGAAAATTTTATTATATTTTCTGTTTCCTTAGATTTTTTCTTTATAAAGAGGGTGGTGTCATCTTATATTTATATTAGAGGAATTATGCTCGTATTTCTCCTCAATTAAGTCAAAATGAAATCTATAGGAGCATCAACAAGATGTACTATTAAAGATAGCTGCAACAAATCCACAGGAAGAGATATCACGTGATGCTAAGATGTTTGAGAATGCTAAAATAGTCGATCATAGTCTTCTTGAGAGAGAGTAGACAATCCAAAGGTCCAAGTACCAAAAAAGAATATGATGGGTCAGATCAATTTTATATATTTGTCGAGCAGTAAATGGATAGTCAAATTTCTCTTAGCAATGTTTTGGATGATGATTGGTGTGACTGCAATGAGAACATGCTAAAAAGGTGTAACAGCTACAATTGTATTTGTCACCAGAACGAATGACTTGTCCGGGATTCGTCCGCCCTCCAATTAAACAAATGGCCAAGGTTGATTAGTCAGAAGTAGGAGTTTGGGAACTGAGAGTTCTATGACAAGAAGAACTCGAAAGAGTAATTGCAATATTATGGGATGGTAGAGTCAACGTTCAATTGAGGCTGCATATTTACGAAGAAAGATGTAGTTCACAAATAAATTTGGAGATTAGTAAATTATTTATTATGCTTGTGATACTGGAGGGGGCAACCGGCTCAGTTAGCCGGTCCAGCAAGCATATTTACAAAGAAAGATGTAGTTCACAAATAAATTTGGAGATTAGTAAATTATATATTATGCTTGTGATACTATAGGGGGCAACCGGCTCAGTTAGCCGGTCCAGCAAGGGACGGACAAGAAGAACCGGGCAAAATGCCCAGGGGAGGAACCAGCAGGGGTTTCGGTGCAATTTGTGGAGCCCATCAAGGTTTTGATTAAATACACTATAAGAAGGAATAAGGAAAGAATTTTAAATTTTGAAATTAAGTAAGAGAGGGAAATTAATTAAGGTAAGAGGCTGTTTTCGGGGGAATTATGAGATTTTATTTAGGGATAATTATAGGGTTTATTCTTCTTCATGCATGTTTTGATTTGAGGATCGATGTAGTTTTTTTTTCTTTGAGGGCTTCCTAGCGGCATCTAGGTTGTTTGGGAGAGCCGATCTACCTTTCTAATTATAGATCGCCTGTATTTTGTTTTTTATTGAGTTATTAATAAAAAGCAGCCATAATTCCTCAAATTCCTGCAGTTTTCTACTGTTTTCTTGTTGGTTTTACTTTCACGGCGTATCAGTTTGTTTTGGATAGTGGGACTGATGGTGAAGGGACTTAACTAAAGTAATTTGTCCCATTATCCTCTTAATGTGCTATAATACTCTTGGATTTGCACATAATTTTATTGAAGAGAGAAAAATCTTATGATAGAGAATATAGATGGGAGATATATTTCTTTCCTGAAAATATGTGGAGCGAAGAAAACTTCACTTCTTTTTGATGAAATTTTAATACAGGGCGGTTGAGGCAATAGAGTTCAAGACCATTGGGCAATCAAGTGAGGACCACATACTTAGATGCTTGCTGCTTTGAAAACATTATGATATTTGAATTACATGGAGAGGCATCAAGCTAATGAAGTATTTCATGAGAGCCAGAAAGCAAAAATGTCTTGATCACATAAGATAATTATTAATATTGAATTTCATGTTGTTACTGGTCGTGGAGGAAGGTTTAATGTCATTGAGGTGTAATTGAGAGGCCTTGACAGCTTTTGGGAGAGATTAGTATCTGAGATGTTATTTAGATTATAAAATACGGTGAATCATAAAGTTTTCATGATTTAGTGGGGCAATGAAGCTGTATAGAGGACGAGATGTTCGTGAGGCTAGGAGTTCACATGCGACAAGAAATAGGCATGAAAAATGTGAGAAAAAGCTGCTAATTTACATGAGGAAGCAAATGTCACATGCAAGCGCAATGGATGGATTTGCGTGGCTGCAATTGAACCAGTAGTTGAGTGTATAGTGTGGGCCGGATTGAACTATCTAGAGAGATAGTGCTTGAGGAGAAACGGTTGAAAATCCAAGTTTGTTCTGCTTCATTTACCTTATATGAAACGTTCATTTTACTCATTAAAATTGCACCATTTTTTCTTACTTTCATTGCACTACACATTTGTTTACTTTTTTTACTCGTATGTGCAGCTATTTTCTAAGAATAATAAGTTTATTAACTACTAGAATCATCGTGAAATTTTTAGTATTAAATTATTATTATTTTAAATATTTGTTGGTTTTAACATGCAAACTTATCCATGTTAGATGTTCTCAGCATATTTTCATTGTAGGTTGGGTTCAGCTAGGGCTGTCAATCGACGATATATTAGTGATTGTGTGCCTCTAAAGATTCGCATGCAAGCTTCTGCAGGATTTGTTAGCGCCAGTGCTCTTGGAATGGCTTGTGGCCCTGCCATTGCTGGCTTGCTTCAGACTAATTTCAAGATTTATTCCTTGACTATTAATCAAAACACGTTGCCTGGTTGGGTTATGGCTCTTTCTTGGCTGATTTATTTGATATGGCTATTGATTTCATTCAAAGAGCCAACTCATGACAATGTAGAGAAGATACAGCCGCTGGATAATACTGATGGTATGTGATATGCACTTTACATTTATTCATATCATGCATTATGTGCATGTGTATGTGTAGCTATGATTTATACCTTATATTCTTCCTTTTCACTCCTTACCATAAAAATCATTAGTTCAAGTCATTTTTTGTGCTGCAATATATTATTTTATTTCTTTAGTAGCAACATCATTTTTTATGCATAATTCCTTGCTATGATATTTGGATTCCTGAGGAACAGCTGCTATTGGCTTTGAGGTTTTAAATTCTATCCTTCAACAATCGTTTGGGCATGAATCTAATTATAATTTTTATCATTTATGATTTTGATGGATTTCTTTGGCTTATATCATTGTATGGATGTTATATAACTTAAGCGTGTCATCAAACTAATCAAGTAGCAATCGTTGAGGGAATCTTGATCAGCAGATTCATCTTCAAGTCGATATTCTTCATGTGTCAATTTAGTTTAACACTTGTTTTAACTATGTTATAATGACACATTATTTATTGTCTTATTAGTGAACTATTTTTAGTAAAGTATCCTACTCTATATATATGTGCCTTAGGTCTCTATTACGGGACATAACATGATTATAAAATATTGAAAATTTTCCTACTACATCTCATCTCCTCTTCTTCTAACTTTGTGGGCTCCAAATATTTGAGCCCCATCCTCTCCTTTTAATGGAAATGCTGATCCAAATCTTTAGAAGGTAGATTAGATTAAAATGAGCCACTACATAGAGATTTCGTTTTCATTTTGTGAGGACTTTTTGATCTTATTTTATGTTTCTCATATGTGCAAGCTCATATGGTTTATTACCTCTCATAATGGCGAAAAATAACTGTCATTTAAGGCTAATCGGTAGATAGACACGAAATACCGAGCTTATAATAACAGTAAATTTAATATAAATTTAAAATTTATCACCTTACACTTAGCACTGATGGGGGGGGGGGAGTGGTAATCAACTCGAATAAGATCATATTGTTTCTTCGTCTCGGATTATTGTGGTCCTTAGTCTACTTAGTCATAGGAGTTTATTGATCCAACATGATCGAATGATTCTTGTTGCCAACAATAAGTTGCTTTGTCCAAGGTTGTCTTATAAACTTGGGTTGGATGTTTATGTAAGGAGATAAATTTAAGTCAATTTTAGCGAACAAATGGCTTTATGCTCTATCAGGTATATTCTATGATTCATTACTTAAGGGTTTTAAGCATTTGGGGAACTTGCGGGCTTTGACCGTGACCATAATTTAATATTGTCATTTCTTGGCAAAACCACGTGATCAAGGGCGCGATCATAATCGTTCACTTGTGATGCAATTTAGTGGCAAGACTACTAGTTATGAGACACATGTCACACCGTTATTGACGAGAGATTATTTTAAGAATGAATTTTAATGATACGCTCGACAAGATATCTGCTCTTTGTAAGCTAAGATTATTCTTAAATTTATCACATTTGATAAATGATTGCGAAAGGTGAACAAATTTTTGCTTCAAGTTATATAAGTGGTAGATTTTAGTTGAGTATCTTAAATTTTGATAAGTATGAAATTTTCAAAGTTCATTAGAATTTAAGCTCCAAATAATAAACTTAAAAATTTGAGGGCATTTTAAAAATAATGTAATATCCTCTTGAGTTTAAATAACTTTATTTTGTTATTTGAACAATATCAAATTTATTTGCTTGGCTATAGAGAATTAGATTCAAACATCAACTTTTTGAATTATTATATGATTGTTGAACTCAAGAGTTTGCATTTTATTATGATTTTTTTTTTTGTAAAAAGCATTGAAGGTTTAATGTGAATGTAAAACTAAAGATATTAATGAGTTTCATAGTCGTATATTCATTCATTTGGATCAAGTCTTGTGAACCCCAGTGCTTTCAAGAAAGATTGAATTTGAAATTTAAATTCTCATTCATTTTGATTTGTGCAGTATTGTCGAACCTTAGGTTTACGAATTCGATGTATCGGTTGGATCATACAACAAAAACAACAACAACAACAACAAAAACAAGCCTTTATCTCACTATGTGGGGTCGGCTACATAAATCATTTTTCTCTATTTTGTCCTATTAAGAGTTAAATTTTTATTTAAATATAATAAGCAAATGTCATTTCTAATATTTTCTAACCAAGTATTTTTAGGTCTACCTCTATCTGGGTCAGATCTAATACATCTACTCTCCTAACTCGATCATTGGACGGCCGACGTTTTATGTGATCAAACCATTGAAGGTGACTCTCTATAATCTTATTTGCAAGTGGAACTACGCCAACCTTTTCACTTATATACTTGTTTCGCATTTTGTCTCTAACTGTAAAGTTACTCATACACCCGAGCTATCTCATCGCTGCAACACTTAACTTAATTTTATGTTTCTCTTTTAATGGCCTACATTCTACACCATAAAGCATTGCAGGTCTCACCACCATCTTATAGAATTTTCTACTATGTTTGAGGGGTATTTTTCTATTACTTAATAGGCCCGATGCATTCCTTCACTTCAACCATCTAACTTGAATTCTACTAATAATATCCTCATCTATTTCACCATCACTTTGAACAATAGACCCAATATGTCTAATACGTACACTCTTTTTAATGATTTTATTGCCCAAGATTATAATCCCCTCACTAGATCTATTACTAATAAAATTATACTCAATGCATTCAATTTTAGATCTATTCAAATGAACATTTTTAGACTATAAGGTTGACCTTCATACTTCAAGTCTTCTCTCAACTCCTGCTTTAGTCTTATCAACAAAAAAGAATATCATCTACAAAAAATATACGTCAGGGTACATCCTCTTGCAAATGTCTAGTAAGAGCATCTATGTCTAGAGAAAAAAGATATGGATTTAAAGCTGATCCTTGTTGTAATCCAATTGAAATATGAAATACTTGGTCAAGCCACCTTGTGTTTGAACACAAGTAACAACTCATGCATACATATCTTTAATTACTTGAATATAAGCATTATTGACTCATTTCTTTTCTAGATTTCTCCAAAGCACTTCTCTTGAAACTTTATCATATGCTTCTCTAAATCAATAAATATCATATGTAGGTCCTTATTCTCTTTATACTTCTTCATTAAACCTCTCAATAAATGTATAACTTTCATAATAGACTTATCCGGTATGAATCTAAATTGATTTTGAGAAACATTAATATCACGTCATAATATATGTTTAATTACTATCTCCCATAGTTTTAATGTATGACATATTAATTTAATTCCTCTATAATTCGCATACTCTTATGCATCACCTTTATTTTTAAAAATATGAACCAAAACACTCTTTTTCCATTGATCTGGCATATTTTTTGTCTTCAAAATTACATTAAAAAGTTTAGTGAGACAATAAATTCCTTCATCTCCTTAGCAAAATCTCTATTTTTCAATTAGGATGCTAAGGTCACTAAAGTCAATCGTATTCTTAAAATATTTATTGAAAAGTTTATTGAAATATCTCATCCACCTATGTTGAATATTCTCTTCTAATAAAAATGTTTTTTGATATTCATCCTTAATGCACTTCACTTGAACTAGATCCTTCTCCTCTCTCTTTGCTTAGCTAATTTATACATTCATCATCTATCCTCCTTAGTATCTAATCTATTATATAAATCATTAAAAGCTAAAATCTTTGCATCACATGCTTTTTTTTTAGACTCCTTACGTGTGTTTCTACATCTTTTCCAATTTTTTTGAGTTTTTATATCTAAACTAATTTATATAACAAAAAAATTTTTTTTTTTTTGCTCATTGTTATTCCACCGACAACTATTTTTACTATTATAAGTTTTTCTTTTTGATACTCCAAGCATATACCTTGCAATATTCTTAATATTACTAACTATATTTTTTCACATAGTATTAGCTTCCTCATGTGCAATTAAAATGTTGAGATCTTGAATCTTATAGGTAAATTAGTTTCAATCATTTGATGTGTTATATGCGCTTATTGACGCATTTGTGTGCGTATTTGTACATTTGGCGATGCATTCGTGCATACAAGTATATTTTATATTATACTAATGGGACTCACACATTTGTACTATCTTTGATGAGATTGCTAGTCAATGGTACATTTGCATGTTCTTTTGTGCATTTGTATATCACATTTGTACATTTACAACACATTTGCACCATATTTAATGGGTGATAAGATTTTCCTTCAATGATTTGATGTGTCCTACGCAGTTATGTTATCCTGCCAAGCCCTTTATCTAAAGGGAAGCTTAGTTTGGTGGCGAGCTATCGAGTTCATTAGAGGTCCTTTATAAGTCCAATATTATTCTCATTTTGCAATTTTAACTCATTTTATCATTTTGTAATTTTAAATTTAGCTTAAAATCTTTTTTTATTTTATTTTTTATTTATATTCATTTTTTTTAATATGTGTAGGTTCCTTGACCATTTAATTTTGGCAGCATCCTGGTATGTTCCCCGTGTAGGGGTCGTCATTAAGAGTGCTAGGCCTACCCATCACATAACAAAAGGCACCTATGGTCTTCAGCCACCTGTTTAAAGGCTTACAATTTTTCCCTCCATGTTAAGAAGGTTTTATTTCTCTCTCTTCAATGGGAAAGAGGAGATAGAGAAGAAAGGGCAAGGGAATTAGAGAGAGAAAGAGGAATAGAGAGAAATTTAGATAAAGAAAGGTTGTGGAGGGTGAGGGACAAAAGAGAATGAGGTTTCAATAGAGAGAAAGAGATAGTGACGGAAATGGAGAGATGATGAGTGAGTGAGAGAGAAAGTTAGAGGGAGAAAGAAAGATGGAGAGAGCTATAGTTAGAGAGATTACAAGAGAGGGCGAGGGAGAAGTAGATAGAGAAAAATAATGAGTGAAGGTGATGGGTGAGAGAAATAGAGAGAGAGTATAGGAGAGAGATGACAGAGAAAAGAAAGAGAGGATGGAGTGAGAGAGTTAGATAAAAAGAAGCGAGAGGAGAGAGATACAATGGAGGGGAGGGGAGGGGAGGGTGGGTAGTGGCGGTTGTGTGGTATATATGTGTGTTGCACCCCCCTTCCACACCCAAACTCTTGAAACACTAGTCTTCTCACCCTTCCATGTCCAAATTTTCAAAGCCCTTATCTTTTCCCCTTCTTTACCCAAATTGGTGCTGTAGTACTTATTATTTTTAGTTCATCAGTATGTATTTGAGATATATATCAATAATTTAAAATTAATGATATTTATCACCTTTCAACTATCACTGTCTTGACGGATTAAAAAAAAAAGCTACAACTAAAAGTCAATTGCAGTATTTTGAAATAATGCTCATCAAAATCATTTTTTTTAAAGATCCCTCCATAATCTTTTATTTATGTCAAATCCTGGAAATAAAATAATGTCATTTATCCTATTATATATCATTTGATTCGATTGGTATTAATTTTAGAGATTTTGACTTTAACAACGGAATGTGTAGTTTCTCATTGAAGATTGTCAAGTAAAGCTGTAAAATAAGATAAAAAATTATTTTCTATAAGTTCATTTATAATATATATTAAAAAGGATATTACAAGGTCTTCGAAGGTAGAATCAATTACTTATTGTTTTATTTTAATGCCACGAGGAAGTGATAGACATAATTTAATATGTTTAACCAAAATAATTAGATTAAAAGAGGGTTTTTTTTTTCTTTTTAGATTGTTCTTATTCATGAGCTTTTTTTATTTAAAAATTTTCTACTTATGTTGGTTCATAATGTCTCATAATGTCAATTTATCGTGGTAGCTTTTTGGTTATGCCATCATTCTCTTTAAATTCTGCATCCATCACTGTCTATTAACATCACTTGGAACCAAGGTCTCGAAACTTTTTTGGTTTATTCGTTAAGGGATGTTGAAAGCTTAAGATCTTAGCTGTTTTACTTGTTGCAACATAGGTTGACATATAAAATGTTAACTTTTTTTGTTCTATTTGATAGACTTATGCAAAATGAGTATATACATGAAAATATTTGAGTAGCACCAGTGGCAGATCAAATTAGAGAGAGTTGTCTTAGAAGGTTTGGTCACATAAAATGTCGGCCTTCCGATGATCCTGTTAGGAGAGTAGACGTATTAGATCCGGCTTATGTTAAAAAAGGTTGAGGTAGACCTAAAAAGACTTGGTTGTAAAATATTAAAAATGACTCTTTTTTTTTTTATTAGATTTAAATGACAATTTGACTCTTATTAGGACATAATAGAGAAAAAAGATTCATGTTGTTGACTTTACATAGTGGGACTGTGGGATGAAGGCTTGTTGTTATTTTTGTTGTTATTGTTATTGTTATTGTTGTTGATGATAGACTTCATTTTTTGTTGATTTCATTGGCTACAACACGATATGGTTAAGAATTAGATAGTTTAAACACATTCAACCATTATTAACAATCTCACTATATTAAAATGATTTATATAACACTTCGGCTTATGAAAAACTAATCTGTCCGGAAGAAAGTAATCTAGCCAGATAAGTTTTTACAAAAATATTTTTTAATGCTTAGTGCTCATGCTTATGTTTCTAATAATAGGGCATGTTGGCATTGGGGAAATGGAAAGCGGTCTTGCTCAACCTTTGCTATTAAATTCAGAACATAAAGAAAATGATGGCGGAGAAGAATTTGATGATAGTGAAGAGGCTCCTGAGGACTCTCGCATGCCCGCAAATTCTATTTGTTCAGCTTATAGGCTCCTTACACCATCAGTAAAGGTTTGTAGTTCTTCTTGGATATTTTGAGAGATTATTGAACTAGAGGTTAAGTATTATGAAAGTGGAGTGTCCTGTTTCATCTATGACTGATGCTGGTTTGCACTTTCCTTTTCTTGTTTACAGTTGATGTTCCTTAGATTTCTCATAACATATGGAACACTGATTCAGTATGAGTTAAATTTATTGCTTAAAATGTGCTTTAAGCATTATGAATATCAGTAAAATCATTATGGTAGCCTATTTATCAATGAGACATTTCTGTTTGAGAGGTCATAAAAAACTTAAATGTACTATGGAGCAGATAGGCATTATTATGCGGTTAATTTTCATGCTTTTTTCAGTTACGAGGCTTGGTTGGTTGCTTTTTCAAGGATATCCAGTATAGGGGTGTAAGTGAGCCGAGCTAGCCGAACTCGACTCGATATCGAGCTCGCGAGCTCGAGTTTGAGCTTGACTAGGCTCGACTTGCGAGCTCGCGAGCCCGAATGAATGTTCAATTATTTTTTAAATAATTATTATTTCCTTACATTTGAATGGTTCAAAAAAATTAATGATTATAACTAATAAATGTTGTAGTAGTAAAGTAGTAGCAGCTTCAAAAAAATTATATGAAACGTCTCCCAAAGTAAAAAAGTTGTAGGCATTAATGAGCATTTTAGGTCTTTTCTCTGCACAAGAAAAAATGCAAGTCAACCATGGTCAAAAAAAAAAACCGCAGGTATTAATGAGCTTCAAAACGTCACCCGAGGTCTTTTCTCTGTCGTTAAAAAGCAACCGCAAGTCTTCCACGGCTGTGATTGTGTCCACGCTCCACAAGAAAAAACGCAACATCGTCTTTTTCTTCTTCGGCTTTGCACGTTACGTGGTAGAATGGCTCTTTTACGACGAGCTCATCACCTAGCTTGCGAGCTTCTCTTTATTGTACGAGTAGAGCTCGAGCACGCACTTTGAGCTCTAGTCAAGCTCGAGCTTGATATTTGGCAGGCAAGCTGAGATCGAGTTAGGCATGGCTCGACTCATTTACACCTCTAATTCAGTGCATATTGTACTCTATTTTTATTGATGCGTTGTGTACACTATTTATCAGTTTTTTTTTTTTTGCTTTCTTTCTCTGAATCTTGATCCATAATGACCTGCTCCTAAAAATTACAAATAGATGTTACACCTATTAACAATGTCCTCAATAGTTATTAAGTCATACCATTTTTATGAACCAAATTTGGCATCTTGCTGTCTTGCTGTCTACTATTTTGTGAGAGATCCTAACAGCGTGTGGGGTTTGGGAGAGAAAATTCTCCTCCCAGAAGAGGATCATTGTATCTTGCTTGTTCTTATTTTCTTGTTATCAATAAAAATCTGTTGTTTGCTGATTTTATTAGGGTTCGTTGTCTGTTTTTGATACCAAGGTGTATCATAGATCTAAAATGAGAAAAAAAATCTGGATTTTTAATGCTTTTTATTTCTGCATAATACAAAAAGGATTATATGGAGAAGCAATTGTATCACGACTAAAATGTATTAAGCAGAAATCCATTCTTTAACGTCTCAATTGACAGTCTTTTTAAATTAAGGGATCATTTAATTTTCATATTTATTTGTTTTCTTCAGGTTCAACTATTAATCTATTTCATGCTCAAATTTGGCATCGAGATTTTGTTGTCAGAATCAAGTGTCATTACGTCATATTAC
This sequence comes from Dendrobium catenatum, assembly GCF_001605985.2. NCBI lineage: Eukaryota > Viridiplantae > Streptophyta > Magnoliopsida > Asparagales > Orchidaceae > Dendrobium > Dendrobium catenatum. Next base: position 527,313 of record NW_021318754.1, read on the forward strand.
TTCAAGTGGACGACCAGTTCTGTCGCTATATTTCTTGCAATTCTAGGGCTCACGGTTCTTCCTGTTAATGCCATTGTGGGAAGTTACATATCCAACTTGTTTGAAGACAGGTAAATTAAGTTTCATGCTGAGATGTTATCCTAACTGTTGGAGTCACTGTACCTTTTATCTTTTTTGAATAGGTTCTTGAGGGTTTTGTATTTGTTTACATTTTAAAGTATTGGGGAGATCAAATTTAGCTTTCATTGAAACCTCTTTGTACAGTTAAGTGGAAAAGGAATTGGCTTAAGCTAACATTATCAGTAGTTAGAAAATATTTATTTAAAGTATAATTGACTCCTTATGCAACATTCAACAATTATTAATGCTGAAGACATTCAAAATGCTGAACCTAAGTAGATTGGTTATAGAAGCAGTATGTCACGCAATGGGCAAATTATTAGGTCCGGTCACCAGACCTAGAAATAGATCCGGATATCCACTAAAAATTTGACACGTGGAATGTACACGTGTCCGCAGAATTTTAAGTCAAGCGCACCAAAAGCGCAGGTAAAGCACATGTAAAGCGCAGTCAAAAGCGAACCAAAGCGCACCCAAAGTGCACAGTCAAAGCGCAGTCCACGTGGCAACTTTTTAGTGGATGTCCGGATCTATTTTCTAGGTCCGGTGACCGGACGTAATAATTTGGCCACGCAATGATCTTCAGGGCCTTGGGTTTTCTTTGGTTAACGTCCTCTAGATGGCAAAATTGTGACAAGTAGCTGTGGTTGATTTTGATTATCTTAAATGAACCACATGAATAAACTTACTTTGAGATAAAACAATGGAATAAAGTACAATAATGTTTACATGATTAATTGATATTTCATTGTGGAAAAGTTTTTACGATGTTAAAATTGAATGTGATCGAGTATGAGTTGAGTTGTGTCTCCTTATTGATTGTCAGATTGAACCAAAGCGTAAGCATATTTCATTTCCAATTTCAACTTCATTGAAAATGATCGAAGCGACTTCCTCTTATTTCTATCCTTCAATCTCTGTCAAACAAAATTGAAAAGTTGGCACGACAGGACGCTCTCTCTCTTGTTCCTTATCTTCGATCGAAGCCGCTGAAACTTTTCCTGTCTTCATCTTCAATCAATGCCGCTGGACAGCCCTCTGTCCTCCTAGGTTTGTATTGAACAGAAACCGAACAAATATTTCTTTTTTCTCTCTGATTCCATCAAATTGATCAACGCCTTATGGTTCTTCTTCATCATTCATCTCTATCAGGTTGGGATGAAAAGATTGTGCACAATTTTTTCTTCTTCCTCAGTTTTCGCATGAACTCCTCTTCTATGTTTCCTCCAATCAAATCCATCAAACCATGCATTAGCACACGAATCATTTTTCTTCTTTTTTTTCAATTAAAGCCGCATGAGGAGACACCCTCCTGCTCACAGCCGCACGCTCTCATCTTACTGAATCGATTACAGCGGCTCACTCACTTTCGCTCACCACTCGAATAGGGAAGATGGTTTGGCTGAATCAATTCAACCGGCCCTTATACATTTGGGGCTCCTGATGTCTCCTTTGCTCCCTCTTTCATGCACGAGCTTGAGGCATGCACATGCACGAGCTTGAGGCATGCACATGAAAGACAACTGACCCAAGCCTAGTCAGTCTAGTCTAGGAGGATTCGACCTGGTCGGGACTAGTTTGTCTTTTTGGACCGCAATTCTACTTGATTTTACCATTTCGAGTTTGTTTGATGCATAGTTGAGCATATTTACACATGTTTAGGAACTTGGTTTGGTCAAATTGAGCCAAAGTAGTCTTGAGTGATATATTGGTGATTGGAGATCCTCTCGTCTGAAAATTTATGCTTTATCATATAGGTTTTCTTTTTCACAAACCCAGCAAATCTGATTCACATAACGTGATCTTTATTATGAAATGTGCATGATTTAAGAAAGTTGAGGCAAATTCATTGGATAGAATTTTATAGAGCTTCTCCAAAATATTATTTGACACCCTATGATAACACATTTTCCTCCTTTTGGTCCTAGTATTTTTAGTTCAAAAAAAAAAAAAAGATTAAGTGTTTGTTTCTCTAGCTTCATAATTTGAGGGCTCTGTAAGATTGCTCTTACAAACAACTTCGAAGCAGCTTTGTTTCATTAGCTTTTAACCATCTGGTATCCTGAATTACAACTAGCTGATAGAAAATGTCATTGCAGAATGAGTAATTATCATGAATGAAAGGAACAGAATAAAAGATATTGTGAAACCTCGAAAGAAAGAAAAAAAAAGTTCATGAAGTTACAAGTTGCAACTTATTCGATAGCTTTTGATCTTGAATACCATGGTTAGCTTTGTATTTAGTCTATACCATAATATTTCTTAACAATCTCTTGATCATCCCTAAGCTGTTATTTTACAGGAAAATCTTATTGGCATCTGAGATTATGATGTTACTAGGCATAGCCTTAAGCTTCCATGTTACAAGTTCTTATACAGTGATCCAATATGTCTCCTCTGCACTCATCACCTTTGTATCTGCTGAAGTCCTTGAAGGTAAATAATTCATTTGAAGTTCAAACTTTTTGATTTTTTAATCAAAATTTCATGCTTCCATCATTGTGTAGGCTGTAAAACTAAAAAGAAAATACATAAACTGTCTCTTCTCTGATCTAAACTGCACTCTCATCTTTGTTGCTTCCAGGTGTCAACTTATCCCTCCTGTCTCGAGTAATGTCTTCGCGGCTTGCTCGAGGAACTTACAACGGCGGACTTCTGTCGACGGAAGCCGGGACATTGGCTCGGGTTGCTGCAGATGGCATGATAACATTGGCTGGGTTCTTGGGTGAAAGCAAACTCCTGAATGTTACCCTTCTTCCTTCTGTATTGATCTGCATTGTCTCCATTGCTGCCACATTCCTTACCTTCAACTCTCTCTTCTAAAGAAACAAACCATCTTCCCAAATTCCTCCAGTTATTATGGATATTTGGCTGTTTTTTTTGTTATATTGGTTTGCCTGTATGTAAAGAATTAAGCCAGCCGATTCATTTATTTTTTATTTAATAAATTTAGTTCTTCACTGTTGTGAGCAACATGGTCTCATTGCATTTGTTGAGGCTGTTCAGAAGCTTAGAATGATGATTTGAATGAGCTCTATGATGAGTGTAAAGTATATTTGAATCAACTCTTTAAAGAGGTTCTTTTTTAGCTCAATAAAAAGTTATTTTTTTAGTGGAGAAGCTGAATTTTTTTTTTTTTTGGTTCTTTATCTAACTGATAATAATAAATATTGCATTGAAATTTTGATTTAGGCGTCGTTAGGGAGGATTTTTTTATTGCTTTTGAAAATAATTTTTTAATATAAAAATATTTAGCTTAAATTTTTTTTTTACTAAAACAATGTTCTAGAAAACTATAATAAATTTGTTTCAAACGAATTCTTAATATTCTCTCTCTCTCTCTTTGAAATAAAGGAAGTTTTAAAAGTGAAAACATAAAAGTATAATTTATTCTAAACAAAATTTTATTTGGGACAGTCTTTTTTTTTTAAATAATTTTGTAATATAAATTTTTTAATTTAAGAAATTTTTGTATGAGAAAGTTATTTAAAAAAAAAATTATTCTAAATAAAGTTAAAGTTGTGATTTTATAAGAGGTAAATAAAATATTAGAATAACTAATTTTTTTTATACATTTATCTTAAAATAAACTCAATAATTTTTAAAATCATTATGAAAAATATATCAAACAAATTAATGTTATTTGAATTTACAAACATACAAAAAAATTGCTCTAAATAATTTAGTTTGGGAGACATAATTTAACTCGTTTAATTATATTGATGATATATGAATACTTACCATTATCTCAACATAATAGTAAGCCAAATGATCGATCGTTCTCTCCAATTATTTTGCCTAAAATGAAATAATATTAGTAGCTGGATATCCAGGCTGGGATGATGAGAACTCTTTGCCATATCTAACCGACAATTTCCCTTTCCAAGCCGCTGTACCTAACCCTATATGCGAGATACATATACTAAGTTCCAAGAACAAGGCAAGGACAAGCCCATCGTTCTCTTCTGAATCCATAGTGGTTTCATTTTATTCCTGTAACATATTTGCCGTTTTGTGTTGCAACCAAAAGAGAGAGAGAGAGCTTTCTTAGTCATGTTGCTAAGCATTAGGATCGAGGTGCTAAGGCCACACGAAAGGTTTTAGGGAAATTTCTCCGTGACATTGGAGAAATTATTAGGTGCGGAGTCCGGACATTCACTTAAAATTTGACATATGAAGTGCACTTCTGTTGCACTTTTGTTGTGCGCTTTACCTACACTTTAGTTGTGTTTTGATTGCTCTTTTGTTGTGTTTTTTTACTACGCTTTGACTGCGCTTTACCTGTGTTTTTGTTTAGCTTGACTTAAAGTTTCACGGACACATTAAATATATAAAATAAAAAAATAAATAAATCCAAATGAATATCAACATGTCCACTCCATGTGTCAACATTTTATTGGAGCCTGGATATAACTCTACGTCTGGACTCCGCACATTTTATTGGAGTCGAAATTGACGTTCTTATAGTCGAATCGAGCGGCTCAACGAGACAAATCCAATGAGCCCAAGATCACCAAATTTTGACATCATTAAGACCTTCAAAGATCTAACGAACGGTACACGATCAAGGGATTCAATATCGGCCGTCCATCCGACCACTCTCTATTTACCCTTGATCTCTCACCTATTTAGAAGCCATGATATTCCAGAATATCTATAAATAGGCCCATCATTTCTCATGAGAGGAGACCCAAGCAAGAAGAAGAAAAGAGAATGATAGGAGGGAATAACTCCTCATCGACCACCGCCGAAATTTTGCCCGACGCCCGAGTAATGCCGGAGTTCTGCCTGACGCCCGAGTGACGCCGGAATTCTGCCGAACGCCCGAGCGACGCCGAAATTCTTCCAAAGTGACGCCGGAAATTGCCCGACACCAAAGTAACGCTAGAATTCTGCCCAACGCCCAAGTGACGCCGGAACTCTGCCCGATTTCCAAGTGATGTATGAATTCTAAACGATTCTGAATTCAGCTCGAATACACAATTTGTTTGTTATTGGATTATAATCCGAAAGTGAAGCATTGTAATCTGATCGTCCTAACTTTTAAGGATGAGTTAGCCTCTTATACCTCAAACAAACACTAGTGGAATTATTTCAACTAGGCGTGGCCCCGTGATTTTTTCCCTTTTTAGAGTTTTCCACGTAAAAAACCTGTGTTATTTCTCTCCTTTTTGTGTGTTAGATATCCGTACAACGCTTAGATGGAAATTTTCTAGCTCTATCACCGCGTATACTTTAGCTCGCAACAGTTATAATAAATTATAATTAAACAAAAAAAATAAAAGATAAATAAACGTCGACTCGAGATTAGATTAAATTTAACTCATTAGCTAATCGAGTTAGACTCGTGAGCTATTTATAAAGCCTAATTTGATCAATTCTGGCTCAACTCAAACCACAAAACAAAACAAAAAAAAAATTTTTGACAGCTGTATTAATATAAAGTGACATGTCACGGGGATTTACTGCTGGAAGGTTAAAAAGTACATACAGTACAAGAAGGAAATACGGAAAAGCATTTCTTGCCAAACAAGCGGATGATAGAACAAAATGGCTAAAAGTCTACTTATTCTTATCTTTTTTTTTTTTTCCCCAGAAAAGAAATTGTCAGCTTTATTCGATAAAAGTTGCATTTTTTTTCTTAGAGCCGTGCAATTATTGTCAAATAAATGCTTATTAATACATCTTTGATGGCCACCAACTCATCATTGTATTTGCTTTACATATAATAGTTCTTAATTGGTGAATTAACTAACCGACACCTCACGTGATCCGTTTAATATATAAAATTTTTATTTTAATCTCTTAAATTTTAAATACAAATTTAATTATAAATAGTTAAGATCTCCAATATTCTTTTTCTCTTTGTTATAGAAAATATATTATCCACCAATGCTTAGTTTGGTTGGTGGGCGAGTACGATTGGGAACTCTCTAACCTGTGCTCCATTCCCCTCAAGCGTCAGCACCTCTTAAGTGGGTTGGGCCAAGAGGTTTATGGAGTGGTCGCCTCGTCTAGGTCAGCCGAGGATTAGTCATGCCGCCAGCAGTGGCGGAGATAGTATGGGGGGGCGCGTGCCCCCACTAGCCTATGATCCTCCATGGCAATCTGAGTTATCTGATTTGTAAAAACTGAATATTTTCTTTGTATATATTTACAGTAGCAGGCTCTTCAACAGATTTTATTGGATTTGCAAGCTTAAAAAACTTGAAAACATCAAGAACTGGATGATAGACTCTCCCCAAGTTAGAAGCATATACTTAGCTCTCATAATTGAAATAACTGTTCAAAGCTTGTTAGAACGATAAAAAATAAAGACTTTGATATTTGTTTTAGATTTCAGTCTCATGAAAATTTTGAGTTTGATAGTTTTGACAATTTTTCTGTTTTCTTAATTTAGTTTCATTTCATTTACAATTTTTTATTTATAAATAGGTTAAATGCATATTTAATGTATGAAACCAAAAAGGATCATATCCTTAGCTTACATTTTTTTTTTTTTTTTCATTATCTCCCATAAGACATGTAATTTTTATTATTTGGGGACTACTTATTAAACTAGTAAGTCATTCAAAACTTCACTGTCCATTATTTTTTAGTTAATTTATTATTAAATCCTGAAAAAGTCTATGAAATTTTTTGTGTAAAATTTTCATAGCAGATGGATACCTCGCTATCAAATATATATATTTAATGATAATAAAAACAAATTTTATTAGGCCTGTCTTATAATTATTAAGAGGCAGAAGAAGTATTTAGCAAACAATGGAGCAATGTTGCGGTTCAAAATACAGGCAATGGGCAATGAGAACACCAGCAACGCTTCCTCGCCTGCTTCCTCCACTAGAGTTCTTACACTGAAAGCAGGGGGGAGGTTGAGAATTTTGTTGCAGAGGAAAAATAACAAAAGATAAAAACTTTATGACATTGGCAGCACAGGTAGAATTAACTGACTAGCACTGAGCTCCCTTGCGGCAAGAAAGGACTCCGGCGCCGGAGGTGATTGAAGCCACCATGGAAGAGGACTTGGCGCCAAGGCTAGACGCCCTCGAATAGCTCGCTGAAGCCCCGGCTCCAGAGGGAGTGAAGTAAGCGCCGTTGAGAAGAAGATCCCCTTCGGATCTCCAGTTCCAGCCCTTCCAAATCTTTTGATCTGTAACGACCCTCTTCGTAACCTCCTTGGCAAATGGGTTAGCCGGAGCAAGGTATCTATTGCCTTGGCTGTTGATAGTGGGTTCGGCGCTGCCACCAATGGCGTACATCTCCCAATGAGTGTAGTCATTGTTCACCACATGGAAGTAGCCATGTCTGCACCTGGATTGAACGCAGAAAAATCTCTTTTTGATGATGAACTGATAAGAAATTGCAGAGAGGAAAAAGGAAAACAAAGAAAAGGAGTTACCTTGGCATTCGCTGAATAAGACCCTCCCCAAAATGATTAAAAGCTATGGTCACCTGCATCGCTTTATCCCTATCGTAAGAATCGCTGTGGCCAAGGAGCATCACCTGAAACGCCAAAAACAGATTCTTTGACTAGGCACAAGTAGGACTTTTTCACTAAAACCTGTAAATTCAGATTTCTTAATTAATCATACCTCATTGTGATGCGTGAAGTAATTGTTGGAGATAGTAATTGCTGTCGATCCTATGATCGCATCAATGAGCCCATCAGCGCAGCTGGAAAGCGAGCAGTGATCCACCCAAATATGACTGGCACCAAAAATGGAGACACCGTCGCCGTCAGCCATCGTCCTCCATCCATAATGCGAAGGCGAGCTCCTCACCATGGCATTTCCGGTCGGCTTACAGTCATGGATATTCAAGCCATGAATAATTATATTAGTGACAAATTGTGCTGTAATACAAGCTCCGTTGGCAATATGTACATTGACTCCGCGGCCATCGATAGTCTTGAAGCTGTTCATGATGAGCTCCTGTTTAAGCTTGATGACCATATCGCGCTTGAACACGATCCAGAGCGGCTCGGTTTGTATCACGGCGTGGCGGAGAGTCCCCGGCCGGGGGGTGACGGCGTCGTCATCGCTGGGATCGCTGACGACGTAGAAACGGCCGTCACGGCCGCCGATGGCGTTGCGGCCGAAGCCGATGCCGCAGTCGGCTAGCCGCGTGCGGTTGAGGTGCCAGTTGGGGTCGCAGCGCCAGCAATCGTCGATGGGGTTGCCGGTGGAGCATGAGAGGAAGCCAAGGTTGCGCCTTGCCGCGGTTGCGTTGATCGCCCTGATTGCAAGAGGAGTACAGGTTAGAAATAAATTCTGAGAGTAACAATAATGCGCGCGCGCTATGGTTGAGAGGGAGTAAATAGAAGGCAACAACTTTGGTAACCGACGCAATCAATGGAGGAGAGAGAAGGGGCTAAACTATCATGTGAATAGGTGTATTATTGGTGGGTAGGAAAAAAAAACGGAGCTATTTTTATCCTACTTTTTAAAGAATAAAAAAGAAATTATTATTTTAAGTATTGTGTCATTAAAAAAAACAATACGCTTAATCATACTTATAACATTACCAATAATAGAGGTACCAATGAGCATTAGCTTTCACAATTAGTTCATTAAAGTTTCGTTTGAGATAACTTTTTTAAAGCAGTTTTTTAGTATAAAAATTTTTAGCTCAAAAAATTTTTATAGTAAAAAATTGCTTTTGAAAGTAGCAAGAAAGTTGTCTCAAATGAAACTTAAAATACAAAAAAAAAGCTCATAATAGAAGTAATGTTATAAATGTTTAAGAAAAAAAAATTCTTTTTGTTTACTGTGAGTAAGAGAGAGCTTGGAAAGATTACTTTTGAACCTCAATGGCAATAATCTCTGGATCATCGACCGCGCCGATCACAGGCTCAAGCTCAAAACTGCAAGGAAAAAAATTTAAGAATAATATTGAAAAATAGAAATTAAAAAGCAAATTAATCATATTTAAATTTAAGAAAAATGATAGATATATGAAAATTACAAGCAGAGCAGAAATGTCCAATCCCTTCACTGTCATCATAAATCCCAAAATAATCCTCATAATTAAATTAAATTTTGAGGCTTAAACCCAACATAATTCATGTTATAAATTCTAATAAAAATAAATTGAAATTTTAGAAGAATAAATAAATAAATAAATATCACAGTCCTATGCCGTAATTAGAAATTTGTGGAGTACTTTCCTAAGCTGATCAATTTTTGAAACGTAGAGAGAGAGAGAGAGAGAGAGAGAAGGGACGCAAAATTGACCAGCGGGCCATAGAGGGAAGGACTACTCTGTCGTTGACTACTATGAAATTTGTCATATAAAAAAAATTAAAAAAAATATCTTAATTCAATTATTTTTCTAAGTTCACCGACAATAAAAAAGGGAAATTTTAAAGAATTTAAATAATAGTACTATTTTTTCAAATAAAAAAATTCTGTTTCATATAGATAAATTATTAACGTGTGATATCCAGATAGCTCAGGAGGTTAATTCGAACACGTCACATCATTTAAAATACAATCGATTACCCTCCCGATGCGTTATGATACTGCACAGAATAATCTCTCTTGCATATAAACATTTATATATCAGTAAAAAAATTATTTTTACAGGCACGAATCTCAACGGAAAATCAAGTTGGAAACATCAAAACTTAAATTGAAGACCATCTAAATTCCTATTTCAGCAAACTTAAGCCTTAAATTTCATTAAAGGAGCATAAAAAAAAAAATTCATTAAAGGAGCATAGTTTTTTGTTTTTGTTTATATTATTATTTTTTCGTCCTAAAGAAAGCGAAAGGAGTGCAGAGAGAATGAGGTAACAAACAAAACGAACACTAACGGGAATGGCGTGAACAGATCTCAAGAACAGAATCTCGCCGTCGACGAAGATGAGAATAAAAAACGCAGATCTGAACATAGTTTTTTTATATTAGACTACCTCGCTGAGGAAGGAGATCTGCCTCTTATCGCCGCCACCGCCTTGGTTAAGCTACTACTCGCAGTTCCATTAATGGTCCTGCAAAGAAACGACAATGCCTCTTTCAGTTCGTGTTCTCACAGATCCGTTCTCCCTTTCTCGAGCTTTCTTCTTCAGAAGATGATAATTAGAACTCTCCAAATGTACAACGAGCTGAAGAAAAATTAGAAATGGAAGAAAAAACTCTCGAATTTGCACAGAACAGAACCAATTTATCCCCAGATTGCATAGATCGATTGCATAATTTTATGAGAAATGCCAAGTCTAAATCATATAATCCCTATCACTAACCCTCTGTTTTGGCATGCAAGAACGCATTCCAGAGAGACAGAGAGAGAGAATGCACCTTGCAGTGGAGATCTTCCCGCCGCTGGCGCAAGTCGATCCGAGCCCGCCTGCGAGCAGCACAATAAGACTCAAAGTAAACAGCGGCAACCCGTTGAAGCACTTCGCCATTGCCGCCACTTCCACCTCTCTCTCTCTCTCTCTCGCAGAAGATATAAAGAGGGGAAAAAGGGAGGAGAAGAACAAGATGGAAGAAAAAAAAAAGCAGTTAATTGGGCGCTAAAGTCTAAAAATCCAGCTAATTTATAGAATTATCTACGGAACCCCCATTAGAACTAATCATTGTAATTATGTCGTTAATCCGAATTTTCTTTTATTTCTTCACTTTCATTGTAATTACACTTTCACTAATGAAAATTAGGCTGTAAATCCTCAAACTTTTTGTGTCTTTCACTCATTGATAGATAGCTTTGTATAGATGTATATATTCTAATTTTTTTTCTTTAATTATTAATTAATCATTGAGTGTTTATTCTGACAATTTGATTTCCGGTAAATATTATTATTATTATTATTATTAGTTAAATATAAGATTTTAAAATCACAATAAGAATCTTATACATATTGAATATATTATATACATAAGCCCCTAAGGGTACAGACGTCATTCGGAGCCGAATCACAGGATGCCACATCACCCTTTTTGTTGTGTACCGTGGCTGTGTACCCATTGTGTACTAGATAACATGGTGAAGTCTGATTCGCCTCCAGACAGTTAGGTGTCCGCACAAAATAATCTAATATATTTGATACAGTTTCACATCTGCTTTATTTTTCATATAACAATCATAATTTTGTTTAACTATAACTTTCTTGATGCTTTCTCACTAATTTTTATAAATTTAATAATGCATTTGTAAAATAACTTAAAAGTAAAGGTTGTAATACGAAAAATAGCCCTTCTTTTGGTTTTAGGTGTTTTTTTGGCCTTTTCGGGAAAATATTTAAGGCAAAACGGTGACGGCTAAAGGCGTCTATCCCATTACAATTAAAACCGCCATGAACGGATTCCGTTATGTTTGCCTCCACCGGGAAACGGGGAAATCACCGACGGCGGTCACGTGCCCTTTTTAACAATATTAATGGCAGAAGCTACAACGGTCCCGCAGCCCGTTGAGCGGAGCCCACTGGTCCGGAGCTAATCGTTGGAACCATTTTGGGTCTCTACATATAAAATTAAATTAATTTTCTTAAATAAAAAAAAGATACAGATGGTGACTGACTAACAAAAAATAAATTTAGCTAATTTTATTTTTTAAATATAAATAACTTTTTAATGAATTTTTTAAAAAAGTTTGACGGGTCGAAGTTAATATTGATATTTAATTATATTCAGGTAAATCTTAAATTAAATAAAAAGCATTTTCTGTAATAAAATAATTAAATGAAAAAATAAAAAAAAAGTAAATTTTTTGTTTATAAACATATAAAAATCATGTTTGTAGACAATGTAAGGAGCATCCAATGAAGTCGAAACAATATAAAATATCCTAATGATTCCTATTAAAGGATTAAACAAGTAATTATAGTACAATCATGTAAACTTAATGGGTCATAGAAGAGATCAATTTGAGTTTAACAAAGGGTTCATGAAATCAATGAGGAAGATGTGATTTCGTGAAGATATTAGTTTGTTACTCACTAATAAGAATAGGCTGAAAATAAATAGTATTAGATAGGATTGATCCAGTTTTAGGTTAACTTATTGTTCCGCAAGATATCACACCATTGTTAATGCCTATATATAGATGATATAGGTTGATGTACTAGTGGAAAAAATTGAATAAAACTTTAGTCTTGTTTTCCTCAAAATTATGAGTTTAATATAGGGATGTTCACGTGGGCATGTCGATTTCAACGGTTAGGTGTGCGGGATTGAGCGGGAGAGTGATGTCGCGCTAGAGATGCAAGGGTCATGTTGGTATTTTACTTGCAGACATGCATGCTAAATTGGTGGACAAGTCATGCATATAGACCGATAGAGTCCGAATAGGAAAAAAATAACAAGAGACAATAGGAGTGCTTGGGGCTTGAGATAGACGGGTGACTTAGGCATGATATCTAGGAATGATTTTATCCTCTTGCTTGTAATCCTTGTTTCTCCCATTGCATTTTAATAAGATGTACCTAAGCAAGAATTGATTACCCAAGCAATTCTCTTCCACTTATTGATCTTGGCTCTTTATATTCTTATTTTTCCTTCATCTTCTACACACTATCAAGCGTGATTAAATTTTGGTGGTGACTGTCGGTCCAACCAGAAGAAGCAACGCTACAATTCAGATAGGGCTCCTTCTCGGTCTTGGAAAGAAGTCTTATAAAGGGAAAAAAAAGTTGCAGATGTTGTAACTAATAGTGCAGGAATCAAGATCATTCCTTCTAGATTTGTTGGAGTGCGCGAGGATGCCCGGGTAAGATTAGTGAGCTAGAGGGTGCTCTATGTTGGAGCACGGGCAAGCCGCAAGGGAACAGGTGATGCACAAGGCATGTGCATGTAGATCATAGGACGAATAACGACGAACACTGTCGCACGTGGGTTAAAACGGGCTGGACCGCGGATAGGGTCGGGGATCAAAACACATGATGGAGGTTGGGCGTGACCAGGATTGGCCTCAGCTCGGAGGGCTTGCTCTTGGAGTTAGTGTAGGAAGCCGATTAAATTGAAGCGGCACAAATTCTTGTGAAAAACTAGTTCTTTGACATTCATTATAAAATTTACACCAATGTAGAGATTATTAGGATTAGTCTAGTTTTATGTTAAAATGTTCCACAAGACTTCACACCATTATCAATGTCTATATATAGATATTATAGGTTAATGTATTGGTGTAAAAAACAAAAAATAGTATTATTTTTCTTCAAATTCTTCTCTACCCCCAACTTTAGGAGCAATTATTACGTCCGGTCACCGAATGCGTTCATAGACCAATAACCACGCGTCACGTCACCTAAAACTTGGTATTGAGCACTCGGCATTGCTCAGTATACATTCGGATTTGACTGGACGTAATAATTGCTCCAACTTTAGCCTTCATCCAAGGCACTACCCAAATGATAAAGTCATTCATTTGTATTCATCTTTAGTGGCTTAACCATGTTGGCCTTGAGTAGGGGTGCAAACGAGTCGAGTCGAGCTCGAGCCAGGGGGTGTTCGAGTCGAGCTCGACTGCCAAATACCGAGCTCGAGCTCGACTCGTCTCAGGAAACGAGTCGAGTCGAGCAGCTCGTCGAGCTACATCATTCCGAGCTACCACGCCGTTCCCGAGCTACGTGGATCGTCGATGACTCGAGCTCTGACCTTCGTTGTCCCTCAAACTCCGTCGAAGGCTCAAAACCACGAGTTCGTCGTCCAAAGCCGTGAGTTCCGTCGTCCAACCAAGCTCCGACGAAGCACACGAGCTATGAGCCTCCGGCCTCTGTCGTCCCGAGGTGCGACCATCGAGCTCCGTTAGTTCTGTCGTCCTGCCAAGCTCCGATGAAGCACGCTGCACGCGAGCTCCGAGCCTCCATCCTCAGCCATCCCGAGGTGCGACCAGCAAGCGTCGTGAGTTCCGCATGTAGAGCTGTGTTTCCCGCCTCTGCCGTGCCCCGACGAAGCAAACGAGCTCGGAGGCTCCGTCGTCTGTCATTTTGCATTTCCCGCCCGTCATTTTGCATTTCCCGCCGTCGAGCAAAATCGTCTCCAAGCCTCCTCCATCGAGCTGCTCGGCAAGCCTACGAGCCGAGTAGTGCTTTGTTCGAGCTCGAGTTCGATAAGCCATCGAGCTCGAAATAGTGTTTGAGCTCGACTCGCGAGCTCGATAAGCTCGACTCGTCAAGCCTGTTATCGAGTCGAGTCCGAGCCGGCTTGACTCGGTTGCACCCCTAGCCTTGAGCTTGACTTCTGTTTTGGTTTTTGGCATTGTTGTCAATTGGTCAACCATACTCGTTCCAATTGAATAGACCTAACATCCAATTAGCTATTCAATTAACATATCATGACACTTGAGTACTTAATCGCCTCCATATCATTCATATGGATCTTATATTTTGTTTCTATAAGCTTTATCTAGAGGTGCATATTAATATTTTTCTTGTTCCACATATATATATATATATATATATATAGGTCGAACTTCATCCGGCAACAACGTACAGTCTCGCACGACATTCTCCACGGCTTGTCAAATATGCAATAAACGAGGTCACTCGGCGGCTGCTTGCTGGCACAGACTGAACATGGATTATGCACCAAGACAGCAGGCAGAAACAAACAGAGCACTGGCAGCCACTCAAGAAAGACAATCGCAAGAATGGTATCTAGACTCTGGAGCTTCTTCCCACATGACTAGCTCGTTTGACAACCTCTCGTTAGCTCAACCATATCGCGGTTCGGAGGCAATCACGGTCGGAGACGGGCGTTCAATTCCTATTGCGCACACCGGCAAAGGTCTCCTACCTACGCCGAATCGTAAGATTTTCTTGTCCAATTTGCTACACATTCCTAGCATTCAATTTAATCTGCTTTCAATTTCTAAACTAACCAAAGATAACAACATCTACATTATATTCTCCCCTGACGGATTCGTTTTTAAGGACTTGAAGAATCATCAAACGATACTCACAGGACCGTGTCGCGGAGGTCTCTACTCCCTTCCGAATCACACCACGACTTCTACAGCCAAGGCGCTGGCAACCATTAGCTCGGATGCTCAACTTTGGCATAAGAGGCTTGGGCATCCTAACAAGCATGCTCTTCAAGAAATATGCAAGAAATTTTTACATTTGAATTTACCGTCTAGTTTTCCTACATGTCAATCGTGTAAAGCCTCTAAAGGCCACAAAAATGTTTTTGAAATTTCTTTACATAGACAATCTTTACCCTTAGCTTTGATTCACTCTGATGTGTGGGGACCGGCCCCCGTTGAATCTGTTCAAGGCTTCAAATATTATGTTTTGTTTGTTGACGATTTTTCTAGGTACACATGGATCTATCCAATGCGCCAGAAGTCCGAAGTTACGGACATATTTATCTCCTTTAAAACATTTATTGAAAATCAACTTTCTCTCAAGATTAAATGTTTTCGTACTGACGGTGGAAAAGAATATGTCAACAATAGGCTTCTGGCATATTTACAACAAAACGGTATACACCATCAGCTGTCGTGTCCATACACGCCAGAACAAAATGGTGTTGCTGAAAGAAAGCATCGCCATGTTATCGACACGACTAGAACATTAATGCATAATGCGTCAGTTCCTTATATTCACTGGCCCGACGCATCAAACACAGCGGTCTACCTAATCAACCGCATGCCGTCACCTAACACAAATCATCAATCACCGTTCCATCTTCTGTTTAATAAAGCTCCATCTTATAAACACCTTCGAACATTCGGGTGCGTGTGTTTTCCGTTAGTACCATCTCAACTACGTCACAAATTTCAACCGAACACATCAATGTGCATCTTTCTTGGATACTCCGACGTCTACAAAGGATACAAATGCCTAGATATTAACTCCAGTAAAATAAAATTTTCAAGGCATCTCACGTTCGACGA
Source organism: Dendrobium catenatum (assembly GCF_001605985.2). Classification (NCBI taxonomy): domain Eukaryota; kingdom Viridiplantae; phylum Streptophyta; class Magnoliopsida; order Asparagales; family Orchidaceae; genus Dendrobium; species Dendrobium catenatum. The sequence continues at coordinate 543,273 of NW_021318754.1, forward strand.
ACGATCTTTTCCATTCGCAAAAGCCTCAACCACACCGTCAACTCAAGTGCCCGAACTTCCGCCGTCTATTCTCATACCTTACTCGGTCCAACATCAGCATAAGAACGGTCAGGTATTGGGTAACAGCAATTCTGTAAATCATTATACTCTTACACCGTCTACTAGTGCTAATCAGGTCCCCCAGTGTCCGTTACCTGAGCTTGGCACGCGATCATCTCCATCAAGTCTACCTACTACTACGGCCACCGTGCACAGATCAAGCACTCTACCCGAACCAATGCTTGCGCCCAGTCACACAATGGTCACTCGCAGCCAAACTGGTAACCTCAAACCTCGTCAAATATTAAACTTAACAAATCAGGTGCAGTCTGCGAATCAGATTCAAGATCCAAATAACTATGCCGAGGCGGTCAAGAGCTATCACTGGCGTCAAGCAATGGCTCAAGAAATTCTTGCTCTTCAACGTCAAGGCACGTGGGACCTCATTCCGTCTCCGGCTAACGTGTCTGTTCTCGGAAGCAAATGGACCTTTCGTACGAAGCATCACGCTGACGGATCAGTAGCTAGATACAAAGCCAGGTTGGTGGCGCAAGGGAACCGTCAGGAATACGGAATCGATTACACCGAAACGTTCAGCCCGGTAGCCAAACTACCTACCATACGCATTCTACTCACGGTTGCGCTTAATAAGGGTTGGCCTGTACACCAACTTGATGTAGAAAATGCTTTTCTACATGGTCAGCTAGAAGAAACGGTATACATGGCACAACCAAAAGGTTTTGAAGACACCATTCATCCGGATTATATATGTCGTCTTCGCAAATCCATTTATGGACTCAAACAAGCTCCACGACAATGGTATCATACACTCACCGCTACTCTTCTTGATATGGGATTCAAACACAGTAAATCAGATTCTTCATTATTTTTGTTTCAATCTACGAATTCTAACATATTTTTAATCATTTACGTAGATGATATGCTTATTACCGGAGACAATCAAGTAACTATCAACCACCTTCTAAGCCAACTGAACAAAACGTTTGCTCTCAAACATCTCGGACATGCTCATTCGTTCCTTGGCATAAACATCCAAAAGCTTCCGCAACAATATTTTTTATCACAAACTGCTTATGCTCAAACAATCCTTGATCAAGCCAACCTCCAACAATGCAACTCCCTGGCCAATCCGCTCACTACAAAGCTTCCCCAAAACTTTCAACCTGATCCTCATCTATCGGATCCGGCACTCTATAGACGCCTTACCGGATCACTCCAGTACCTCACCATTACTAGACCAGACATCGCTTACACTGTAAACCTTCTATCCCAACATATGCACAATCCGATGGAGCAACACGTCTACTGTCTCAAACGGCTGCTTAGATACATCCAGGGAACAAAGCATTTCGGTCTACCGATAACTATCAGCCCGCTTAAACTCAGATCGTTTTCCAACGCGGACTGGGCCGGTGACCCAATCTCAAGGAAGTCAACATCGGGCTACTGTTCATTCCTAGGCGATACACTCATTTCCTGGACAGTCAAGAAACAACACACGGTGGCACGATCGTCCACCGAATCTAAGTACAGAGCTCTGGCCGCGGTTACTGCAGATATACTATGGCTTCGGCAAATTATTCAGGACTTCTCTATACCTCTTTACACTCCAACTGAATTATTTTGTGATAACATGTCGGCAATTGCCCTCGCTAATAATCCTGTTTTTCATGCCAGGACCAAACACATCGAGATAGATTAACGCTTCCTTCGTGATCACATCAACAACAAAATCATTGCCCTTCTCCCGATAAGCACTGTGGACCAAGTTGCAGACATCTTCACAAAATCATTGTCCACGCCAAGATTTCAGACTCTTCGTCTCAAACTGACGGTCGTCCTCGACCCGTCACTTTGCCGGGGTGTATAAGAGTCCACATATATAAACTGCTTAAATATCATTAAGCAGAATGTAATAGGATAAGCTTACATAGTTTCTGAGGAATATCTGATACCTATAAAGCTCTGTATCTATATATAGGTCTTACCTTAATGCTAATAAGACAATTCTACTTTTCCTATTTCCCATCTTCTGTCTCTGTTTTGTTCTTGTAATCTGCATCGACACTCCGTGCTCCCTCTTTCAACATTTCACATGTAAATCATATATCAAATCCTACATAAATCCTTTATTCATTGATGGCTAATGTTAGAATTTATAGCCTCAAAACAACACGTGTCCCCAAGATTTAGGGATGTGATTGCTTTCTTTTCTTCTTATTATTATATTGGTTCTTGACATGAAAACGGAAGTAGCTAAGGAGTTATTTGGTTGTAAGTATTTAAAATGCAAATATATTATAAATACAATGTAGTCTAAATACGGCGTATTTGAAATATAGAATATTATTTATTTATATTTGGTGGGAATTAAAAAATGAATCTAATTACTAAAATAATAATAATAAAAAAAAAACCTAACCATGGCACAAGTTTCACTAAGATGTTGGAGTAATTAAAATTTTTTTTGAGGGGGGGGCAATTGCCCCCCCTAAGCTCTTAATAGTTCCGCCCATGTTTGTGAATCCATCAGCAACTTGATCATCAGTAGAATATCACTTGATTTTAATAATTTCTTTTACCACAACTTCTCTCTCAAAATAATTTTGAAGTTCTATATGCTACGATCTACCATGAAACACCATTTTCTTTGTCATAGATATTATGGTCACAAAATATGTCGGTCACCTTTAATTGAGGTGGTTGAAAATCTTATAATATTCTCCTTATCTTGATTTCTTGGCATGATGCTGATGAAGCTGCAATATATTCAACTTCTGAAAAAGACAATGCATTACTAATTTATTTCTTTATTCTCAAGGATATTACCCCAGACCCAAAATTGAATGAATATAAATCCACTTGTATTATTCCTATCTTCATTAGAACCTGCCTAACACTATTAATAAAACCAACTAAATTAAAGTTAAAAACTGATTTAAACTAAATTTCCTAATTGCTCGGCTCCCAAATATAGTGAAGAATACATTTGGCATCTCCAAGATAATGTGAAGAAGAATTATGCATGAACCTTGAAATAAGATTAACATAATACATAATATCATACATTGTATATGTCAAGTACACACAATTTCTTTAAATACACTCTCATTAGCCTTAGTTGTACCATTATTTTGAACTAGCTTTTCATTTGTATTCATAGGTGTTAAAAAAGTCTTGCAAGTCAACATATTATACTTTTTAGTGACTCCGGTACATTTCCTACTTGAGATATAAAAATCTCATCATCTATTTGAATAATTTGTAAAAAAAAAGCTATATATATATATATATATCAGAGATTGTGGATCAAGCAATCTATGATCATGAGATCGTTGGATACATCTTGTCAAGCCACTCGATTTGATTATAAGCTGTTATATTTGAATGTCATTTGGTCATCCAATTAATGCTTTGAATCTTTCAAGCAAGATTTTATTCTTTGAATTGGACTCATTTGGGCTTAGGTTGGACCAAATTTTGTGTCGTTGGGTTCATCTCCACGAGATATTCAATTTGATTATATGCTTGCTAAAATTAAAACCAACCCAAAATTATAATAAATCAATTCAAAGCTATGATATATTATTTATTCTCACTTTGATTCTTAATATCTAACTAAATAAGAAAGAGGGGTTGTTTGTAATTTAATTAGTTAAATTAATCATTTTTGAAAGTTTTTGTAATATATTTAAGTAAATTTGTATTTTAAAAATTTCTATATGATAGAAATATTATAGTAGCAGTGAGTTTGTCCCCAAAGATTAAAAAGCATCTAATAAAACTCAAATAGAAAAAAAAATTAAAAAAATAAAAATAAAACACAAATAGAAGTTAGGTACATTTATTTCTATCAGCTCTGTGCTTATTAGCGGGGTGGGCCTTTTTTGTTTGATTGGGCTTCAAGAAACCGGAAGGGCCCAATCTCAATCCATAGGACAATGGGCTATGAAATTTTTGATGACACATCACTAACTAATATTTTCATTAAAAACTTTCTTAATAAAAAATAAAATTGTTACGCTTTCTTAACAAACAATGGCCAACAAAATCATGAGGGATACCTATTAATCCTTAATAGTGAGGTGGAGCTCATCTAAGCTTATATAATTTATTATTACATCAATGCATATAATGTTTATCAAAACTCTTTTTTCACATAAAGCCCATTAGGAGTTCAAGCCTTCCCTATTTACACCATTATGAAGCCCATTAAGAGCTCAAGCCAGCCCTATTTACACCATCGTAAAGCCCATTAGGAGCTCAAGCATGCCCTATTTACACTATTCAAAATTTTGTGAAAATGACTTTTTGTGAATTTTTTTTTTATAAAGACAACCTTATTATTTATTATTTCTTTTTCGGCTTTTTTCTTAGAAAACGACAGCTCATCCGACGCATTATTATGAGTTGCAAAAAATAATTAATCCACAAATAATGATCAATAAACGACGTTTAGGAGGATATATGCGGCCAAATATGTTTGATAAAAAATTTCGTGATAAAATAAATAGTCATTTTATTTAAAATTAATATTTTTGGAGAAGATTAAAGTACAAATTTAGTAAACGATTTTTTTATTACTTCTTAAAATAGTCCTTTAGTTTAAAAAAAAATGTATACTAAAAATATGTTTTAAGAATCAGTAAGAAAACCGTCCTAAAACAACTTCGTTTTTGGTGCAGCATTATTACTTCTTTTTAAAGCAGCTTCTTTCTAGAATAAAAAATTTTAAACTAGATATTTTTGTACTAGAAAACTACTTTATAAAGTACTTAAAAAGTTGTCTCAAAGGAAACCTAAGTTTATTTACACATATTGAATTTATTTAAAAATATTATCAACATGAAAGAAATTTACTAAAAATAAAAATACTCTCATATTACATTTCTATGATTTTTTTTTAAGTATACAACTCTGCTAAGAATTATAACTTTAATATTTTTTTTAAATTTATTAAATGAATTAAAGATGATCAAAATATATCTTCACATTGGAGATGGTAGGGGTATTAATTTCGGGTCACGGGTCGGGTTCGGGTCTAACCCGAACTGACCCGGGCTCAAACGGGTTGACCATAACCCGACCCGGGTAGATAAACGGGTCGGAAATCCGAACCCGGACCCGATCCGGGTAGATAAGCCGGCGAGCAGCGATAAATTAACAACTAAAAGGTTTTGATAGCTATGAAAGTACGGACATAAAGCTATCCCAAATGAAGCCTACATTGATAATTCCGCATATAATTTTCCATTTTATAAACATTTAGTTAAAAAAGATCAAAGAATTAAGTTAGACATCTCCAACCTCTAGATAATGATGTTTAGTGAGAAAGGGAACATTGATATAAAAGAAATGATAAAAAATTACATATCCATAGGCTCTCTCCCTATGATTTAATTAATATGAGTGGTCCCTTATCAAGCTTTCTTTTCACACATTAGACTGCTTTCAATGCTTAGCTGTTTGATGGGATTACAATTTTTATTCTTTATATGATAATGCACAAAATTATTAAGAAATAAAGTAAATAATTGGAGCAAATTTAGAAAAAATATAGTCATTAAATTTATTTGAAGATGTATATAATATGCAACTAATTAATTAAGAATTAATGATTAATTATCGTAAAATCCATCAACGTAAAATTTAAGGCTTCATCTCGCACAATTTAATGGCGATTAATTAAAAAATTTTAAAAGCAGCAAATATGGAACATAAAAACTGAAATTTTTTTTTTGGGAAATTAAAAAAAAAAAAAAAAAAAAAAAGAATAGATAAAAAACCAGATTAAGAAGTACTGGTTTTTAAAGAAACCGTAATTTAATGATTCAATTTCTTTTGAAATTTTAATCAAAGTGGAAACAAGATAATTAAATTTTATTTTCAATAGAACTCCAATAATTACATTCCGGATTTGCTTATTTAAATTTTTTTTATTAAGCTGCTCCTTAAGATAATCATAATTTATACCTGTCATCTAAAAAAACATCAAATTATTTTGATTTTCTTTATAAGCAAAACTTTATCAAAATACTCATAACCATTGGGGAATGAAGACAAAAATACTATTTAATAATTTTATTTGAATTCTCTACACTACGAGAACATAAAAAACATGATTTTTTTTTTTTTTTTAAATATAGCAACCAATAAGCCTTACAGTAATCTATGTAATGTGTTTTTCTAATATCATGCCATCGAATAAATAGAGCCTTCACCAACATAACCGTTACAATTGGAGAAAGAAGAGAAAAATAATTGGCAAGTACAAAAACGGCCCAGGTTGAGAAATAGGTGGTGCCACGCCACTCCCAAACGCCATGGCCAGATATCCCGTAAGCCCACTGCCACGGCCGCCCATTGCTACACCTCCGCCGCCCCCATCACCACCACCACCATCGCCGCCGCCGCCACCGTAATTAGCTCCGCCATTACCTCCGCTCTGCCCTCCATTATCCCTGCCATTTTACAGTAATATTAGCAACAGAACTGAAATTTAAAGGCATAAGTTAGTATATCATTGCTTGAGGCTGATAGAGAAGATTTTGACAACATAAGTTGGTTAATTCAGAGTTTAAGAAGTTCAAAAATGACGCTTAAAGAAGTTAAGTATGAAAGGAGGAGTATCGCAGTACAACCAGAACAACTTTCACAAATAACTTTTAATCTTACTTTTGCTGAAAGAACTTTGATGTTTTTCATCTTTGTTTTTGATCGATCACAGGGCAACATAACAGCTGAAATGATTGAGATTAATAGGTGTTTTGAGTTTGTTATACAAAGCTTGTTTGAGTGAGATAATCAGTTGCGATAATAAGGATAAGATTAATGAGCAAGAGTTAAAGATTCAATAATTTAAGGACCGAGATTATGCTATACAGAGTCTAATTAGAGAGGTTCTTCAAGCAAAAATCAGCTGGAACGTATTGTTCAGATGTACTCAAATCTCTTTCTGAATGACTAAGTATGTTGTAATTGGCCAATTGAGAGATTATTTCGTGCGGAGACCGAACATAAAAAATCATCCGATCTTATCTCTATGAACAGTAAAAACACACTTATTGATCTTTACCACTATTTTACTGTTCATCGCTGCTGTTTTTTACTATTCACAGAGATAAAACTGGATGATTCTCTATGTTCGATATCAGGACGTAATAATCTCTCCAACGCATTAATGATTTAAATGGGACTAAAGCGCAGCATCGCTAGAACTTTTTTTTATCATTCGGGAAAGTCGCTATAAAACTTTAACTACTACAGAACTTGAAAAACAATTGGGCTCTCAGTCCCGGCAAATTATTGCATCAGGTCACCGGACGCGGAAAATAGGTTCAGACATCCAATAAAAATTTGCCACGTCACCTACGCTTTTGACTACACTTTTGACTTGCGCTTTAGGTGCGCTTTGACTGCCTTTACCTGCGCTTTTGATGCGCTTAATTTAAAATAATATTTTATTAATATTTGGACCTATCTCGCGTCCGGTGACCGGATGCAATAATTTGCCCTCAGTCCCAGCTATAATCCGTACAAAAATCATGTTACCCTCAAATTGACTATTTGTGTAAGCCTGTCCCACCATTTCAGAATAAAACGTTGGGCAATGGGGCTCACCGAAAATGTCTGTGCGGGTTGGTTTCAACGCGAAACGGACGATAGCCATTTATTAGAAAGCGATAAATACACCCCGTTAATGTGCTATCTACACCCACTCCTCCTCTTAACAGAGTAATACCACTCTGTTCGAGCTCGCACAATTACTTACGCCAAATATTTCACATCATATAAGATCACAGAAAGGCACTGTAGATGCAAGCGAGAAGATTGGAGCATCAGTAGGTGAAGCTGAGTTTGTCACTCGCAAATCCGGGACGGCATCTAAAGACCAATCAAAATATGTCACATCATTTTTTTTTTTACTCGGAACCGACACTAGGTATCGCTTCGTACCAGATAAAATTACGCATTCGGACTAATATCCGGACCATCCAGTATCCGCAAAAAATAATTTCTGCTCGCCACAGTCAGTAGAAAAAAGCTCTTTATAACCACCTCAATCTCAAATTGATTAAAAAACAATTATGCCCCCGCTCAAACACATGTAATAGTCAATCACAAAATTAAATTGAGAGTAGCCTGAACTCAACTGACTCCAATAATTTACACTTTAACTTAGGATTCATTTGTGACACTTTTCTTGCCGTTGTATACAATAATTTTTTAGTAAAAAAGTTAAAAAAAAAAAAGAAATGAAAAAAATATAGCCAACAGCAAGACTTTGGCTTTCTTATTGATTCTTAAAACATTTTTTTAATAAAAAAATTACTTTAAAAAATACTAAGAAAACAAAGTCAGCTCCTAACGAACTCAAAGACTAGGCAAATTATTGCATCCGGTCACCTGACAGAGAGATCCGTTCGGATCTCTCTCTGTCTACAGTAAAAGCGCAGCTACTGTAGCATACTTGCGCTTTACTGTAGATAGAGAGAGAACGGTTCGGATCTCTCTCTGTCAGGTGACCGGATGCAATAATTTGCCCAAAAACTAAGACTTCGTTTGGAATGACTTCTTTACTTCTTTTTAAAATAACTTTTAGTAAAAAATTAAAATTATTATACTAAAAGATTAGAAGACAACTCAAACTAGGCCTAAACGGTAAAACTAACTCTCATTGCACATCAGCTTATTTAAATCATTATTTATTTATTTATTTATTTTTGAAAAATCGGCTTATTTAAGTGGAATTAGATATCCTGATATTATTTATCTGTCGAAGATTCCCAGGAGCAAAAGCCTGTCAGTTCTCTGCGACAGCATTACCCATTCGCCCACGATATGCTTTGACTACCGAGACCACAAAGGTCCCAATCCAATTATATAACACCGCTATCCTCACCCCGAATTAAGTCAATTTTACGCGCTCAATCCAAAAATGAGAAGCGAGGGCAGTGAAAGTACCTCGAACCGCCGAGAACGCCGGCGTTGAGAGTGAGCTGGTCGATGAGCCCGACGGGCTTCGGCGAAACGCTGGAAGCCTTCGAATAGATCGTCTCCAAGCCATCTCCCGACGGAATAAAGAAAGCCCCGTTAACCATGATATCCCCCTCTGATCTCCAATTCCACCCGCTCCAATCCTTGTCATCACTGTCCACTCTCTTGGTCACCTGCAGCCAGCCATTAATCCACCCATTCTAAACCCTAAATCAAATTGTCAAATTATACCGACGAGCTGATAATTCTCTTACCTCCTTGGCGTTCGGATCAGGCGGAGCAATGTAGCGGTTCCCCTGACTATTCACAGTCGGATTACCGCTTCCGCCGATGGCGTACATTTCCCACTCCGTGAAATCGTTGTTAACGATATGGAAGTAGCCGAGGCGACATCGCGGCATTCGCTGGATGAGCTTCTCCCCGAAGCGGTTGAAGGCGATGGTGACCTGCATGCCTAAATCCGGCGAGTAGTTGTCGCTGTGGCCGAGCAGCATCACCTCGTTGTGTCGGGAGAAGTAGTTGTTCGAAATGGTGATGCCGGTGGATCCCATGATGGCGTCGATAAGGCCGTCCGCGCAGTTGGAGAGGGAGCAATGGTCGATCCAGATCTTGCGAGCGCCGAAGATGGAGATGCCGTCGCCGTCGGATCGGCTGCGGAAGCCGGTGTGGGTCGGAGAGGAGCGAACGTTGGCGTTGCCGGCGGGGACGCAGTCGTGGATGTGGAGGTTGTGGATGATGACGTTGGAGACGTATTGGAGGGTGATGCAGGCGCCGCCGGAGATGTGGACGTCAGCGCCGCGGCCATCGAGAGTCTTGAAGCTGTTAACGAGGAGCTCTTCGGCGAGACGGATGTTCATGTCGGCGGAGAAGACGATCCAAAGGGGGTCGTCCTGGATGGCTGCGTGGCGGAGCGTACCAGGGGTGGGGTTTACTGGGTCGTGGTCGGACGAGTCGGTGACGACGTAGATCCGGCCTCCCTTCCCGCCAAGCGCGTCGCGGCCAAAGCCAATGCCGCAGTCTGCAAGGCGCTGGCGATCGGATCGCCAGTCGGTGGTAGAGCACCGCCAGCAGTCGTCAATGGGGTTTCCAGTGAGGCATTGCAGTTGGCTGGAGAGGGCGCGCCGGCGGGAGAGCTCGATGTGGCGAAGGACGCCGCCGGCGACTGATTCAGGGTAGGGGTGGGAGGAGTTGGGGTTGGGGAGGGGATGGGCGAATGGGAGGAGAAGAATGTGGACGAACTGGATAAGTAGACTGCTCCGGAGGCGGAGCATTTTGCCGGCGGTGGCCGAGAAGTAGGGTTTTGGGTGTGGAGTGATTTGGTGAAGCCAAATGGGGCGGGGATTTGTTGTATCGGAAAAAGGTGCGAACTTTAAAAATAAGGATCGCTGCTATTGTATCGGTGAAAGTGGGTTTAAGCTTTTGTTTATTGGATGTAGTGGAACGAGATAAGAGGATGTAAATGCTACTTTGCTCGCAACTTGCAAGACTTGATTTAGATTACGATGAAATTCAATAAAAATGAAATATTCAAATATAATATCTAAGACAATTAAATTATTAAACCCCAACATCATAAATGTCCCACAAACACAATGATTGTTTAAGAAATATTTAGAGTAAATTCTAAAATAATAGACTTTTTTTTATGTGATTTAATATTCAAATGCCTTATCTTAATATTTAATCCAAATTTATAAAGACTTAAGTTTCATTTGAGACAGCTTTTTTATTAATTCTTAAAGTAATTTTTTAGTATAAAATTTTTAATTTTTATATTAAAAAATTATTTTAAGAAGCAATAAAAAAACCATCCCAAACAAACATAAAAAACCATCAGAAATATGTAGTGAGAGCTCTTAAACTCGCAAGTCTAATACATTCTCTTCTCATTACTTAAATCACCTCTCCCTAAATGGCAAGTTCAAACAGCTCCGACAATTAGTATTAAAGCATTAGCTACTCATTTGGTTTATCATTAAATTAAAGATCCTTATAGCGCATTTTTTGGATTTTGAATGTCCAAAAGGTGAAAGTTCAAAATATCATTTAATTTTCATCCAAATCTTTTAGAACAGGACTTTGGAGTGCAAGAAAACTATCTAACAAATGATATCAATGATCATTAGTTATTTTAGATCCTAATCAGCAAAATTTATCATAAAAGGTGAAAGACAAGACTAAAATTTATTACAATATGCACTTCCCACATAAAGAATTAGAATAATTTTAGTGAATTTTCTTTAAAATAAAATAATAATTTTCATGACTATTTATTCCAAGGTAGCTCATGATTCTTAGTAAGTTGCCCAATAATCCTAGCTAAGGCTCATTAACCTGTGACTCCTAAATTTGCAAGAACAACAACTAACAAATATTTGTCCCACTATGTGAATTTTTTTTATTGTGTACTATTAAAAGTCAATTTTTTATTAAAATCTAACAAAAAAATATAATTTCTAATACTTTCTACGCCAGCCTTTTTATGTCTACCTTATTCTTTCTTAACATAGACTGACTCTAATACATCTACTCTTCTAATCGAGTCAATAGAAAGCGAACATTTAATGCAACCAAATCATCTAAGATGACTCTCTTTAATTATCTGTCATTGGAGCTACACTAACATTTTCACATATATATTCATTTCGCTTTCTAACCCTAAGTGTAAAACAACTCATTCACCTTAGCATTTTCATCTCCACAACACTTATCTATCTTAATTTTATGTTTCTCTTTTCATGGCCAACGTTCTCTTCAATAAAGCATTGCATGTAAATTTGCAGAAAATATCAGTAAAATTAAAGTAACTGCTTTAGACCGCATTGAGCAGATATCAGAAACAAATCTCAGATTTGTAGGTCACATGAATACAAAGTGAATAAAATTAATGTAAAAGGGCTGGAAGATCTTCAAGGGAAAAAAAAAAAGATAATGAAGACAAAAGTTAAGAAAGATATTCCAATAAAACCCATTTCCACATCAAACAACACTAAATTCAGGATAGGCTTTAGATGATGACGATGATGATCATGGCCTCTGTAGCGAGCAAAGTAGCATGATATGGAAACAAAAGAGGCGAAAAAGAACTCAGTTTCAAAACTATTCAAATGCAGGGTACTAATTTTTTTACCGGTTGATGAAATTGGATTTCTAATAATTAGAGAAAACGGGGAAAAAAATAGCTGAAAGATGCAGTTGCTGCTGCTACAAGTATGAATGCTATGAACTAGTCAGACGATAAAACTAAGGTTTCATTAAGGACGGTTTACTTACTGTTTTTTAAAGAAGTTTTTTAGTTCAAAATTTTTAACGAAGCCTAATCCTGCTTGCTGTGTAACCTGATGGCAGATAAGGAAAGAAGGAATATAAATATTTTATGAAAAATTGAATGATAGGAACCTCTTACCAACTCCCACTTTCCAAGTTAAGAGTGGCCGCCATCCTACATCCAACCTTCACACTGCCCACTGCTGTGGCTTTCTACAACATAGTCTGCACCGCTGGATTATAACGACAAGTCAACAAGAATTTGTATAGAAATTAAATGGAGATTGTGACCAATAAAATCTCAAGACAGATCATTTTTCATCAACATTAATATCATCATCAGCGTCTCTTTTTAGTACTACAATAAAAAAAGCAGGAACTTCACAAGAAAACAGTTGCAGCCATGTTGAAAGAACAAGATGGCAGCGCAGGAATACCACCAAACCAAATATCTAAAAATAAGAGTATGTCAGCCATGCAAATAATTTGATTATGAACCTATAAAAGAAATTATGGACCATAAGAAACAAGAAATAAGACATGCCTCCCAACCAAATTTTGGATGACAGCATCAAGTGATGAAAAAAAAAATCATGATATCCTAAACAAATCTTTAAAAGAGACGAATGCCAAAGACATTAGTTTTATTTTAAAGTTCTTATATTACACTCATCTTAGAAGAAATACAGTGAGTATGAGATAGATCCTATAAAAATATCCTAACTCATATTTTTTTTTCATCGACTGATTCGATGTTACATTTACCACCATTATTCTTTTATTTTAGAATATTCAATAAATCAAAGTGAAATATTGTGACAACTTTTATGATGGAGAAGAGTTTCGCTTGAAGTAAAGAAAAATGATTGATGAGGTTCGAAAATTTTAATTAATTTTTCATAAATACCGTCTTATGCACATCCAAATTCCGAAGAACATTAAAAAAACAAAAAAAATCCAAAGAACATTTGCAATTTCCTTGAAGTTTCCTGTACACCAATTTCAAAATTCCAAGGAAACCTAAAAACAGATCACAAAGACGGATACATACGATCAACGATTACAAGAGCTATGCCTTCAAGCGCAAAGAGGTTCTTGGTAAGCTTAAGATAATAGACCTTAATTGTGGACTGGACAGCAGAATTCAGCATCAATAAGTTGATTCCATACGAACTCAGAAAAGTTTAGAAATGAGCGCAAAAAGTGTTTGAACTCCAGAATATAATAATTTCAATTTGAGTAACTGCCTGCTACGCGAAAAAAGATTTTTTGGAAGGTTTAGTACAAAATAACTAATTAAGATTTGGAAAATATAAGTAAGCTAAATTGAAAAAAAAATGCAAATAAAATAACCAGAACTTTCTCTATAAAGAATTCATCTATTGTGCATTGAATTCCAGCAGGAACTTAGAGATGAGAACAAACGTGAGTGTACCAAACATGGGAAATTATCATAAGAATTAACTAAATACAAATCAAGAATAAGGGCTACAAAACTAAATTATGTCCGAAGGGTCTACTAAATATCTCTTAAACATACTACCAGGAAGCCTTTTTTGTCTGCCCGCACCAAATCAGTATGGAAAGAAAAAGCTCCTAAACTACCAATCAAAATCTCAGCCTTGATCAAGATATGCAATTCAAATGATCATGTTCAAGTGGACAACAAAGATAGCGAAATCAAATAGGCATTTTTAAGTGTGTTAAGCTTTAAAACATAGAACCATTGTTTTGAAGTGTTATAAGCTGCCAGAAATTCCTTTTACAAAAAATTCCAAGTCTTCACCTTAAAGCACTCCAGCAAAGATTTTAATGAAACCCCATTTAAAAGATAAAAAAGCATAAATTTTTATGGCAGTTGTTAAATAATCATGCTCTAAGGATGAATAATAAATTGTTCCATGGCCTTTATCCAAAATAGAAGTGGCATGTTGTGTGCCACATCAAGGAGGCCTTGCAAAGACCAATCACAATGCGAACTTATCAAAAGTAAGAGAAGGCACATAGTTAAAAAAGGAAAATATTGGTTAACGCACAAATATATAGTCCATATTCATATTAACTATCAAAATGTGCACCTCTTAAGTTGTCCACACGGGCTTGCTTAAGCATGGTTATAAAATTCACCTTTATTCTCCTACGCATGATTTGGAATGTCATCTTTCTTGCTACAACATCATTCAAATTACATTCTTATATCCGCTACAAAAATTATCATAAAGATGAATCTTCTACTATGCTATTATCTATGGAGCATTGTCGAATACTGATGGAAGGAAGATACTTTAAATGTAAAATGAAAGAAAAAAAAATGTTTTGACCAAGAAAGGAATAATTTTTCTGTCTAAAATACTAAATGACAAGAAACTGTACTTTAGTAAACTAGTTCAACCATAACTTCAGCTTAATTTCAATCCACCCAAAATTTAATATTCCAAACTGTGGTGTGCTAATAAAACGTCAATCACCACTTAAAAATGGGATTGCAGCCGTTTCTAGCTTAATTATGTCAATAACTGTTGTGAGGCTATTGATTAAATGCCAACAGCTTGCTCTAAAATCCTCCTAACCTCCGTCCCTGGATCTGCGAGCTCGGCTGGAGTCTGTTAAAGTTTGAAGATGATAAGCAAAAGAAATGTTGAACTGAAGCTAATTAGCTAAATGTTTAGAAACTAGTGGTAAAATTAGATAATAAAGCACCTTTCCATATGCATTCGTTTCCTCTGGGGATGCCCCCATTGAAAGCAGTAACTGAACGACATTCAAATGTTCTCCTCTGGCAGCATAATGGAGAGGCTGATAATATTGAAAATAAGTTCAGTTATCATAAAGCATACAACCAAATGCACAAAGAATAATCAGAGACCGTATCGCCTTCAGCATCAGTTGTTGCCAGCATGCGCTGCACAAGACTAGAGTTACCGGCAGAGTTGATTAGAAGTTCAACAATCTCAGCATAGCCTGCAAAAGGTTATCAACGTCAAAAAAGATCCAAGTGTGATAATGAGCATGTATTCATGCTGACAGGAGAATGTAGCCTCTATTCCCAGTAATGTAGCTTTCACAGTACTTGCATTTTTTGTTTGCTACTGTGCTATTCTTCCATTTTGGTTGCTCTTACAACTGATTTCTGGATAAGGTGTTACATGTTTTTAGCAAAGTGGCAATCAGATAGGGTACGAGTTTCATGTTTTTTGAAATGATAGATCCTCCTCTCGAATTGAGGATCAACTCTATCTTGATATTTTCTTTCCGTTCTACTTGATTCTTCCAATAAATGAATAAAATTATTATTTTTCTGGTTTTCATTGGAGTTTGGAGGAAATTTCTCACTGTTTATTCAAAATTGATAGGGTTTACTTGAAATCTTCAAGTGTTTCCTATCAGATTTCTCAGCTTAAATTGATGCTTATCTTTCAGCTTTAACTAAAAATTGAGTAAGCATTGTGTTGGGTTCTCATCTAAGCCAAACTTGAACAACGATCAACCACTATAAAAAAATTAGCATGCTTACGCAATGTTTCTGAACCCAACACAATGTTTGCTATGCTATTCGTACATTTTTTGTTGCACTTACACCTTACTTACAAATAAGGTGCTATAGGAGTGTAATGAATTGTTCATTTAAGCTTTTTACAAGTTTGGCTTATAAGGAAGAGTGCGATGTATTTGAATAAAACTTATGAGATTTCTCAACTAGTGTTAATACTTATTTTTTAGGTTTAAACTTAAATTGAATTGATTTTCTGATAGGAAATACTTGAGTTCGCAAGTAACCCTAAGGTAATACTTGAGTTCGCAAGCAAGCCTAACCCAAATTGGATAACAAACAGCGACTGGATTGCTGTCCACAGCAGGAAAACACAGCAAACTGCTGTTTATAGCAGTAAAACAGCAGAATTTCAGAGGAAAACTGAAAGAGAACTCAAAGCAAGACTTGTATTCCACTAGACGATGAATAAAATAGCAAAGATACAATCGTTCTTCAATTCGAGTGGAAGAACAACTCTCCAAATCTCCGGCAACGCCAAGAGCCCAAAGCAAAAGAACCCTAGATCTCAAATTGCAATCAAATTCAAGATAATCCATAATTCCATCCTAAGCACCTAATTAACCATAAATGAGACATACAAAATACCAAAACAGTGCTTTTCATTCAAAATTTCCCTCCCAAACTAATTTTTACTCAAGCATGGGCCCACCCTGGTGTAGTACCGAACCGGTCTCGGATGGACCGGTCCAGCCAGACCCAGGAGGGGTCAGCGTAACATTTTCATCAAGGCTTTTCACAAGTGATTTTCATCTAAGCTTTTTACAAGTTTGGCTTATAAGGAAGAGTGTGATGTTTCAGATAAAGCTCACAAGATTTCACAGTTGAAGTTAATACTTTTTTTTTTTTTTTACAGTTGAAGTTAATACTTCTCTTTTAGGTTTAAACTTAAATTTCATTGATCTTATGCCAATCATATCTACTAACCAATAAATGAGAAGGCTATAAATAGATGTTTTGAGGCATAAAAATTATTATTTTTCATTACATTAAAATTTGTTATTCTAGTTTCAATCTTGTGTAGGAAGTAAGATGTGAGATTCCTTTGAGTGCAATGCAAGTGTGACTATTGTGATCTTAGGAAGTCATCTCCTTGTACATTCATTAGATCAGGATTTTTTCTTTGGTGAACTATTTCCTAGATCTAATTTTTTTTTCTAAATAATTTTTATTGGCTTGATAGTGCTTTTAATTTTGTTCAAATTTGGCACAATTGAGATTCTATTTGTGACGATTAAATTACAACTGCCCGTTGATTGTAAATGTTTCAAATTTCTTGCTAATTTCTTGGATTTACTCAATTGTTACATTATTGTTTGGGTTCTCTTTCTCATGTTTACTAATTACATATAAAGAAAATAAATTGTTGAATTATTTGACATTTTAAGATCAACAAATCATAAATTCTCTTATATGATTACCATATATCGCATAATTATTAACCCAAAATCACCCTGCATCACATCACATATTCATACACGCACCAAGAGTCTAGCTATTGATAGACAATTTTTATGTCCATAACACTTTAACACAAAATTATTTTTTCTAAAGGGAGTACGGAGTTTTACCTCCAGCACAAGCATCATGAAGGGGGATTGCCCCTTCATCATCCTTGATTTCTGAGTTAGCTCCTCTTTCCACCAACAGCTAGGAACAAAATTTGATTAGCATCTCATACACTTAAGTTACTAAAAATAAGACCCAAAAAAAAAAACAATGACATAGATTCCTACCTGGACGCAAGAGAGGGAGCCATATAAGCAGCACAAATGCAGAACAGTTTCACCATCTTCTATAGGATCATTGATACTTCCAATATGGTTATCTGCATTTCATAAACAAAGCTTTTACACTTCTAATAAGTAAACTATATTTACTTATAGTACATGGAGAAAAAAAAAATCAATTCTTTAAGAGAGAGAAGCGTGAAAGTAACACTTTAGTCGAGGATAAGAATTAGTCTTAAGGGTTGTTTGATTTGCTGAAAAATAAATGCAATGTATTTGAAAAGTTTTGAATTATTTGGATGAGTGTAAAACAAATACAAGTGATTATTTTTTTGTTTAAAGTAAAATAAATGTAGTGTAAAGCTTCACAATGGCGGTAACCATTGGCCAGCAAACAATTGCAGCAGTGGGTGCTGGCCGACAATAGTGATGTAAATATGTAATGACCCTTAAATTTATATAAGACATGTTTTGACCTACAATAGTCAAATAATAATTCAAGAGTCATTATAAGTACAATTTCCAAATAATCTTTGTCATATGATAGATAATGATGTGCTCTAATTCTAATAATATTTTTTCTAATTTAATAGGCAATGTAGATATGAAAACAAGAAGCTTCCTATTTAATTGCAATTCTTTAAGAAATTGACACATGTCATGTTGGTACAAGTAAGTTTTCTAGGACCGTTAGGTGTCCATTGCAAACTGATTTCACCAGAGCATTATAGACATGTTGGATTATTTTATGAATATTTTTTTCATAATTTTTTAATCCCCAAATTTTAAGATATAAAAGAATGTATAAAAATTATATAGTAAAAATTAAACAATTGGCATCATTATATTTATATCCTTAATATATTTTATTATAAAAATCTCTTTCCACTACATAACTCTTCATACGACTTTTTTCCCTTTCTTATTCGTTTTAACCATAGAAAAGAATAAAAAAATGAAAAGAAAAGTGAGGAGAGAAAACCTAGAGTTTGAGAGTCGTAGAGTTTTTTTGCCAGTCGGTCTAGTTGGAAAATTTGCTAGTCTCGAGGTTGGTTATCGTTACCCGGCCTCTAATTTCAATGATTTTGCTTATTTTATATTTTCTTAATTTTACTTTGATCAAAATTTGCAAAAATTGCTACATCTCGATTTAACAAACTTCCACCGTATACTTTTTAATACATTATAATTTTATACATTCTACAAATATTGAAAGAAATATATTGAATTTTCACATGGTATTTTTGTATTTTGGGGGAATACCTAATTTGGGGAATTTAGATAAATATGAAAATTAGATAAATAATTGTCAAAATCTCATAATATCAGTATATAACATGCATACTTGCTATAATTCATCAATTGTGGTCATTACATGTGAAAATTAGTATATTGATTTTTCTTATGAATGTCACTAGTTATGATTCATATGTATATTTTATATGCACTAGAATGATATAACGAGCTGAACATTACGCATAATATCACTTGTTTACTATGTTATATGTGATATGAAATGTGTTTGTATAAGAAAGATTGAATATAAATGATTGACTGATTTAGGCTGGTTGGAGACATGTTATCATGTGCAGAAAGGTGGCCGACAAACTTTCTTTTAAAATAATGTTTGTGATGTAATCCTAAATGATATAAAAAAGGCATAATAAGACATATTGATATGATATGATATGCCGGCGGGCAGAAAATGATTACTTTTAATATGACTAATGACATTTCAAAATAATCTCACTTCTATGTATACGTTTGAAACTATCTAGACTAAACAAAACACTAAATGTTCATTTAGTGTACTCTTCCTTAAAATTCACATTAATAATTCAACACTTTATATGGGTATACATGTATTTAATTCTTTTAGCACTCCATGTATGCATATTTCCTCAACACTTTCATGACTAGATGATACAATCAAGGTGCTCTGTCCCTTCAGTTTTTGTTCATTGTCTGCTAGGTTGTCTCTTTGTGGGACTTGTTTTCCTCAATTTTTCCCATTGGCAACTGCCCCTTTGGTTTGGGTTGCTGCCCCTTTGGTTTAGGCAGTTGTCCCTTCGGTTTTTGTGCCCATTGGCTGGTGTTTTGATGCTTCATTTTCCCCTAGGTTGTTGTCCCTTCGGTCCCTGTTTGCTGCAGCTTTTAAGGAGTTTCTAGTGGTTGTTTGGGTGGTGCTTTAATTAACTTGCATGAAATATTTTTTATCTTTTTTCTTCCCTATAAATGGGGCTGTTTTGTGGTAGTTTTAGGATATTTTCTAAGAATTCCCTCCCTCCCCCCTTTCCTCAATCACTTTTGTCAAATTCGTCCCCTATTTTTCCTCCTCCGCCGATCCTCCACTTCATAGGTTGTCTCCTCCTCCCCATCACCCTCCTCTCAATTGTTTCTTCTTAATATCTTTGCATTCTTCACTTCATTTTTATTTATTTTTATTACTATCTCGCCAAATTACCTTCTCTTTATTCATGATCATTTTCTCTCCTAAACCCCAATCATAGCCACATTTCTATTCCCTTTAAAAATCTACAAAATATCCAATATTAAGACCATAAATTTAGCTTCAATTCACGCCAAACTACCTAAACACTCACTAGAAAGATCTAGAAAAATATTTGCATGACTAAAATTAGAAAACAATGAGTCCCCTACACTACATTTGTTGTAGTAACAACCTATGCTCCCACTGCATCAATTATGGTGTCAAAGGGAAGCCTAAACTTACAATTAGTACTCCTATAAGCTATGATGCACGGACACGGAAACGGCGACACGGACACGACACGACACAGGAAACGGTAATTTTTAAAAATATAGGACACGGGTGCGGCGTGGACACGGCATAATGTTTTTTTATATAATATATAATAATTTTTAAAAATATAGGACACGGACACGGCGTGGACAGATGGCTCTTTTGAACTTTCACCTAATCCACCCCCGCTAGTAGCAGAGCTCATTTTGCTAACAAATCAATCATACGTATGAATAAACTAAATTAAATTGATATGAAGTGAAATCAAAATATCAAAATAATAAGACAGCATGAATACAACAATATACCAGTCTGCCGGGGGGTCCAAGGGGGCGCTGCCCCCTGGCGGGGTTCGACATGCCCGGTCAGGTCGCGGGGTCAAGGGGCAGCGCCCCCAGAACAAAAGTTTATTGTAAGAGTAATTTTGAAGTTCTGCTTGTTTTTAAAGTTCGTAAGTTGTTTGTATGGTAAGATACCGAGCATGTACCTAGCAGTACCGAGCATGTACCTAGCAGTACCGAGCATATACCTACCAGTACCGAGCATGTACCTAGCGGTACTGAGCATGTACCTAACAGTACCGAGCATATTCCTAGCAGTACCGAGCATGTACCTAGCGGTACCGAGCATATACCTAGCAGTACCGAGCATGTACCTAGCAGTACCGAGCATGTACCTAGCAGTATCGAGCATGTACCAAGTGGTATCGAGCATATATTGAGCAGTACCGAGCATATACTGAGCGGTACCGAGCATGTACTGAGCGGTACCGAGCATGTACCTAGCGGTACCGAGCATGTACCAAGTGATACCTCATTTAATAACCGAACATGCATGTCCGATTTTAATTTTAATTTTTTAAATTGCGACACTCCAATGCCGTGTCGGACACGTGTCCATGCCGTGTCCGACAAATGTCCGACACTGCATACCCTCTTTAAGTGCCGTGTCGGTGCATCATAGCCTATAAGCCTTTATCCTTTCATATGTAATATTTTGAATGGTGTTTCTCTGTGTCCAATTGATCTCACTTATGAAGGCATATGATGACATTGTAATATAACCATTAGAAATAAAAAATCTCATCGATAACCTCTTCAAGCAAAAAACGTGCTACCAAAACTCCCTTGGATATATTCATAACATTATCAAACTATCTTTGGATGAAAATTTTATCCCGGACAATAGCTATTTTATTCGTACAATAAACAAAAAATGACATTGATTTGTTTGTCGGGACACTGGAGCACTTCTAGCTAAGGAGATTTTCCAATCACATCATCAAGGAGAACGATACTTCATCCAAGAAAAATTTATAGCAAAAGAACTTTTGATTGACGCGTCTAATAGATATAATTCTTAGCTTTAAATTTTGGATTAAATTAATAATGACTAGCAAATCTCATGCCATGCTTAAAAAAGTCTACCAAGGAAACTCCATATATCTATGAGTTAAGCATCCATTGCAAACCCATTCCTTAATAAGCTTGAGTGAATTATCTCCTCTTCATGCTGAGAGAGAAAGATGCATCATGAGAATAAAATCTATTTTTTGCAAACAGCATAAACAAAAGTTTAGTATTATCTTCAAAATCACATGCACTGAGTTCATATCAATGAAATTTGATTATTTCATGTATTTATGTATTATTATCAACATAAAAGTATCATCCCATTTAGGTTTTGCATCTTGCTAGTTACCTCTTTACATTCCTAGCATATTTATTTTATCTCATTGCATGCAGATAATTTCATCATATCAACATGACCATGGAACTCAAAAAAGGAAAGTGTATTTAGACCAAAGATTAGAAACTTTAAATGTGATATTTAATAAAATTATGGCTAGGTTTGATGAACCATAGTAATCAAATTGATTCTCTAAATAGGATCAACTCTAACATTAAAAACTCATTGGGGTAGATCTAAAACATTTGTTAATAAGTCACTCATACATCCTTAGCAAAGTTTAAGCCTCAAGCATGCCATAATCCATTTTATCATATTATTGTTAAGGAAAATATTGATTGCCTTAGTCTTGTCAAATCAACACTTGCCCTAATATCACCTAAGGTTTTCTATCCATAAATATATAAGCCCCAAGAGATGTTACATGTTGTTGATCTCATAAATTCCCTTACAAGATGATTTTTTAATCATATTAAAGATATAAAAGACCATAAGCTCTTTCCAATGATAATATAAGATAAAATCTCCTAGAAGTTGATTATTTAGTTTAACCTAAACTTGAATTTCAATTAAATCAAAGGTTGCCTAAAAAAATTTAAAAATAAATTAAAATTAAAAAAAAAAGTTTCCTTTAAAGGTGCACTTGTGCTGACATATAAGCTCACACTTGAATTTTCTTGAGATCTAACCTTAAGCTTGGGCAGCTCATACAAGTTAAAGCTACCAGTTTACCAATCCCTCCACATTCTCCAACTCTCAAGGAATTATATAATTAGAGTGCACATCTACAAAATAGTTAACAATTTTTTTGTCCTAACAATTTTTTGTCCTATCTAATCAAATATATCAAATAAAAGCAAGAAACATATGTGGGTTGAATAAAACTACATATTTATGAGCTTTATGCTAAAGGCTTCCTTCAGAAAGTGTAGGTCCAAAAATATTGTTGACACCTAAGGCAGATAGATCATATTGTTTAATAATTACTCAAACATATTGTTTAATAATTACTCAAATTGGTTCATTAAAAATTAAGAAAGTAGTTTTCCTTCCTAATATAGTATTCCTTATCAAAAAAGAGAAGAGAGAGTGATGAGGACATCGACAGACACTAAAGGCATGTTTATCGACGAAGGAATCGCAAATCTACGGCCACGATTCAGCGCCTCTACTTTTGACTCATATTTCATGATATGTTGTTTAGTTGACCGTTTCCAATTTTTACCCCTTTGGGGAGATGTCATGTCATTATAGCCCGGAGGGCAATTTAGTACTTTTCATGTTGTTTAGTATTTTTTGTTTTCTATTTTTACCCCTTTGGGGAACTGTCATGTTATTGTAGCCTAGAGGGCAGCTTGGTACTTTTCTTTTGAAGAGTGGAGACCTATATACAGTGGTCTCATATGTTGTAATCTTTTGATGAATGCTTAATTAATTTTTATTTGCTTCTTCTTCTTCTTGCATGAGAGCTAGAGAGAAGGGAGAGAGCTCAGAGTGAGCAAGTGCAAAGCCCACCAGTCATTGGAAGAGTCCTCGGCTCATGATTTTCCATTTATCTTCGTCTTCTCCACCTCTTTCCTCATTCCCACCCGCCGGCCTCCAATAACCCCACCACCGTCCAAGCCCACCACCAAGCTCACATAATTCCACCTTCCCAAGCCCACCGTCAACTTAACCCCCACCAACCCGCCCCTTTTCCCCCACTGGCTCCACCACCCGTTGATGTAGAACGGGTAGGACGGCTCTGCTAAGGAGAGGATCTAAGGTTATTTGGACAGCAACTCTGATTCCAACACAGCAGCTAGAGGTCTTCCAAGGGCTGAAGAAGAATGGTGGACAGCAGTTTTCCTCTCCCAGATCAACAATTTCATGTTCCAAACCTTCTTAGCAAGAGGTGGAACAGCAACTAGGAGAAGTTTGGACAGCAACGGATTGAATTTTGGGGCTGGCCAGTTAGTGTGGAGCTGCAGAAAAACTGCTGGACAGCAGTTTAACAACTTCCAGAAATCTGTACAGCAACCCTGTACTGCTGCGGGAATCTCTGGACAGATTAACGGGAGAGAGGAGAACTAGGGGAATTATTTTTCCATATTCCCCTCCCAGATTTGGGAAGTAATTAAAGGCTTGAAATTTCTGGTTGCTGGAAAATCAAGCCCAATAGGAAAGTGGAGGTGGAAAGGAGAATGGGGAGAGAGAAAGAGAGAGAGGAGAAGGGGCGGCGGGATCCAAGGGAGGCTGAGGGAATTCAACTCCTTAATTCAAGAAATGAGTTAGGGAAATAAATTCAAATTCTTTTCTTTAGAGGGGGCCGGCAGCTTTTAGAAGGGATTTCACGTGGAGGGATAAGGAATTAAATGGTGCTTTAATTCCCTGAGATTTTGGGAATTCTCAGATTTGGGAATTCTTTCCCAAAGAGCTGGAGTTAAGGAATGAGAGGGGGCCGGCTGTGTATGGAATTGGAGGTGGGTTTGTTTCTTAATTCCAGGTCAGGCTTTAGAAAAGAATTTAAGAGGTGGGGCATGAGGGGGGTTTCGGCCAAGCAAGAACCAAGGAGCAATTAATGTGGAGGTTTAAGGCTCATTGATTTGAATTTAGGAGTTAGGAAAGTGAGACAATGAATCAGATTTGAATTTAAATTCAAATTGATTTCAATTGAGCACTTTCCAATTGGGTCGATGCCACCTAGGATGAAAAAATAATAACTCCATATGTCATGAGATTTGGATTGGATCAAACTCAAAACTTTCCTTTCTAGGAATTTTGCAAATATGGAAAGTTAATTTGAAAATAAAAAATCGGTAACTCCTTTATTTATTGCTAGGCCACAATTAAGGAGCCATTATGATGATTGACATCTTCATCATGGCTTGAGCAAGGTGGTGGCCAGCGGCTAAAGGAGGAAGAGGGGGGTTGTCGTCGGGTTTGGGGGGGTTCTTGATGGAGCTTGGGTTGTAGTGGAGGAAGCTAGTGGATAAAGCGGCGGAGGATTGAATCTCGGGTAGGGCTTGGCGTGGGGAGGAGGAAAGCAAGAGTTGGAGAAGAAAACAATAAGATAAAATAAACCACAAGTCGAGGACGCTTCCAACGACTGGTGGGTAATGCAGACGCTCACCTTGAGCCTTCCATAGAACTCACACAGAGATCTAGGAGAATTGAACTCACCAAGAGATCAAGAAACTATGAACTCACAAAGAGAACACAAAGAGAAGAATTTCATTTTCCATCACCATCCCCATTACAATAGCTTAAGGCCCTATATATAGGCCACAACATGAGAAAACTTAAAATTACAAAATCGCCCCTTGGGCCACAACACTCACACAAACCAACCTAGGGGTAAAATAGGAAATACATAAAATAAGAGCTAAAATTTAGCAAAATAACTCATAATTAGAGATTTAAATTATAGCCGTCGATTTGTGATGCCTCCTGTGATAGATGCGACAAATCTTCGTACCGATGTCCGCATCACCCGTCCCCACCCAAGCCTAAACCCACCGCCGACCCACCCAAGGAATTCCCTCATTATGATGATTTCAATCATCATAACTCCCCTCTTAATTTAGTTTCAATAGAAAGGAAAGTAATTACCACAATTTGAAATTTGAAATTCAAATTTCAAAACTGTCCTTATTTGCAAATCCTAATTAGGAAAGTACTTAAATCCAAATTGATTTGAAATTCAAATAGAAGTGGATTTCATAATAACTTTCCTAATTCCTATGTGCTGATTTGGAAACGCACAAATTGCTCCCACACTCCCTCTCTCTTCTCTTGAACCCGCCGGCCTCATTAATGGGCTCTCCCATTGTTTTTCCTATTGAGGTTTCAATCCTAATTGAATTTGAATTCAATTTTCAATTTGATTCCCTCCAAATCTAATTAAATCTGAAATTTATTTCAGATTTATTGAAATCTTCTTTCAAACCCTAGCCCCTCTCCCCTCTTCAAGCCATCGGCCCCTCTCCCTCCCACTCACGCCGCCAGTTTTCCTGCCCACTGCCATCTCTCTCTTTCTTCCTCCTTGTGTCCCCTCCTCGTGCTTATGATGAATGACAGATCCCGAGGTTGATCACGGTTTCGCCTACAACGATCGTGGGGAGATCGACATTCTTCTCTCTCCTTTCTACGATTGGGAATACAACGAGACTGTGGAAAGATACATCAAGCGCATCATCTACTGCTTAGCCGAGACGATCGACCTCCAAAAACCCAAGACGCCTTGGCTTCTCGTTGGGAGAACCACTACTTCTTTGCCCGTGGCTACTTTTCCATCAACAAAGACCTTCGACGCCATCTTCCTAGTGGTAATATCCTTCTTCATTGGACTCGCCTTCCGCCGCTAACCCCATAGAGTGCATGAGTGAAGGTCATCAAGGTGAACCTCTCGTTGTTAAGCGATGGGTTATGTTATGAGTACCTAGCATCTACTCTTATCTTGAATATTGGATTGAATTATTTGGTTAATCTCAATTGCATGTCTTTGGCCTAAGCAATTTGAGTACTTTAAATTCATAGTATTCTTTTATGTGCTAGTAATAATTTTGCTTTGGCTAAATTTTAGTCGATTGTTCCTTTTGATTTTGCACGTAACTCCTATATGTTTCACATCAGAGAGACTTTCAAATTCAATTCATCGTTCAATAATACAATGCAAACTAAAGACATTACTACTTAAAATAACAATCCAACAAACTAATGAGGAATAACCATTAACAATACTTAATAAAGGATAATCATGATAAATCTAATCCTATATAAAATTATAAATAAATCAAATAACCTAATTGTTATAAATAAAATAGCATCAAAATTATCCTAAAGAAACATATTGCCATGCATCACTTCCTCATTCAACCTCAACCTCCCTATGCTCATCATTAAATAGACCTTCAATTGAAGAACTTGTTCTGAGGGCTCTTTCTTTATCAGTAGACTTTATTCATAGAATTATAAGAAACAAAAAGGTCAACAATGGTCATGGTGTCTTATTGCTTAACATCATGATACTTGGGTATCATGCAAAGCTATATCGTTCCTCCTTAGTTAATTGATGATCGCTGAGAAACTTATAAAATAGCCTAACAGACACAAGTTCCTTTAGCTGGCTTCAAATTTGATTGAAGATTTTGGAGTACAGCCATTTCAACTTTAGCTCAAAGAAGTGGCTATAATTGTGCTCTTAAATACTAATTCATCTATCCATGAATATATGGCATACAAATCCTTTGTCCTTTTATTCAGATTTTTTAAGAGTATTTATTAACTACTTAATGAAGATGTCTCCTTCTACAAATTTCTTATGTTACCCCTATAATTAATTCACAAATATGTTAGATCCATCAATTCTACTAATTGGTATTGATTAAATGAGAAAAAGAGAGCTACATAAGATTGCTGATGGCTCTATTTTTCATATTGATTGTATTAATATTTTAAAATGACCCTATGGATATATATGGGTACCAATGGAGCATTCAAAACAAACTTCTCTATAAAATTAACATACATATTTTCTTTAAGAGTCATATTCAAAATCATAGTGCAACACTTCGTATACTTATACATATTTTTAACTCATCAAATATCGCATACATGCATCTCTCATAAAGACATCATCACTACAAGCATAATCCCAACAAACAACATGTAGAAAAATCCACCCATTAATGGATAGATATGATTAGTGCCAAGTACTATTACGGATAATATACACAGATACAAGTATTTCAAAAAGATCTGCAGAATAATCTGAACACTTCATGCAACACTCACTGAGAATAAATGACTATTCAGTATTCACAAACCCAACCCCAGATAGTCTTGTGCCTTAATATAATAATCTTGCTTTCTCTGGTCAGAACCTTAACATCTTTTAAAGCTCTAGCAAACAAGAGGAAGAGATCTTTAAAATTGGAAGAAAATTTTTATGAAGAAGTTAACAAATCGTATATAAAGAATGGAAAGATGCGATGGCCTATTTATCGGCACAGTAGGATTGCAAATGCGAGGAAAAGGTGCAGAAGAACTGAAGAAGATAAAGTGGCGGGAACATATCGATACCTAGGGCAACGCGGAGCGCGTCAACGTCACCGCTCTTGGCTGCGACAGCGAGAGGGAGGAGGTGCGGTGCGATATCGATATCAGGATCCCAGGCTTCACCATCTTCGTCGAAAAGGCCTTCCTCTTGCTCCTCGTTCTGATCCATCCCGTTGGGCCTGGCTGGAACGGCCATTATCTTTGTGTCTCCCTCTCCCCCACCAAAGGCTTAAGAGAAAAGACTTGCCACTCTAGGTCAGCGAGCAAGAGAATTCGCGCGCCACGTAACTACGTTGTACAGACAGATCATCAAAAATAATAAAATTGCTCAGTATATCCTCCCAAAATTATTTGCAAGGAAGAATTTTAAAATTGTAAAATAGGGATATATATATATATGTGTGTGTTATTATTATTATTATTATTTTAAAAAATAATTTAGTGTCTAAATTTAATTAAAATATAAGTCTGAAAATATATATTTAATTGTAAATAAATTAACACTAAATTTATTTTTATATAATTTAAATATTTGACTATAATATATGTCAAAATAAAAATTTTAATGGTAGATATAAAAATGTCTATGAATTTTAAGAAAATTTATTGCGTGCGGTTTTGGACAATCCGGATGTCAATTAGGATGCGCCACATCATATACAGTGATGATACACAACATATTGGTGACGTGGCACGTCCTGATTGACCTCCGGACAACGTCTGATGACCTCACCTAATAATTTCACGAATTTTAAAGCAGACATGCAAGTCCCTTTTAAAATTAGTAATATGTAGTGATTAATTAATTTTTATACTGCACTTAACATAATTAATTCAATTTTAAAAATTGATTAAATTTTAATTAGAATATTATCATATAATTATTTTTTAACAAAACTTAGCCGTCTTTGTTGACATGTTATTTTCTTAACCATAATTTCAAATATATTTAAAAAATAATAATTTTTTATAATAAAATTTTAAGATACCGTGAAAATTTTATTATTCAACTTTTAAACAGGCATAGCCTTTATTTATTACTTTTCTATCACAAAAATAATTAAAAAAATGAGGTTTTAGTTATCTTTTATATCGTCAGAAAGATTAGCCAAATAACCATATATCATTTATAACTCTCCATTTTATTATTTCTTAAACGTATTTCACTTTTTATATATAATATCTTACTATCCTTTTCATTATATTTGGTTAAAGTATTTATTTTTATTATTTTATTTAATAAATTTCAAAATAAAATTCAAATATTTATTTATATCACCTTCATCAACTAAAATTTAATTATATATTCTATTTTTAAAAATTCAATTTACACAAATATTTTATAATTTCATCTTTTGGCTTGGCTAATCTATTTAACTTATTTTATACTTAGTACAAGGTCTGTTATATCAATCATTATAAGCACTATTTTTAATATTTTGGAAAATAAGCACAGTTTTTATATTCCTTGTTACTCTTTCATAAAAAATTTAGCTTCTGTCAATGCTTAGGATGCATTGACAACAAAAAACACAAAAGTTTGTGGTATACGGTTTGAAGCACTAATATATGAGAAATTATTCTGTGCAAAGCCCAGACAGACAGAAAGAATCATTCGAACATGTGAGCGTACATATTATATACAAATTTGTATATAATATGTATCAAGTTTTTATACACACGGTGTGTATAATCACAGACTGAACAGTTCTTACCGCCGGACTTTGCATATAATAATTTCTCTTAATATACAAATAGAAAAAGTGGGCTTGATATGAATCTGAAATCTCATAAAAAAAAAAAAGTAAATTTTAATACATTTGTGATCAGAACAAAACAAAATGACCTGTTCTCGTAGTTAGGAGCCATTTCCTGGACAAAATGATGAACAAAAACACCTTGTTTTGCAAAACTGAGAAAAAAGACATCAAGATGATCATTCTTCTTCTTTGATGATCCTCCTCTTCCTGAAGGGTTTTACGGGCATACTTCCAGGTGCGCTATGAGCTCTCCTTCTTTGGTCTTTCCTCCTTTCAGCTTCTATCATGGTCCTTCTCAACGTAGCTGCCTTGTATATTGGCTTGGGCAAATGTCTGTGCCTGCAGCATAAAATATTTCCGTTAAGTTTGCCACTATAGCATTTAGGACTGTCAATGAAGTATTGTCACATTCAATCATGTTTGAATGGATTCAGTGAGTTTTATGAGCACGTAAGGGTTCGTTTGGGACGATTTTCTTTATGCTTCTTAAAACAGTTTTCTAGTATAAAAATTTTTAATTTTATACTAGAAAGTTGCTTTAAGAAGTAGAAATAAAGCCATCTCAAACAAAGCCTAAATACATATTATATAGGTGGATAAATATATAGATTGAGTGTATATATATTCATATATGTATGTTTCTTTGCATAAATACATGTATGTGTGATGCCATATAACTTTTATAAGTTACATAAGACTTTCAAAAAGATTTTAGGTTCGCAAATAGCTCATGTTCAGATCAATATTAAGGTTTTATTTAGGACAGCTTCTTTACAGCTTTCTAATACAAAAATTTCTTGATTTAAAAATTTTTTTAAACAAAAAGCAGTTTTATAAAGCAACAAAGAAGCTGTCCTAAACAAAGAATAAGTAAAAGAGTCGGACCAAATAAAATTTTTTGACTTGTTTGCTAAGAAGACAAGCTAAATGTCAACTGACATTCAAATTTAGCTTGTTTACGCGCTATACACCAGTAGCATTCTTGGGAAGAAATTATCATCAATAACTTCTAGTTCAAGAGCACCATGGCATTCTTTCAACAGTAGAAGTGAGAGGCTTTTTTTTCCCTAAAAAATATCTAAATATAGACTATAGTTTATGTTTGTCTAAAGAAGATTTAAACTTTGGAGTAACCTAATTTAACGCTTTCATCCATCTTGAATATTTGCGAACTTCCAACGGGCAAAAAACATACCTTACGATGCGCTTCACCTCAGGAAGGTGCTTGTACCTATCTTTAACAGCATCTAGATACTCTTGCTTCCTGCGCTCCCTCGGAAGAAGCTATAAAGATGAAAAAGTTAATAGGAAAACACCTAGCAACCACATCTTGAATTCCAGGGAAAAAAAGGGACAATAAGATTACTAAATAATTTCATAACCACAAGGACTAGATGAGCAGGGGAGTAGCAAAGTACCCAAATCAATAACGATTTTGTAGCAATCATTAACCAAATTATAAATAAGAGTAAATTATCAAAATGGCCTATAATTTTTTTAGATATATCCATTTGTTCAATTTAATCAACTATTCAAATAAGAATCAATTGATCTTATTGTCAACTTTCTCGTCTCTTTGGATCAATTGGTCTTATTTTGAACTTTTTAATAAAAAACTCACTTCTTAATACTAGCTTAAACTAATAAAATTGACATTAAATTTTAAAAAATGCCCTCATGAAAAGCTTCTTTTTTATTATTTTCCAATAATGATAAAGTTGATGGAATAACCAAATTAGTTCAAAAGGTGATATAAGAGACTAACTCAAACACCTATAATAGATTGAGAGTAAAATAAACACACCTTAAAAAGCCTAGAAACTATTTTTACTATTTACTCTAACAACCAAAACCTCAAGTTTAAGTTCTATCATCAAATCACTCAAATTTTAATATTTCATATATAGGTCCATGTAATGAATGACCTATTAGGAACACTTTATGTTCATGCATACCATCTATAACTGACTCTTTTTGCTCTATAATCTGCTTAATTCATAGTCTCTAGACGTTATCATCTCAATATGAGTGATTAGAAATTATTCTTTTTACAAATTAGCGACTAGTATCATAATAGATCACTCAAGTTGATAAAATCTACCAGGATTAGAGAAATACTAGTATTCAATTTTTATACATATCCATCATTATACTCTCAGAACAATTCATATAATTTACTTCATGAATCACTTGGTGAAAAATGAATTTAGAGCTAAAAACTACACTTAAAGTAATATTGAGAAAAATTAAGAGAAATTTTAATTGATTTACACAAATGAATATGGGAATTCTAGCATAATATTGCGTAGTAATTTTTAGCAGCATATGGTTTGTGTCCCAGAGGAATAATAAATGCAAGCTTTTTCACATTAGAAAACAATTAGAAAGCCTCACAAAATATGAAATTGCATTCAAAATAAGCACTTCAATAAAAGAGTCACAATTAAATCTCATAAATTTATTGCTATATCAACTTCGAGGGTCATCATAAAAACTAGTTTGATAATCACTTCAAATACTTTCCTAAAATAGAAGAGTTAATTTAGGAACTATTTTGAATTCAAATTTGAATGAATTTGAATTTCAAATTAATTCTAATTGATCCCAACCTAAATTACGAAACAAAATAAGAGGAGCGAAGGGGGTGGGGCCGGCGGCCAAGTGGAGTCGGGTGGGTGACCGGCGGCTATGGGGAGGATTTTAGTGGAGCTTGATGTATGGAGGAAATTGGGAAATTTGGAGGAATTGGAAGTGGCAAAGACGAATGAGGGAAGGTAGCGAGGGAAGACGAAAATACAAAGAGAAAACCACAAACCCGGCCGTATCCAAGGTTGGTGGGTAATACGCAAGCTTCCCTCTCCTAGGGACCTCTCTCCATCAAACACTCAAACTCTCACAAGAGCTCATGCAAGAAGACAATTGCAGGAAAAATTTTCTTAATCATTCATTAACTCAAAAACAAAAGACATGAGGCTATAAATTGCCAAGTACAAAGACTCAAGAAAATAAAAGACCAACTTGCCCCTTGGGCTCACACTCGACAACTCCCACTAAAGGGGTACAAACGGAAATAACAAAATGACACTAAGCAAATAGGAAAATCATGAATAATAAAATAACATAAATAACTCAGAAATACAAAGACTCGATTGTGGCCGTAGATCGGCCGCCACGTCTCTGATAAACTCTCCATGATGATCTGATGTCCCCATCAGAAACTCATACAACCTAAGTCATGCATTGTGTAATGAAATGATATTATAGTTTTAAAATTTTGTTTAGAAGATTATCTAGCTGAGTTGTTCACTAAGTTCCACGTAAATTTTTTTTTAATTTTATATTAGTGTTTTAGAACTAAATGATATATCCTATTTATTTTAGGGCAACTAAGAAAATATTGGAGAGTTGTCCTATAGACAAATTATCTTTGTTTGAGCAATATAATAGAATTTTTTAATAATTTTGTGAATTGTGTTCTTAAACATTTTATTTAAGTGTTAAAATATTTAAAGCTTGATGTTGTTGTTGAAAAATTTAAGAGGAAAGAATTTAAAAATGTTCATAGTTATTACATAGTTGATCTCCAATAATGGACCTCATTGAAGTTTTTTTAGTAGGTCCATCTGACTTTAGAGAGAATTGAGAAATAATAATTAAACCACTAATTTCCTCCTATAATGCTGTGGAATCCTCTTGTAATTATTCTTTTTTTTTTTGCCAATGGAGGTCATTTATTTTCAATTAACTCTATTTAGTGTAATACAATTAAAATTTTTTAGGGTGATCAACGACAAGTGTCATCGACAACAAATGCGAATATTTTTGGAGAGTGAGTTCTTCCATTGGTTTTCTCCATTGATAAGCATGAAGATTAATTTAAAGTTAAGTTTAAATATAATTGAATTGTTAAATATGTTTATATATGTATGAGCTAAATAGAAAAACAAAAAGGGGAGAAAAAGAGAGAGGAGAGAGAACACAAGAAAGAATATTGTTCATGAAAGATATATAAAGCATATTTTATTACTTATAATTTTGGGGCTAGTCCCATTAACTCAATACACTCTTCTAGTAATGATAAAATTGAGCCAAGTAAGTAATTTTATCTCAACAAACACTTGCAATATCTAAAATATCTAAAATACCCCTCTTATTTAACTTTTGGAGTTGACTTTAACTCCTTCAGGCTCTGGGACCAAATTGGCTCAATTTTCAATAGTCGATAGATGAAAATGGGGCAATGCGAAACTCTAGGACTAAATTGGATATTTATTGATAGTTGAGGGACTATTTTGAACTTTTACTCACAGCAACTATGACTGGTGGGGCAAATCAATTTCCTCTTCCTTCCATGCCAAATGCGAACATGGTTGGAGAGAATGAAAACGAGGATATGGCTATCACGCATGAAGAATGCAACAATTTGAAGTAAAAAAATCAAAGTGGAGATTTCTACTTACAATGGGGCAATTGATGCTAAGAAGTTGGAAACAAAGATAAACCAATTAGAGACTTACCTTACCATGTATGGGCATAGCAATTGTTATATAGTTGCCTCATCTTACCAAAGAAAGCCATCAATGCCCTAGAATAGTGGACTGCACGTTGAATGATGAATGGACATCAAGTTGTGACATGAGAGATGTTCAAGCAATAGATACACTAAGAATTCTACCTCATAGAGTATATAGAAGATCAATGAAAAAGTTGGCACGGCTTGAGGCAATAATACCAAGGTCAATCTATGTAGGAGGACACAACAAAGTTCCCACAACAAATCTTGCGAAGGTGTAAGCATTGGTAAAATACACCTTAGGACTTTATTTTCAAATTATAAATGAAAATCCTTTGTTCTCGATCACCAATCTCGATCAGATTAATACGATGGAAACATCCATAGAGCGCAAACTCAAAAGCAAAAAGGAAGATGACCAAGGAACCATCCAAAGATAAGGTCTTCTTTCTCTAGAGGAAAGAAGAAAAAGAAGAATGATGATCCTTTCTCTTACAAAACTAATACAACTGATAAGTTATGTGAAAATAACTTCGGTAAGACTAATATGATAGAAATAGCCATAGAGCACAAACCCAAAAGCAAAAGGAAGACAACCAAAGAACCATCTAAAGATAGGTCTTCTTTATCTAGAGGAAAAAAGTAAAAGATGACCAATGATGATCCTTTCTCTTATAAAACTAATAAAAGTGATAAGTTATATGTATTCTCAGATACCTGACCATGCAAAAAAAAAAAAAATAGCAACTACACCGTGAACTCTTTTCTAAAAAATTGAAGAAAGCTAGGAAAGAAAAAACTATTGCAATTGTGTTGGACAATAGTGATGAGTCCAATAGAGACGGCAAACTGTCTTTTTCTCTGATGGAAATGCTGAAGCACATAATGGTAGGGTCATCCTCCAATATGGACACATGAAAGGAGTTGCTCACCCAGAGGATGCAAATCAAGAAAGAGAAGATTAAGGTAATCATCAACACCAATTTGATGCAAAAACTAAGGCTAAACACCATATCACAACCCAATCTTTACCCTTTTGGCCGGATGCAAAAGTGGCCAAATATAAAAATTGATTGTCCATACATGGTGGTTCCAATTGAATTTACCAAATCATATTCAATAGCTCAACTTCATGATAGATATGATATACTGCATCAACGACCTCATAAGTATTGACATGTGCTTGAAAATATTGGCTATTCTATTTAACATTTATTTAGTTGATAATATGAATTTATCTAAAGTTTACTTTGAATTGTCAGTATAAATGGTCCCTGATAGGTTTGATAGGCTGGTTATTAAAGCCGTTTTAAAAAAATAGGCAATTATAAATGGCCTGTTTAAGCCGACTAGACCATTTCATTGAGTCCAATAAAGCCTTTCATGAGCGTGGTGTGCAAGTTAATGAGCTAGCCATATCCGATTGATAGAACTAATTACAAGTGCAGGAAGGGATACAAATAAGCAACTGTTATCATTACCGCACTGCATTAGGTTAAGTGTTACTTACAACTCCCAATTGCTCTGAAGCTTTAGCTTTCCAAAGCCGAAGATTGGTATCATCGCTCCCAGAAATAACGTAAGTTCCATCACAACTGTACTTTACGCAGAAAACCCTATATGGCACAGCAAAATATAGTGAAACAAGCATGAAAACGTAAGAAATTAGTGAATTGGAAAGTCTGGAAAACTCCAAAATAAACTCTGCCTGGAAAAACAGTGAAAATATCATGCAACATTTCATTTTGATTGTATTCGTCAGAAAACAACAAAATAGTAGAACTTGAAAGATGAAAATTAAGCAAGGATTTTAATTAGGCAAAGAGATCAGAAGTCGAGCATAGTGTTGTATCAAAATCTAAGAGAAAACCTTTGCATCCTCTTTGTATGGTAGATTTCCTTGCTATGATCCCCATTGTAATTGAATATTCTTACCTACAACATTTGAATTGTAAATTTAGCAAGGTGAAAGACTGTACAATATGTCTAGTTGCATCAACACAATTTTTATACTGTTTTCTGATAAAGGAATGAATGCTTCAAATAAAAAAATGACTCACTGTTCTATCATAAGATCCAGTTACAAACTCCCTACCAGTGGGAGAGTAATCAACATCCATCCTAAAAGCAACAATTTCAACATAAAGATATTTTAGGACACCCAAAGAAGTCGAGAAAAAATAAAAACTGTTTCAAGCACTCACACTGCAGAAACATGATCACTATGAACACATTTAGCTTCATCCAATTTTCTAGCATCATAACTATAGCAGTTCGTATCTTCATTCGCCTTCAACATTAAAGAGGTATTTTGAGTGTCATCCACATAAGTTTGCAGAAACAAGAAGTTCAAATGTTCAATAATGTCACGCAATAAAAAAATTAACCTGACTACGACAACAATCTTAAAAGCGTGAAGAAAGAAACTCATTTCCCTAAGAGCTCTAAATTGCCTAGCAAGGAAACAAAATCTTTTAAAAAGGAAAAAAACATCATGTGGAAAACATGACGTACTTACAGCAGTGAAATTCATCGGCTCCATGGGATTCCAGGATAAAGAATTACATCTTGTCTGTATAAAACAATCACAAATAAGCCTCTGTCAAATATTCCATCCGCAATAGATGCTGAACATTCAAACTAAAATGCTGCATTAACAAGATTCAATATCTATATGACTGGAGCAGCAATAAGCAATTGGCTAATTTCAAGGATAACAAGTAAAAAAGAATAAAAATCTAAAAAAGTACTCCAACTATTAGTAAATACTCAATTTAATATTGCTATCAAACCCTACAATGCCCCAATATAGTCCCTTAACAATTAGAAAATTTCTCAATTTGGTCCTACTGCTAAAAATAATAGTTAAAGTTAACCCCAACAATTAAATGTGAGAGCATTTTAGGTATTAGGATGTATGTGAGACTATATTATTATTTTCATATACTTTTTCATTTATTATATTAAATTAAGTACAAAAAATCATAATGGAAGTTAATTGTTAGACCGGCCCAGGATGGGCCGGTTGGACCGGTCCAGCAGGGACCGGTCCGCGTCTACGCGAGACGGACGCGAGGGAGCCCGCCTGGGCGGAAACGGCTCTGCCGTGAGCCGTGAATCCACGTAGGCTTGAGAGGGGGAGTTTAGGAGGGAAATTTTGAACGTGAAAGGCTGTTTTAGGAAGTTTATGATTGTCCTTTATGATTAATTTTGTATAATTAGGAGTTTGGGGGGAATTAGCTTGTCATCTTGAATTTGAATTATCTTGAGATCTAGGGTTTGGTGTGTTTGGGCTCTTGGCTTTGCCGGAGATTGTCGGAGAGTTTTTCCTTCCTCTCGAATTGAAGGAAAGTTGTATCTTGCAAGTGCTTTTCATCCGTTAACGAAATAAAAGTGTTTGCATCATTTCCTACGTGCTCTTCTACGTTTTCCTCTCAGATTTTCTTATATTTTGGCTGTTTTTCTGCTGTGGACAGCAGTTTTCCCTTGGATCCATTTGGTTTTGGTGTGAAACACTTGGAAATCCAAGTGTTTCCTATCATTAATCATATTAATTAATTATTAACTCTCGTTATTTAGTTGGTTAATTTTCATTATAATTTATATATTCATTTTAATATGATAAATGAAAAAAAAAAATATAATCTATATCTGCTCCTGCTGGTGTCCCTGATTAAGCTAAAAAAAAAGAGTTAATATCATTCAGAAAAGAAATAAGATTATTACTTTATAGTAGAATTATTTTTCCTATTTTGATATAGTTCACACATTATAAATTGAAAGAGCTTTGTAAAAGGGAGACAAATTTGCTATGGCAGGTGTAAGGTGTTGAACTAGAGAAACCAATGGTATAGAATAATAGTTTCCTCCCCAAGTCAACGAATTCATGATTTAATATGAACAAGAGATAAGACAGAAATCAACATTCTACTTCTCTTCCTAATATCATAGTTAGGATTCTCTTAATAAACTTGGAGTTTGAACTCACATTGGAGGCGCAAGTGCTTCATAAAGGCCTTGAACCTATTACCTATTATCCATGGAATCCAATCACTTGCTTGTTTCCATCCTTAGGCTTGGGACGACATGTAGATGTAACTTTACCATCATACAACCCTACCTGCATGCCATCTCGGCCTTTCATTATTTTGTCTTTTCTTCATACAATCACAAGCAGCACCATAAAGAGGAATTTTATGAATTCTCTGGGGTTGCTGATTTCACCTTAGGGCATTGGTTGCTTGTCATATAAATTCTTCGAAAATTAAGTATTTAGCACCGAAGGATGCTAGGATGATGCTCAAGTCTAATTTGATGAGCTAGCCTACCTTAATGCTAGTTTGTACCATTATAACATTTGGTGGGAGTGGGCAATTGCTTTAGGGGTATATAGATTAGTAGCTGGTGCGATGGATCCACTTTTATATGCAACATATTTCTTCAAAGACATTCAACGAATGTTAAGCATAAGAATCGTTGGAGCTTAGTAAGATGACCAGCTCTTCAGGGCTTGCAGACAATAGGGAGTATGATTTATATAATAGAAGTTACGAAGGAAATCAAAAGTCATATTATAATGTTATTAAGCCAAGGAAAAGATTTGCTAGGATTTTTACTCAATATATTTGTTAAGATAAGCATAAAATTTAAAATAGGAGGTTTAAGGATTAAAAAATGAACTTTTTTATTTTAAATGAAATCTAAATATTTGTTGCATAAGTTGTTTTCTTGCATAGCTCCAAATCAAAATTTAGACTTGATTTAGATTTGAAATCCCTAAGTTTACTCTTATAAATAACAAATAATAGAAGATTCGACTGCATCAGCATTGGCTTGGGGCTTGTGGTCGTCTAGAGTTGGAAATTGAAGTTGAGGGTTATTTGTCTTGAGTGCTTCAATTAGAATTGTAAATGAATTTAGCTGAGTAAAGTAGAGTGCTATTTTGTTCAATCTTGTTCATTTATTTTCTTATCAAGTGCAAGTCAAGCTTGAAAATAATTCGAATTTTAAAATCATATTTAAACTTGTTTATTAAGTTTTTTTGTTGAAGAATCGTGGAGTCATAAGTCAATCAATCTTGGCAGGGATCACTGATCACACATATTAAGGGTTCTAACCATTGAATTGAATTGATCCTCTTATGACCCTTAGATTGCAATTTGTGTGCATCCCCTTCCTATTCTAGCCGCCATCCCCTTTTATTAATGTTTTTCTTTTTTTAAATAACTTTGATTTATTTCTATTGTAAGTCATGGAGAAGTTTATAAATACTTTCACACTGTATATAATCTAACAATAAAATTCAAAGTTGTTTTTTTCTACTTTTTCGCTTATCTACATGATATCAAAACACGGTTACTGTTTCCGTCTTCTAACCTTTGTTCTTTTTTCTCCATTTTTGTTGAAATTTGATAGGAAATACTTGATTTCAAGTATTTCCTAATCACTTGGGCAACAAATCTCAAGAACAACTGCTGTCCACAGCAGGAAAACAGCCCAAAACTGAGAGAAAACGGAGAAAAACTGCAGGAAAAACGGATAAAAGACTTGTATTTTACTAATAGATGCAAGGAAAATAGCAAAGATACAAGGATCCTCTATTCGAGAGGAGGATCGCACTCTCCCAATCTCTAGAATACGATCTAGAGCCCAAACCAACAAGAAGAACAATAGAAAATACAAGACAACAACACATAACCCTAAACCTCCTCATTACTCCCTACTTAATGCATACAATTCAAAATAGATACAAAAGGACCTAATTGCCCTCACTTCCCTTCATTTTGGCTCCAAGAAACAACTTGAATTTCAAGTGGACCCCACCTCAAGCCTTCCTGCGGCTTCCGCCTGCTGTCCGCCCGCCCTTCGTCTTCGGTAAAATTGAACCGGCCCACTGGATTGGGCCGGCTGGACCGGTCCAGGGAGGACCGGTCTAACAAAATTCTTAGTTATTTTCTTTATCATTGGTTCTTTGACTTCCCTTCCAAAGAGTTGATTATTATGAATGTTAAAAATCAGCCTAAAGGCGAACTGTAAGGGTTATAAGCCTCATATTCGCATGAATGGGAGAAATTACTGAAATGATCTGATATTGTGAAGACCTTTCTAAAAGTAAAAGGAATGATTTGCCATCTTATACATCTTTCTCGGGGCTGAAAGATTCAAAATTTATACTTTGGGGTGAAGGAGATTCCATGATCATGAAATAGCTATAAAATGTTATGATACTTGAAATCAATGGGTTATTGATGTTCTCTCTACGACAAAAAGAAGTTTGGGATATAATAAAAAAACTTCTCAAAATAGAAGGATGATGCCCTTATTTATGAGATTAAAATTAAGATTTTAACAACCAAGCAAGCTAGCCTTTCTATTATTGAGTGCTTTAATATAATAAACAGTTGTTGGCTTGAACTGTATTATTATCAAGATCTCAAAATAACATGCTGTTTAGGGAATTAATTCTTAATCTTAAATTTGCCTTTGAATGATGCGCAACTTTTTTTTATCTCATTATTGATGTCATAAAACACTGAGTTTTCTTTCAAATGAGTAGGTTTCTTTCACTAATGTCATAAAAATGTTTGTAAAACATTGAAATAATTCTACTGGAACAAACTTCCTATTTCATTATTGTTATAAGAGCATATGCATTAGTTTGCGTATAAAAATTGTATAGCTTTTCAGCTCTTGTGCTGAATTTGATAATGAAGATCAACCTTAAAATACTCCTACACTACATTATAACAACATCAAGCCTTTATCCCACTACGTTAATTATGCGCTACATTCCAAAAGAAAAAAAAAACCCTCCGGCATTGAGTAGCTCGTTCATGTTTTCTATACATTAAATCAATATATCAAGTATCAACCTTTCTCATTGATTATGGTTAGCATGGTGGTCACCTTCATCCATGGGTGATATTTAGCTTTTATAGATTCCATTGTTCAACAGCTTATATGATTTGCAAGTCTAATAATTTTATTGATCATAGATTTTCATGGAAAATTTTTCTTGATTCAACTCTAATAATGTTTTTTACGTTAAATTCATGCATTAGATTTAATTTGACTATAAATAAGCACTTGTTTATATTTGTTGGATTTTTTATTTTGAGCGTTCATTAAGAAGCTCATTCAGTAAAAGTGTCATTTTTTTTATCTTGACAAGATACTTGTTTCTAAGCTTAAAAATGCTCAATAGACTGGCTCGCTTATGGGCTCAATAAAGCTCAATAGATATGTTTGTTAACAGGCTCGTTATGGCTTTATGCATTAAAGCTCGATAAGGCTCGTTTGTTAAGCTAATGAACATATCAAAAGTAAAGTTCATTAATAGTTTGATAAGACTCGTTTATGATTCTATATGAGCCACTCGTTTAATGCTCGATAAGCACTATACAAATTGAATATGAGCTGAAAACTAATCAAACTTAAGAATCGACCATTTTAAACGAACCAAGTTTGAATAAAAACATAAATCGAATTGAGCTCGAGCCGAGCTTTTTTTTCTTTTTTTTAATTTTTATAGCTCGAGCCAAGCTTGAGTATGCTGATAATAATCGAGCTTAAACATGAACAATCACCTACTCGACTCGATTCAGTTCAATTCATTTGCAGCCCTAAGCATGTTATTTTTCTCTCGATATTGAAAGGCAAGATGGTTGACATTTTTAGAAATAACGATGGCCATTAGTTGTATTGGCTTATTCACTACTATCCAATGGTTATCCTTTCAGCCACACTAACCCATCACCAGAAACCAACACGTGCAACCAAAATGATAAAAGTTTGTTGATCACAATTCTCCAAAAGGCAAGTAGAACAACACTTCTAAACATTACAAAATCAACTCAAAGGTAAGAAGCGAAGGACCAAAAATAGAGGAAAATTTGTCCTAAATGATAGACATTGGATGAAAATTAGAGGAAAATTTGCCGCCTCCCAACCCCGATTGGACTAAAAGTTCAGATATACAACAGAAATCTCAGACTAGAGTGATTAAAACTAAAACAAGTAAGTCGTGATGATTAAAAACTAAAGGAAATCATAGGATGGTAGAAAACAGTAAATCATAGGATGGTAGAAAACAGTACAGTTTAGATTACCATTGATAAGGGACTCGGAAGTATTGGACGTGATGAAAAGTCACAAAAGTAACCATAACCATTACTTGAAATTTTCAATAAATTTGCAATAAGTCTTACTTATTCCCAGTTCAAAGTTACGTCTAACATTAATCGGCCAGTAAAGAAGGAAAATTTGCAGAATCTAGCAAAGGATTTCAATCAAGTTGCCACAGTTTACATCTTTCTAGAAAAGAAATGCATCTAAAAGTAACAAAATGAATGGAAAACAAAAAGTTAGTTTTTACAAGAGACAGATAGCCAGATAGGTTTCATAAATTAAATATTTATAGAAAGGCTTTGGCTTAAGGAAATCATGCAAATACTGAATTCAAACGATTATAACTTAGTAATACCTTCATAATTAATTTCCTGGCAGGTGAAGACATACGTAAATCAAACAAAATTATGCTACGATCACTGCAAAACAGAATATATATATATAATTAACCAGTTAAAACTACAGTAAATAGAATTCAAGAGGAAATAGTTCAGATCATTGCATTACTCTCAATAAGATGAATATGCATATTCGAGCATATTAAGCACATGACTGAATAACTAGAAGTTGAGATGAAAACTACTTTCATGTAAAGACGTCCACAAATAATAAAAAATTTGTTGAACATCAAAATATAAGAAACTAACAGAACAAGATAAAACAAACAGACCGGGAGAAATTGAATCAAGAACTTATCAGTTTGAGGAAAATCTGTGGGTGCCCGTTACAAGAAAACTTCTCTACTCCAGTTCACTAATGCAATTTAGAATAAGATGCACAAAAAATACGTAAAAAAATCACAATCAGAAAGTTAACAACTCGCAACTTCAGCAAAATTAAAGAATCATGATCTATATACAATGATTTAACAATCAAGACCTAATAATAATTTAATAACGCAAAAAATCTAAAATCCCCCAAGAAAAACAGTGAACAGATATAAATTTCAGCAACAATCAAGATTCAAAATATAAAAAGGAATCCGACAAAAATCAAGTTTGAAAAACTTCAATCATGCACACACACCAATTACAAAACAAGTTTATAAAAAAATCAAAGATAGAAATCAGACAATATAAGATTCATGCTTCATGCCAATACAAGGAGACTCACCTCCAAATGTAGTAATCAAGACCTGCAAAATGCTCAGAAAATCCACCGTCCAATAGTATGAAAGTATTAAGAGGAAATATAAAATGTTATTAAAACTTTAAACAAATACTGCATGTATCAAAGATCCTATTTATAATCCAAAACAAACCAATCACAGTAATTTTATTTAGAATCCATCAAGACCTAGTCCAAAAATACCGGTTTCATAATTTTCTCAAGTAAAAATAGTTCTTTTTTTTTTTTAGAGGTAAAAATAGTTCTTAATTTCCCAAAAGATGCAACAAATCATGAGTGTCAATGTTGGACCAAAGAAACCAAAAGAGGGAAAGTGTCGCAAAAGAAAGGTTTCACTCGATGCCACAATCCCACAAATCAAGATCCGTTGAAGAAGCTACTATCACAAGAAAAATGGAGAATGTAGAAAGAAAGTACCACAATTTTCATACTGCAGATTCCAGTTTGCCTCATTTCACCAGACTTAAAAAAATTCAACGTCAACAAATTAAGTATTAGATATTTGTCATGCAAAATTGGACAATTTGTTATGCTTATTGCAAGGTAACCTAAGAATTATCCCAAATAAATTTGTCACCACAATAAATAAGAAACCTCTTATATCCACCAATAACAGTGGATATAAATCCTACATACAAAATAGCTTATGCAATAAGAAAAGCAAATATATTTGACAAAGTGCTTAGATGTCAATTCACAAGGAGATTGGAAAAGAGAAGAAGCCACATCACTTGTAGTAAGTTGATAGAAATTAGATCCTCTTTTTACCAAATCAACAGATGAAACACGAAAAATTGAAAAGAACGCCCAAAAATATTTTTTATTGAAAGCACTACAAAGAGAAATGCAAGATACAATTGGATCTTCAATTGGAGAGGAAGATCCTGCTCTCCCAAATCCCTAGCCACCGACTATAGCACAAATAACCTAAGAATAAACTAAATTCAGCAAACAAGACATCTCCAAATCAGCCCCTAAATCTATCTTCTTCAATTAGAAAATATTTTTTTAATTAATTCCCTTTAAATCAGCTCCCAAGAGCCGGTCTAGGAAAAGACTAGTAGAACCAGTCCAGGAGGGATTGGGTCAAAGACTCACATTGTTCGCAAGGTGGATAAACTTCTCATGTAGCTCCGTTCCTAAGAGTTTCTTGAAGTATTTCTCAGGTCTTTCTCCTACAGTC
The DNA here is from genome assembly GCF_001605985.2 of Dendrobium catenatum. NCBI lineage: Eukaryota > Viridiplantae > Streptophyta > Magnoliopsida > Asparagales > Orchidaceae > Dendrobium > Dendrobium catenatum. Next base: position 588,080 of record NW_021318754.1, read on the forward strand.
TTCTCCTTCGGAGTTTCCCTAAGAGTACCCGGTGTCGGCTTCTTAGATGTCAAAAAGGTTGTAGTCATCATGTATGAAGCTCATGAGCTGCTGCCTCTTGCCCTTCTCTCCAGGTGCCTCTGATCTCCACTAATTGTACTAGCTCCATAGCCTCTCCCAAATCATGAGGCTTCATCACTTTAATTGCCGCCCAAATCTCTGGTTTGAGCCCTTTCATAAAATTCTCCTTCATTACAGTCTTTGAAAGCCAGTCTAGTCAGCTGGTCAGGTGCTCAAACTAGTCACGTTACTCCACCACTGTCCCCTCATGCATCAAAGCGAACAACTGTTCATAGAAATCCCCTCCCCTACTGCTCAAAAATGTTCAAACAAGCAATCCTTAAACTCCCTCCAGGTTCATATGGGTCACCTCGTATCCCTCCATTTGTAACATGTCAATGCTTTCCCCTCCAAGCACATCCCGGCCGTCATCAGTCTCTCCTCCTCCGTCAAGTAGTTCATCTTTAAAAATATATACATAAACAATGATTTCTTTAAAAAAATCAAAATTAACTACACAATATTCTTTTGTCATTGTATGTTTGGCATGCTTGAGAAAAGAAGACAATTATTTATCTATGATGAGTTTAACTTGCTTTAACTTGTTAATCATTTGGTACATTTTTTTGTCTAAAATTGTTTCATTTGGTTATGCAATTGATCAAAATCTCACCCCTTCGGTAATTCAATAGTTAACCCTAATGTTGAACCCCACTTCTAATCATTTTGGCATCATGCTTGTAAGAAAAAAGTAATAATTTATCTTTAAGGACTTTAATTACAGCTTAAGTAGTCTTAATAGTCTAATAGAACATTCATAATATACATCAACATCCAAAGATATAGATAAAATCTCAATTAGGATTTTTTTGCAAATTATAACTTAATTCACTCTTTATCTCTAAACCTAACACCTTTAATGAAACACAAAATAGAAATAAAATAGTATCTAAGCAAATGATGCTTGAATATGATTTATAAACCTATTATAGTATTCATAAACATCATTTTCATCTTATTTGTAATGTTTAAATTATTCATGCTGTTTATCTATATATTCAATGAATTACAGATATTACTTTAAAGTTTCTATGGTTTAATTCAATCATGTGGGTCTGGTTTTACTTGCATTATTTTGTCCACAATGATTGAGGATGGACCAATCCTTTTTGATTCAAAACATTCAAGTCGTGCATAACCAAACAAACCGTAATCTATTGTTCAGAGTGATGGTGAAATAGATGGGGATATTATCAGCAGAATTCAAGTTGGATGGTTAAAGTGGAGGAATGCATCGGGCTTGATATGTGATAGAAATGTACCCCACAAACTTAAGAGAAAATTCTATAAGATGGTACTGAGGCCTGCAATGCTTTATGGTGCTGAATGTTGGCCATTAAAAGAGAAGCATAATACTAAGTTAAGTGTGGCAGAGATGAGGATGCTCAGGTGGATGATTGGCTTTACCCTTAGAGATAGGATACGAAATGAGCATATACGTGAAAAGGTTGGTGTAGCTCCAGTAGAAGATAAGATTAGCGAGAGTCGCCTTAGATGGTTTGGTCACATAAAACGGTGGCCTTCCGATGACCTGGTTAGGAGAGTAGAGGTATTAGATTTGACTTATGTTAAGAAAGATAGGGGTAGACCTAAAAAGACTTGGTTAGAAAATATTAGGAATGACCTTTCTTTATTAGATTTAAACGAGAATTTGACTTTTAATAGGGCACAATGGAGAAAAAGGATTCATGTAGCCAACCCCACGTAGTAGGATTAAGGCTAGATGTTGTTGTTGTTGTTGTATTGATCCAACCAAAAAAATATTCAAAATTATATCTCACACAAAATATAAGAATGTTATTTAAATGCTCATGACAGTACATCATGTTTATTTAGAGAAAATGACTGAATCAATTTTGTTTAAGTTGCAGCTTTCATTCATTAACTCTTTTTAATGACACAAGTATTACATCATTATTACAGTGACATGATATTGCAATTATAAGCTCAAATACTAATTTGGTGTAGGATGCTTAAGATTTAGGGTTCATTAATACAACTTAGGATGAGGTGCACACTAAAAGCACAACAACAAAAAACACCACCTTCAAGTTACCAACTCCCAACATTAGCAAAAGTTATCCACCATTAATGTGAAAACAACAAACAAGCTTACTTCATACCAAACATAATTCAAGAGCCACCAAAATATGATATCCCACAAAAAAATGGTGAGCAAATATAAATTTCAGAAACAATTAAAATTTATAAAACAAAAAGGAAACTAAACGTATCAAGATTACCAAAACTTCAATCACACACACAAATCACTAAATAAATTAATGGTCGAAGAAAAAATGGAAATCATTAAATAGAAGATCAAAACATCTGCCACTACAAAAGCACACCCAAGGACATAGCCGTCAAGGCCTACAAAGAACTAAAAAAATCCACATCCAACAGCACGCAGAAGTATTTAAAGTAAATCTGAAATCCTATTTTATTGAATAAATGCACATTACATGCCGTAAGTATCTTATTTCTAACTTAAAAAAATCCAAATACAATAATTTTTCAGAAACTATAAAAACCCAATTAAAAATTGCACAGTTTTAAATTAACTAGATCTCAATTATCCAAAATATACAATAAATCAGATATGTTGGGCTGAAGGAACCAAAATAGAAAAGAGCCACAGTATGAAGGTGTAGCTCGATGCTGCAATCCTGTGAATCAAGAATCGTTGAAGGAGCTACAATCTTAGAACAATGTAGATACAATCCTATGAATCAAGAACCATTGAAGGAGCTACAACTTGGAAAATTGTAGCCATTGATTGGTAAAATCTTGGAACCGCAAAGGAAGCCATTGATTGTTCCAATCCCACGAAAAAACACAATGCATAGAAGTGATACAGTATTGGGAATGCAGTTTCTAAATTTCAATCACTATGGCCTTTAAAAGTACAAATTATTTAGAGATCATTCATGTCTAAGTTACCTTATAACATGATCCGTGAGTATTAAAAGCATAGTTGTTGGTTCACTAATCAAATTTTATAATGGCAGGTAGAATCCTTCCCCTAGCTCTGAATCTTCAGCCCGTCGCCTCTAAGGGTACATGTGATGAGCTAAAGCCTGAACTAAAAACCCTAATGGTGATGATGAAATTGTCTAAAGTGCCCACAAAATGCAAGTATTTTGAAGCACAAATATGCAAAAATCTAAAACAGAACATAAATATTGGCAAACCATCTAAATAGAAGGCTTGATGTTGTTGTTATTGTTGTACATATAAATAGAAGGCTGCTGAGAAAAGCATTCTGCATACCTAGAAGAGGTTGCAAATAGATCTGGTTCACCAGGATTAAATCGCACTGCCATTACCGTATCATTTCCCCACTTGAAGGTATTCACTGGCTCTGATCTTTTGGAAAAAAGTTAGTCTTATTGGACAAAAGAATATCTATGGATTTAATACTAGAAGAGAAACAAACCTGTCATGATCCCATATATCCACTTGTGCACCAACTGTTGCAAAGAGATTCCCACCCCACTGGTGATCAACACCCCTGATTTAAAAAAGGGGGGAAAAAACATAGATGACACTTTTCTATATTCACATGGGAATTAAAAAGCTTATAATCGAATAAATTTCCATGCATAGACTATTTACAAGGGGAAATTTCCTGTAGCCAAAATAAATATTAAGAAAGCACAACAGGAACCTTTACCAGAAGGCATGTTTCCATACATAGACTGCTATTGGCTGAAACACAGAAATACAGAAAAAGAAAATGCCATCACACTACAAGAATAATACGTAAACTAGAAACGTAAATTCGTTGCTTAAAAAACAAAGATACAGACCACTGCAGCATTCCCAGCGGAGTCGCTTGAACTCTTGTTCCTGTAGTCAGGGACATTCCAAAGCCTTACACTGCCAATAATGAGATGGTTAATAGAAACTAACAAAGTGGCTTAGTGGTATGTGATACTAGAATAAAGTAATGTAAGAGCAACAAGTAAAAAATCAACAAAAGACTACCACTGAGGTGATGCTATTTATGGTAAAAAAGATAGAGAAATCACATGTGGCTTTAGATGGCAGAAATGATAATAAAATAAGCATCTTAAAAAGCAAGATGGTGTCTTACAGCATTACACAGTTAAACACCTAAGAGTAGTATATTTTTTTAGATTAGGTGACAAATGGATACTATTAGCATTCAGGACTGACTACACAGGTGTCATCACAATATACAAGTAGAACTAGTCATAATAAGTACTTCAAATGCTTCGATCCGTAATAACTAAACATGATTCATTCAAATTAAATTTCATTTGAACAAGCATGCAGCACTAGTCCATGAGAAATGCATATGTAAAATAATCAAGAAAACAAGATGAGCCAGAACAAAGAAAAAGGAACTTACAAACTCAATGACATCTCAAATGCATAATCTCAATAGTCGTGATACCAAAGCAAACAAAAAAGCGTATAAATAAAGAAGTATAAACAGAAAAATGGAAACTAAACCTCATCAAAATAATATGCAAACATCATAAAAAAAAAAATTAATAGGTAAATATCAATAAGACCAAATGGTTTATGTAATCAAGCAAAGTGTTCAGCAATGTTTTCTTTCATAAAAAAATGGAGAATATTGTGTTGTTCTACTTCAAGATGGAGAAAAGGTGTTAAAGTAGCACAAGACCCACGTGCAATCTGTGCCACATGATACAAGAGTTTGTCCATCAGTAGATACAGTTAGGCCTCGTACAGCACCTTGGTGACCAGGAAATTGACAAACTGTTCTCCTGTTTGACAGAATTGGAAAAAAGAATTAGTTAGATCTTAGGGAAAGATAAATAGGAAAACCACACGAAACAAAAAATATTAAAAATGGTGAAGCAAACAGAATCGTAGATAAATCATGTAAAAGTGAGACAAGCTAGCCATCAACTATCATCCATACAAAAAATAAAAAATAAAAATATATGCATTCAACTAAAGACTATTTAATTATCTGAACTGATGTACTTGTTGAAAGGGAGAAGATAAAGAGCAGGTATGTGCAACAGTACCTGTTAGCCAAGTCCCAGAGACGAATATCTGCAGAAAAAGAACAAAATAAGAAAAAAAATCGAATGCTGTTCTTCCACAAAAGGAGCAAGAGTATACCTAAACTAAAATAAATCAATCAAAAAATGAAAAATAGTAATAACTAGAAATAATTATAGGCAAACCAGCATACATAAACGTATAGGAAGGCTTAATATATTTTTGCTTTAAATCAGAAAAAGGGTCATTTTAGTAAAATAGCAACAATATGCAGATGCGGTCACATAGCTACAGCATATTAATGAACTACCTAATCACATTACAAGGTCATTAGGCAAGCCATCTGAAAGTTCCATCTCGTCACACTTTGGTAAAAACACTAAATAATTTCGGCATTGTATGAAAAATAAATGCATAGAGCGTATATAAATATGCCATCAAGATACTTATATCATTTGTTTAGTTAAAGAATAGAGATGATCTAATAATTAATTCTTTTATATAGGAATAGTCGGCTAATACATATAAATACTACAACAACAACAACAACAACAACATCAAGCCTTTATCCCACTACGTGGGGTCGGCTACATGAATCCTTTTTCTCCATTGTGTCCTATTAAAAGTCAAATTCTCGTTTAAATCTAATAAAGAAAGGTCGTTCCTAATATTTTCTAACCAAGTTTTTTTAGGTCTACCCCTACCTTTCTTAACATAAGTCAAATCTAATACCTCTACTCTCCTAACCGGGTCATCACAAGGCCGCCGTTTTATGTGACCAAACCATCTAAGGCGACTTTCTCTAATCTTATCTTCTACTGGAGCTACTCCAACCTTTTCACGTATATGCTCATTTCGTATCCTATCTCTAAGGGTAAAGCCACTCATCCACCTGAGCATCCTCATCTCTGCCACACTTAACTTAGTATTATGCTTCTCTTTTAAAGGCCAACATTCGGCACCATAAAGCATTGCAGGCCTCACTACCATCTTATAGAATTTTCCCTTAAGTTTGAGGGGTACATTTCTATCACATAACAAGCCCGATGCATTCCTCCACTTCAACCATCCAACTTGAATTCTGCTGATAATATCCCCATCTATTTCACCATCACTCTGAACAATAGATTCAAGATATCTAAAACGTGTACTCTTATTAATGACTTGATCGCCCAAAGTCAAAATCCCCTCACTAGGTCTATTACTACTAAAAATACATATAAATACTAGTGGATCTAAAATCATCTGATCCCAAAAATTTCAAAGCAACTGTACAGAAATTAAGAATCATATAGACTTCTATATATCATATGCTAGATAGTAAAGGAAAACATAGGAGAGAGAAAATGAAAAGTGAATGGACCATGAAAAAGTTTCATTTTGAAATGATTTTTTTTTTTGTATTATTTTAGATTTTAAACTTTAGAAAGACAAAGAACATCTCATTCAAGAATTTTAAAATAAAAAATTCTTGATAAAATGTTTTCCCTCTTTTTCACACAATATTGAATCTGATAAAATCTTTTCAAATTTATTTATCAATATACTATATAGTAAAGAAAAGTAGAAACAAGAGAATATGAAAAAATGGATGGGTCATAAAAAACTACATTTTAAAATTGTGTTCTCTCATATCTTTTAGATTTAAAATTTTAGAAAAAAAGGAAAATATCTCATCCAAGAATTTCAAAATTTAAAACTCTAACATGAAATGCTTTCCCTCTCTTTTCAAAAAGTCGAATAAACAGCCTTTTCAATTCATTGTTAAGAGAGTAACATTAAGATTTTAAATTTTTGAAATTCTTGGAAATACCAATCTTACAATCTTTTTAAATCATTTTTCCATTTGCTGACATATTTAACTTTTGATATCAAAAGTGTAACACAGATTCCAATTTTCAAATTTAAGATTATATACTTGTAATTTTTCCTATAAATTTATTTATATGTAAATATTTGACAAAATTATTTCATGATTTTTTATAAAGAAAAAGAGACAAACAAATGAAAAAAAAAATAAAACTGAAATTAGTAGTTTCATGACTTTGCAATATGGGTTATGGATGCATCCCAAAATCAACAATAAGAATGACTTCAATGCCCGTTTAAACTTTTATTTTATAACGTGCCTGTATCAAGCTCTAATATATAACTTATTAGCGCCCCCCCCCCCCACATTGTGGTCTTTTTTTCTTGTAAAATTCTAAGTAACTTTAATATCATTTGATCGCACTAACAAAATTTAAAAATAACTTAAAAAATAAAAATATGCAATGAAATTAGTTCTTCATGGACTATTTTAAAAGTTATTTGCCAACTTCATCAATAGCTAAATTTGCAAACTGGTAAAATAGATTCTGTGAGGAGAGGGATCATCAAGTTGACCATAAATTCCTTCAGAACAAAGCAATAAGTCAGTAGCATGCCAATTTTGTACCTTACTTATGTTTACAAGCATGGAATTCAAGTAATAAGACATTCTCCCTTCTACTCTAGATATTTAATATGCCACACTGAAACTACTTATAAACTAATGGTTCTATCTGAAGATGCTAGCACGTTTAGTTGAAAAATTTGAGAACAAAAGCAGTCATGAACAATATTAATTATTATAAATTAACATGTCCAGGTGAAATCAGCATATATTTCTCTCATGAGAAATCCAAATTAGAAAGCTTGGTCAGGCTCAAGAGAAACAAAAACAAAGAAAGAAACCCAAAATCTTTCCTGGGGAAGCAAGAGAGGAAGGCTTGAAACTTTTAAGGAAATAGGCATCATTAGTTTGAAAGTAAGTGGCAAGCAAAATGAAGAGTAGCATGAGCTTGAACGAATTAAAATTAAGAGAAAAGTTTAGGTTTCATTACAACAAGCAAAATAAAATAAATTTGGTGAGAAGTCATTAGAAAATAATTTATGTGTGAAATGATAATCAACAGGTCATAAGATATCAAAGCACATTGATGAAACAACACCTTGATCCAAATGTAAGTCAGACCATATGAGACAATATAAAGGTAAATTTCAAATACTGGAGAGAACATGGACTAAGAAATATAGATTTCATAATATTAAAAAAAGATAAGTGGCTGGAAATGCCAAGAGAGAACACCTCCATCCATAGAGCCAGAAAATATTCCTTTTAAATGATTTGGATTTTTTGCCATGCAAGATACAGCATCTATGTGCCCATCCATTGCTCCAACAAAAGGCCTAGCAAAGATCTGGGAAACAATAAATTAAATCCATCAGAAAGAAAATTGATTTAAGAAACCATTTCTTAAAGAAAAATCAACTTATAGTGAATTACCTTCTCCAATTTAGCAGCATTTAAAGCCCTGGTATATTCAACGCCTCTTTCTTGAGACCGTAGATTGGGATCATAATTTCTAAAAACTTTCTGTTAAAATCAGCAAAACAAAGTTCACTATCTGCAACAGCCGTAATAAGCACGCTATAAAAGCTTCAGTTTAAACAGTAAAACAAACCATGCAAATAACTCTTAGGTTAACCCCTGTAATTCTCCACATCTGTAGACGATGAGCAAGCATCTGACATCTAATTTAATATGGTTGGGCTCAAAGTCAGCAAGCTCGGCTTGGCTTAACGAGTACGACTAGCAATTTAATCTAATATTGACTCTTCAGTTCCTAAACTAATGTTTCTATTGACTGAACTAATTAAACCCTCTACTGGGAATAGAAAACCATTTAATCACCATTGAACTTACTAAAAATGAGCAAAACAATTCTTGACTAAAGTGGAGACCCATTAGCCTCGATATTAATCAACCGGAGAAGAAGATAAACAGAACCAGCATATTATAATAAAAACTGGAGGAAACGGACTTCATAAGGCTCTCTTCACACAATTTAATTACAGTCCATCTATACAAATAACCATCAGTTGATCTTAATGTGTTTTTTTCTTTTACAATTTCTTATGAAAACCTGAAACATAAAAAGTAGGGACAAGGAGGATGGGGAGAATAAAACAACATGGCCAAAATGTAATTGAATAGATCTTATTTGTCCATCTACAATGATGTTCATTGATCTCACCGAATAAAACAACCAAGCCAAAATGTGATTTCCTTACGAAAGACATTTATCTCCTAGCCAGCAAAGTCGCTCTGATCTCCTGGGACCTCCTCCATCATCACAAATACAACTACTGAATGACATACGGGAGACAATATCAGAGAAGTGGGACCTAAAGCATTCACAGTACCTTCTACAACTCCAACAATCTACACTCTAAAAAAAACTTTTTAATCATAAATACTTCGCAATTCATAACACAACCACTACATGACTTGTAACAATATAGCTCATACTTGGCAATAGATCGATGGAAGATCTAGTTCACTTAAAACCCATGCTTTCACTCTACTAATAAAGAATAAAACTAACATTTGTTCATGCACAATGTTGAGCCTAGCTAGGTGATCTTGCTCAACAAAAGCCAGAGTTTGGCCCCGTGAAAGCCCATGCATGATGCCTAATGAAACATCCCTCTTGACTTACAAATATGTGAATTAAATCTAAAAATTAGTGGGCAATTCTATATTTTATATATAATAGCTAACATCTGCCTGTGTATACACATATATGATGACTACCATATTTATAATATGATAACTAATCTGAACACAAGACTGCTAGTCTTATAGTTGATCAAAAGGTTGATTAAACTCTCAAAAAATATAAATAAATAAGCTCAATATAATTACATGTCAAACCTAGAGAGGAAAGATCTATAATCAAGGACATTCATTATGCATCTTGCAAACCAAAAATTAGGATCTAAATATTAAAAACAAGACTGATACACATACTAAGACAATCACATTGAGTTTGATCCCTACAGGTACATGAGCAACAACTATGTTGTGCAACACAATAATGATATTAGGCTTTCAGGTACATAAGCAACAACTATGTTGTGCAACTCAATAATGATATTAGGCTTTCAGGTACATAAGCAACAACTATGTTGCGCAACTCAATAATGATATTAGGCTTTAGTTTGAGGTAACTTATGCTTTTATGCTTTTGTAGTTAACAGCTATTTTCCTTACCATAAATTATATTATGCCTTCCCAAAGGCAGCTTTCCTAAAGTATTTTTTTTGAAAAAAAAAAAAACAGCTGTCATCCAAATGAACAAATGTTTTTTTATTGGATGATTTCCTACAATAAAATCAATAAAAAGTTGCCCAAAAGGAAGTCATATTAATAAATAAAACATAATAAAAATAATCTATCAAATCACTCTACTAGTAGTTCTCTCATCAGTTTCTCCCTCTTGAACATACATTCTCTCACACTGATTTGGCTCGAGACAAATTTTTGTCTTAAAACCTTTGAACTCAACCCATGCCAAAAAACAAAAAACAAAAAAAAGGTGGCTTTTGTAATCGCAATAACAACTAGAGTGAAATAAAGAGAACAAAACTGTATGGCTCTCCAACTAATAGAAATCTTCTTGGAACTTCTAGCATAATAACTCACAGGTTAAAAGTAGAACGAATGAGTCTAATACGCAAGCTAAAAAGAACACAAATCTAACACTCTAACAAGTAAAAGAGTGAGTTTTTCAAAGTCTTATATATTTAGTCAGTAGTTAGCATGGTAAGCCCACAGCTTGGAAACAAGACACACACACAAAAAAAACTCTTATTTAAAATGAATTTTTACATGCTGGATCACGGCTATATTTTGAATGCCATAGATGAGGGAAGACGAGCATCACCGAATTCTCTACCCAAGTACATCGTTGCGAACGAAACATGAAAAAAAAAAAGCTAGCGGCGTGGAAGGAAAAGAACAATCATTTCTCCCTTCCTCGCAAAAGTAAACGCGAAGGCATTTGTGAAAATGGAAGATCACCTGGAGGTCCTGGCTCCGTTCGCGGGTGAAATCGTCCGTGGAACGAGATATGATCTTCACCTTCATCTCTCCTCCTCGGCTGGAGGGTAAACGGACTGGCAAACCGATTTCCTGAGGAGCTGTTTGGCAACAATATTTATGCAGGATTTGAACAGGAATTAAGCAGCCGGTATATCTCAGACATAATTAGGGGCTGTTTGGTATCGGATTTATGTTGGGATTTAAGTCGGATTTACGCTAAATCCAGCCAAACGGTTTTTGTGCGCGCGTTAAATCCCGGGATTTCATAAATCCCGAATTTAGGGATTTACGGCTTAAATCCCGGATTTACTAAATCCCTCGGTTTGGTGGATTTAACATTAGAAGCGCGCGAAAGGGAGAAAGTTACCTTCACAGCTAGAGAGCTCCTGTTCTTGCTTCCGATCAAAATGTCGTAACTTACGTTTGGACAGGAGGGAAAGTCGTAGAAGGAGCGTTTAATTAGCTCAATAAATGACTAAATAATTATTATTTATTTGTTTATTTTATATTATTATAATTTAATTAATTTAATGAAATTGATATATGATAAGTTAATATAATAGAATATTGTAATTATTTAAATTCTTAAATTCTGAAATATATAGTCAAAACTTTTTTCTTGTATTTTACAAGATTTAGCATCCATCCTACTCAATAATTTATTGAATTAAAAAAAATAATAATAATTTATTGAATTTACACCTCAAGATTTAATAATTTTTTATTATAACCAAAAAAAAACCTTTAAAGGGATGGTCTAATTATCAAAAGATTATAATTGAATTGATATTTAAATATTTCATTAACAAATAAATAATTACTATAACAATGGGTGATATGTCAACCTTCACTTTAAATTGTTTTTTGTTTTTTCAGTCAAGCCAAGTCCAAGTTAAGTTAAATTGATTATTTTTTATTTAAACTTCTAGCTAATTTGAGTCAATACTATATATTAATTATATATAATATTATTACGTGTTGGAATATTTATTATAATATTTTTAAAAATTAAATCTTACACTACAAGAAATATTGCTATTTTCAAAATATTTTCTAACGGAATATTACTCATCGCAAATACTGACGGAAAAACCGACGATTTAGTTTCTGGTTTTATTTTGAAGGAGTTTCCGATTGAAATTTCGCCAATAAATGCTCCATTTCCACTATTTCATCCATTCTTCCATCACTTGGCACAAATTTGGCATTGAAGATATTGTCATGCAAAACAGATCGACCCTGCTTATTACGTCCTCTGATCGGACGTATAGCTACGTTCGACCGCCAATAACTTGTCGCAACGTGCTCTTACTCTTTACCGCGCGGCCCGATGTCTTGAACCGGACCGGAACCCGGGAATACTATGTTCGCGTATTGCGAGGTATTACTCGGTATTTGCTCGGTATTGCTAGGTATTGTTTGGCAATAACGAGAAATACCGCTCTGTGAAGACCAATACCGAGCAATACCGAATTGTACAGAGTTTTTCTAGTATTACTCGGTATTGGTTATTGCCGAGCAAAATCGATCAATACCTAGCAATACCGAGCAATACCTAGCAAAATCGAGAAATACCGAGCCATCCTGGGTCTATTCCAGGTCGGGTTATCGGGGCGCGCGGTAAATAGTGAGAACACGTGACGCGAATCTACTGACGGCCGAACGTAGAGCTACGTCCTGTGACCGGACCAAATAAAAGTTCCTGCACCAAGCTCCTCCATCCCTCCATCATTCCCATTCGCTCTTGTTGTGATTCCTCGGCCTTGGTTGAGATCTTTGTCGTTCGACGTAGCTATGTCAAGATCAATTGCTTTGTCTATTGGCATTGCATTCCTCCACTCAATCTTCTCGTTAAGTTTCTGCCGATTTTTTGTTTTGGTGGGCATTTACTATTTGATTAATATTATTTTTTGTATTGATGTTGAAATATTGGCCCAACTAAACTGTTTTAATTATTTACTACAAGTTTTATGGTATATTGTAGAATAATTGACGGGAAAGATGGGTGACTTTTTTCTTTGTGCTATAAGTTTTTCATGAATTTTTCGTTGGAAGATAGATACGGCAAATTTTGTATTGAGATGTTGACAGAAAATTCCTTCATAATTTTTTTTTTTGCTAAAAACAGGCTTAATTATTGTTGTGTCCTCGAGTATTCGCGGCGGTAGAGAAATATATAATTTAATGTCTTAGCATTGTACGAAGATCCATCACATAATCGGATAAGTGAGAGGGTGTAGCATTCATAAGAGACACCAGAGTTTTTACGTGGAAAACCCCTGATCGAAAAGGGAAAAAACCACGGGACCTGGCCCAGTTTAAATGAATACACTAGTATTTGCAGTCGATTACAAATGAGGTCCTTCCTTGGGAGAAGGCCTTGGATTGATGTAGCAAATATACATCATATAGATTGCATTACATGGTAGAAGTTACATATACATGTTTGTTTGGTCAGCACGACCATAGTCGATAGGATGAACCGAGGTCAGAAAGACTGTTGTCTGCTGATGGAGGTCGGAAGGACCATAGTAGGCGACAAAGGTCGAAAGGACTGTAGTCGGCAGGAGATCGGGGTCAGAAAGACCGTTATTTGTTGATGGAGGTCGGAAGGACCTGTAAAACCCCTCCGAAATGCATTTTTTTTAGTGCAGTTACTTCGTACGAACTGGCCTTAGTACGGGACGAATTGAAGAAAATTGTGAAGAATCTGTCTGGTTCGTCTGGACGAACCTGTACGAGCCCGGACGAACTGTCGGGACAAAATTTTTTCAGAGAGCAAGTCGTCCATGGACGAATACATTTCGTCTAAACGAGATTTGTCCTTAGGGCAGATCATCCCGGGACGAATGGGAATCGTCCGGGACGATCCTATTTGATAAGTATTGGACTTGAGATATTTTGGAATCATTTTGAAGAGAGAGAAAAAGCTGGAGAGAGAAAGAGAAGGAAGAGAAGAGGAAAGCTTGGTTTCGGAGGTCGCAGAGCAATTTTCTTCCGACGACGCAGTTGGAAGATTTGTTCGCCTCGTAGTAAGAACTCTGAATCCTATTTCTAATTTCAAAGATTTCGAGTTTTGATATTTCTCTGCTCAGTTTTGTGTTTCTGTTATCGAAAAACGTGCATATCTTTGTATTGACGAAACTTTTACCG
>NW_021318754.1:602560-620415 GCF_001605985.2 Dendrobium catenatum
AGCCGTTCGATTCGAGTATAAGCTCGTTAAAATCGGAGACCGTTTGGTAACTCAAATTGTGATTCAAATCTTCCAACAGCACTTCGAGTCTTCGATTTGGACACATTTGGGCTCGGATTGAGTCAAATTTGGTGTCGTTGGGTTCGTATTTCCGAGACGCTCAATTCGACTGTAAGTTTGCTGGGCAAACCAGAGTTCAAATGGTCTCCGAATTAATTTTTGAAGTTTCCAACTTGATTTTGCATTGAGATTCGCGCCCGTTTAAGATAATTTTTGACGACGTATCAATTATATTTTTCATCTATTATTTTCGGTGGGATTTTTCGCCCAGAATGAGTGAATAACTGGCAAAAAATTACACCGACATTCTCCAAAAAAACGTGTTTTTTTTCTATTCCAAAATCTATCTAAAATCTGTTGGAATAATTTTCGTCGGAAATATTCTGTCTCTAAATTAGTTCCGTCTCTATTTTTCGTCATATTATATTCCGTCAGATTATATTCCGTCGGAAATATTTTATTTTTTTCAAGGTTTTCCCGCGGATATGTGCACAAAAAATAATTACATTTAATGTAGTATTAATTCTATACAAAAGTCCAGCACGCACATAAATAAATATTGTAAGAGATAATTCCATGTTTACTTGAAAAAAACCAAAAAAATGAAACATCACTTGGTCTAGCCCAACTAAAACAATTCCGTAAGTGTTTATTTTAGATTATAAATAACGGTTTTCCATATATAATTGAGTAAGATATTGATACAATACAATATATATGAATTATCTGATATGAGTTTAATGGAGGAAGTTAAGGTCTCTTGAGGCATTTGAGTTGTCTTCAAATGATCATTTCGGGCGGTTCGATCATTTTTCTTTGAGTAGAGGGAAAAAAAAAAAGATAAAGAAGCCTATGGGCTGCTGGCCGGGATTCGCCTTAGGAGCTGCGACGGGCTTGACACAGTTCGCTATCGAGCACGGTCCGTACACACCGCTATGGAGCACTGAGGGTTTTTGCGAAAGGAGGAGAGCCAAATTAGGGATTCGTCCGATTCGCTACGTTATAAATTGAGTTAAAATCTTCCACTGGTTAAGACCGGTGCAAAAGGTATGTTTTAGCACCGGTTTCAAAACCGCCTCCGCACAACTGAGGCAAAAAATGTTATTTTTTTAGTAGTGCCAATATAAATAGCTACTACAATCGTTTATGACTCAGAAACAATTAGAGGCCCATCTCAATTGAAATCTTCTTTTGTCATATATTCTAACAGAAAAATTTCCCATGATCATTTATGACTCAGAATCAAGAGAGTATTGCATATATAGAAGAACACAAAACTCTGATACAAATCTTTTTCCTTAACATTTCTCGCTACTATGATACTATATTCCATCAACAGGACAAAAAGTAATCAGATAATTTGCCCCAACGCACGTAAAGGTGCTCGTCGGATCATCATAAGGGTAGCTATAAGCGCGCGGACAAGCATCCTTAAACACCCTCGAGTAGTCCGTAGCAGTACACGTGTGCGGATCACTGTACGCCCCCGTACAACAGTACTGGTCCGTCTGGAAGACCAAGCAGGGACTTTTGCAGCCTATCACTTCGCCGTCATCAGCCGTCTGTTGCAGCTCCACCGGACACAGCTGATTAACGTCACTGGCGCAGCCGGTGGCACTGCAGCCGGCGACGTCCGGAACGATCGATAGTGGTAAGTTGAAGCCGTCGACGAGGCTGGTGTCGTAGAAGTCGTTGCCGTCGGCGCCGTCGAGAGTGAACTCGGCTAGGGTGGCGGGAGGGATACCGCCGGCGCCGGAGCAGGAGATGGAGCCGGAGGCGCAGTCGCCGGAGAGGCACGAGAATCTGCCTGTGGGGTCGGTGGAGCAGTGGGTGCGGGCCCAGAGGCGGCCGGACCACGTAGGTGGGGCTGGGAGGTAGACGGTGGAGCCGGGGTCGAGGGTAAAGCCGGTGGTATCGAGTAGCGGGTGGCCGCCGCCGGAGAGGGTGGCCGGCCAGACGGTGAACTCGCAGTTGTTTGTTATTGTGAATGTGATGGCATTGACACCTGCATATAGTTACACTCAAGTAATTAAATTTACTTTAAAAAAATAAAAATAAAAAAATAAAAAAGTATTTTTTTTAGCAAGAATGACGGAATCATTATTCTAGGATTTTTTTTTTTTTTTTTGTGAAAATAAAAAATAATGTTAGCGTTCAAGGACAGAAATTTTAATGAAGCAATCAAAAGAGGATACAATCAGGCAAAAATTATATTATATTATGGCAAATAGTTGATTAAAATAAGTTTTTAATTTATAAATTTTATTTTGAGAAGAGATTAAAATATAAATTATTAATCAAAAATATATATTACATTCATCTCAAAATAAAATTATTAAATTTAAGCTTTTTAATAGGTTTTAAAAAGAATAAAAGAATAAACATCAGAAGCATGATCAATATTTTATGATAAAAAAAATAAAAATATAACTCTTATTCCAAATATTTTTCTATAATTTACTATTTTATTTTGATTTATTATTCTCAATTCAACTTATTTTCATATCCAAGAACTCTTGATTTGTTTGCCAATTAATTTTTAATTATTGTTTAATTTCACTTAACATATATAAGAAACAACAAATAACAATAATGTACAACATTAGCATAGCATTTTATGTCATTTTTATTAGTCTTTATTACATGAATTAAGCTTTTAACATAATTTAATCAAATTAGGACGATAAGAGAAGTAAATATACCCACCTTGAAGAAGACGAAGAAGAATTTGAGAGGAAACAAGAACAAGGAGAAGAGCTTGTGTTGTTGTTGCCATGGAGGAGAATTGAGATTAGAACTTGATTGAAGGAGTAGCTATGGCTTCCTTTTCATTGAAGAATAGGAGTGTGGAGCAGAAGAAAAGAGGACAAGGTATTACATAGCCAGAGCGTTGGCTTTTAAAGTAAATTTAGGTTAATGGATTGGAAGGTTTTCAATGCATAGAAAATTTATTTTTTGTGGACTCCGAACTTATCCGGAGGCCAATCAGAACGAGTCACGTCACTTTTTTACGCGTTCTAGTTGGTCTCCGGACCATCCGGTGTATGCACAGAATAATTTCTCCAATGTATGGGAGGAAAAAAATAACAAAATAATGTTCTACACTAAATATTTAATAATATATTTACTTTATATGGCATATTGCTTTCCTATTTTTGCTTAAGGATCTATCCATTTTATTGATATATGATTGCGTGTTCGGCTATGAAAATGGGAGTTTATCCAATGCGGTTGACAGCCCTTTGAATACTTGCTATTAGTAGAATTAAAATATTAATTACTGAATAAAATAGTTAAATTATTATACAGAATATCTAAATTTGTAAATAGTACAAATAAATTATTAAACATTTACTTATATTATTTAATAGAGAGATTTACATACATACCACTTTATTTCATATTATTTACATATGTAACATCTAAAATTTTAATATTACATACCTACCATCTATGGAATAAACATGAATGCATGAAATAAAATATTAAAAGTTATAGGGTGTTATAAGTGATAAGAATAAAATATATGAGTGATATATTTAATATTAAATTTTTATATAAGTGATAAAAATATAATATTAAAATTTTAGATGTTAGATATGTAAATAGCAAAAAATAAAATGGTATGTACATAAATTCCTCTATTTAATAATTTAATTATAAGAAAAATAATATTATAATGTATAAAATTAAAAATAAATATAAAAAATAGTCTCATCTTGGTGGTTGATATAAATTATATTAAATATATTAATACAATTTTTTTAAGAGTTCATATAATATTGAACCGAATGACTGAATCTAGAAAATTTATCATGAAATCCACCATTAAATCAATCGGTTGAATCATCATCATATCAAAGATTTTGAAATTGATTGCACACTTTAAATTGAAATTAAAATTTAATGACATTTTTTTTTGGTATGCTTAGGTCAATTAAAACAAATTCACACATATCACATATACGAGACTCGAATTCAAGACCTCATGATAGATAGCCAAAAGACCTAACCAACATATCAAGATGAGTTTGCATGTGATATGATGGAATCTTAAAAATTCATGGACTTCTATGCATACAAATGTCATTATAGCAATGAACTGCAGAAGAACACCTCTTACTAGCAGCGATGAGATTGAAGGAAATTAATATTAAGAAGTTCAATTTAAATTTTGTTTGGAACGACTTTCTTATTGCTTCTCAAAACAACTTTTTTGTATAAAATTTTTAATTTTTTACTAGAAAATTGCTTTAAAAACCTATAAAAAAGTCATCCCAAACGAAGCCTTAATTTGTCTAAAATCTATGGCAAGAGAGGAGGAAGTTCAGTTGGAATCTCTTAGCCCTCAATAAAATAAATACATAAAATAAATCAAAGCAAGAGAAACATCCACTCTCTATCTCATTTAAAAAAAAGGCAGAAAATAAGATGAAAATCAAACCTCAAACACATTAAACAATTAGAAAGATTAATATACAGTCACTAAGAGAAATTCCCTCTCCTCAGCCTCTCACACACAAATTGATATTCACATCAATGATGAAACAAATGTAAATTCATCTATATAAATTATGGAACAAGAATGTATAGTCGATGGGCCAAAAGATTATCAGTCAATCTTCAAGCGAGTTCTTTCAATTCAGCGACCCTCAGGTAGTCAAAAGCAACAATCACTGCCACTGCTGCCCATATTTTTTTGGCTTTCCTGCCGTTGTTTCAAAATGTTCTTCTTTCCAATTGCAGAGCCTTCTTCAAGTAGACTGGGCACCTCCAAAATCTATTTTATTACAACCAATCATAATATTAAATTAGTGAAACAAACTCTCCTAATAATAAGATGCTCTAAAATATCAAACTAATAAGTCTTCAATAACAGAATAAAATAAGACAAACTCATGGGCCCCATGGGCGAAACCAACTTCTCTTTTTAGTGTGAGCAAAATAGGATTGCGAAATATATAATCTTATATATGAAATAGAAAACAAAGCTAGCAGGACCTATTTACTAGCAGACCAGTTTTTAACAAGAAAGTAAAGCTAGAAGACCAGTTTTTAAGTCAATTTTCAGGAATGAAAAGTCAAAATATCAATCAGAATTTCAAAATAATTCAAACAGGACCTATTTACTTTGTCCTCTCTTCATGCGTACCTTTTGCGCAAGCTCTTCAAAACATTTCTCCACATTTGCCCTCGTTTTTGCACTGCATTCAAGAAACAAACATCCGTATTCCTGTGCAAAAGCAATTCCTTCTTCTTTCGTTACCACTCTGTCACTCTCCTGATAAATTTGATCAAAACAGTTAGGTTCACAATATTATGAGTGTTAAATATCACATATTTACATATCATAAGGCTCATCCCACTTAGATTATGGAAATTGAGAAACCATAGGAGAATTATGATAGGAAGTACTTGAGTTCGCAAGTAACCCCAAGGGTAATACTTGAGTTTGCAAGCAAACCTAACAAGAATTGGTGGAAAACAGTGGAGATAACGGCTGTTTACAGCAGTCAAACAGTGGGTTACAACAGTTTTTCTTAGGAAAATAGAGAAAACTGAGAGAATCCACGAAGAAATACACTAATAGATGCAAGAAAACAACAAACGATATAAATTTCTTCAATTCGAGAGGAAGAAGAGTACTCTCCAAATCTCTAACAAAGCCTAGAGCACAAACAAAAAAAATCCTAGATCTCAAATTTTAGCAAATCTCAAGCTGCTCAAATCCTAGCCTCCAAAAGACTAATTAAAGCCAAATGAAGCTTACAAAATCCCTAAACAATCCATAATTCAAATTTTCCTTCGTAAACATTGTTTAATTAAACAATGGAAAAGGTTGGCAATTGATAAGTTAAGGAAGTTACAACAAATAGTAAGCCAACAACGAACTATCGAAAGAAAATAAGGACACCCAAGAAGTTCACAGAAATGGCAAAAAGGGGGCTCTTAAAATAGCAGGGATACAGATTACTGATGGGATATTGATAACTATTTTCTCCCTTCGGAGGAATGCACATATAAATTCATCATTCCATTCTGAACTCGCTAGAAGATCCCAATTTGATGTGCTATTTTTCTAAAGGAAATCTTCTTTTTCTCTTAATTCATTTCTCAACCACACGCTATATAACATCAGGATAAACAGTGAAAAGTACAGTAAAAGGTTAAAGGATGTGGATTTGTAAATGATGTGGGATGTTGTTGCCTGAAAACATGACGTCCGCAGATAATTTGCTCTGGGTGGATGTTTATGTGATAGGAAACACTTGTGAAACTCCAGTGAAATTTATCAATTTTAGTATTTCAGCTATATTTCATCATAAAACTCTAACAAATCCAAAGAAAAAACAGCAACTCTTAAAATAGCAGGGATACAAATTACTGATGAGATATTGATAACTATTTTCTCCCTTCGGAGGAATGCCCATATAAATTCGTCATTGCATTCTCAACTCGCTAGAAGATCCCAATTTGATGTGCTATTTTTCTAAAGGAAATCTTCTTTTTCTCTTAATTCATTTCTCAACCACACGCCATATAACATAAGGGTAAACAATGAAAAGTACAGTAAAAGGTTAAAGGATGTGGATTTCTAAATGATGTGGGATGTTGTTGCTTGAAAACATGACGTTCACAGATAATTTGCTGCGGGTGGATGTTTATGTGATAGGAAACACTTGTGAAACTCCAGTGAAATTTATCAATTTTAGTATTTCAATTATATTTCATCATTAAACCCTAACAAATCCAAAGAAAAAACAACAAAACTAGATGAGAATTGATGAGAAACCAAAAGGAAAACACCAAGATACAGTTGATCCTCAATTCAAGAGGAGGATTTATCTCTCCCAACTCTCTAGACCTTGCTAGAGTCCAAGAACACCAAGTAAAAACCAAAATTAGCAAAGGCAAGATAATCATAACAGTAAATCCCCCCCCCCTCACTCCTTAAAGCAAATTAAATAATAAAACGAGAGGACAAAAGAGCCCATGAAACATTAATTCCTCCCTAGCCACACCATCCTTTCCCTCAATTTTCAAATAGTAGGCTCCCCCAAAGGGGGCCGGCTATAGCTTGGGCAGACCCTTGCTCCTCCTTGAGTAAACCATGGCCGACCCCTTGTCTAGGGCTGGCTGAACCAATCCATAATGGACCGGCGGTCTAATACTATGTATGGGAGAAGAGATTATCTTTTTGTTTCACCCTTTAATTAATTACAAAACTGCGACAAAGCATAATATTGACGCAGTGCCCCTAATGGTCCCCTCTTAATGGACAAATTTATATGTTATACTACTAAAGTCTCAAGGGATTACAAGTGAAACTCTTAGGACCTACAAGTAATTTAAGCAAATCTTAGTACCACTTAATAAGCCGAGAATATAATCTATGGAAATATTAGCATCACTAGAGGCGAGAAAATACATACCTTATCAACTTTATTTCCAACAAGCATTTTGATGCAATCCTGATTCGTAGAATACAGTTCTATTTCTTTGGCCCATATTTCTGATAGGTTTGTAAAAGTTTCTCTTCGGGTAACATCATAGACTGAAAGAAGTATAAATAGTTATCACACTATGCATTTAGAATTATATCAAAACATAGAAGAAAATTGCAGGAAGATATTAAAGCAGCATGGGGCAATAGAAAAGGCGATGCAAGCAAGCTGTTTCTCATAAAGGAAACGAAGTACCTTGCTTTATCCAATATTAAAAAGAAAAAAAGAAAAAGTCAAGTAATCAATTTGATCTTTTGTGGATTGAATAAGTCAGTCGGAACAATAACCTTGAGGATCAATGTCATTGTAAAATAAACAAATAAATAAATAAGGTAATTTGCCGATCAAGCATTTTATTGAAAGAGAATGCATACACATTGAAGAGTAAACAATAAAAAAATACAATAATTCTACATAAACCTGTTCACAGGATCCCTTATTTACATCGATATAATTTGACCCATATGATACAAATAATAAGATAAACGGACCGCTTGTTCTCATTAGATCTGATCGTGACCTAATTTTCTTGGTTTAGTCAAGGTGCTCAAAACCAAATGATGACTTGGCTCATGCCATGCCTCGGCATCTAGTATTATAGACCCTTAAAAGAAAGATGTTTCTCACTTTGGGGCATTATCCACCCACCCTACATATTTGCATCCCTAGATTTAGTTCATATCCCATGGTTATTTCAAGTGCATGATCATTGAAACTCAACTTGCCAACTCTCAAAAACTGAGGAATGTAGGGAAGTGCATGCGGCAAGTAAAGACAAAGGATCGTATCAAATGCAGCATGGTCATCAGCCAAGAGTTAGAATTTTATAGTGTAACATATAGAAGATGAAGGGGGGCGTTTGTGAATGTGGTCTGTGTGTGCCGTGGGGATGAGAGAATCGGAGGGAGGTTGAAAGAGAGAGAGAGACTCAAGTGCAATGGCCTAGAATGAGAGAAATTATCATTCTTTGCTGGTAAATATCTAGAATGTGAGAAGAATTTGATGAAAATGGAACATAGATGAAATGGAAGAGAAAGATTTGGTGGACTATATGTATTTTTGGGGATTCTACCATTCTAATATCTCTTCTCATCATAGAACAAACAAGAAAATGTAAAGCAGTTCAATTTCCATATAAAAGAATTTAGAGAAGCAAAAGAAGGTCAATGAGACAACCATATAACACTTGTGGGAAGGGTTTAGCATAATGTGTCAACCATTTTTCAGTAATGAAACCTCTAAAAATTGATGAATCAGTATGCCCCAAATCTCTAATTTATGAATCCTCCCACATTTCTTAGTTTATGAAAGCTTTTTCACACTTCTTATCATGCTTCGTTTCAATTACATCTTTTCCTTCCAATTTCATTTGTATTAATTTCATCATTATCCTTATCCAAACAATTTGGGGACTGCTTTACAAATCTTACTCTATCCATTCACGAGGTGCTACAAGAGGTTTTAATTATAATTTGTAATAATTTTTCACACCTCTTGCTTTGTTTCCTTTCTTCCATACATCTTCCTTCCAATTCTCTTTTGTATTAATTCTATTAATCCATCTAATTGGTGCTGTCTGCCTTGGTTGGACATTCTTAAAACACATAAATCTATTCTCAGTATTTTTTTCGTCAATAATATTGCTCTCACAATCTCTTAAATACACCATCATTCCTAACTTCTATATATATATATATATATATATACACACAAAAAAAAAACATATATTTGGCTATTTGCCATAATAAACTTGGTTCTTAATAAAATTTTTATTGCCCACAACTATCTGACTCATGTAGCATGGATATTCTTTTGTTCTCAAGGCATTATCTTATTGCATGTTGAGTGTGACTTTTTTAATAAGCAATTGATAGCAATTATTAGTTATTACTTTTTCTCAACTACTCATCTTGTCAATATCATATTGGCTTTCAAACTTATCCTTCCATTTACAAGGATTGAGCTCATTAAGTAGGTTTTATGATTCAGTAAATAACAATGGAGAACCAACAAAATTTTGTGTCATAGTATCTTTGGAGGGATTACCATTTGAATTAGCTTAAGTTAATTGGCCTGACAATTTAAAGCAGACAACATCTCATCAAGTGGTATCAAGTTCATGAGATAGCACTCAAATGCTACTGCCTTGCTTGTGACTTAATAAACAGCATAACCTGTGTCCGGCTCCTCAAAGGAACACTTGCTTGCCAAAGAGCCTTGCAGGCTTGCACCTTTCATTCAGCCTATATGGATCTCATTGGACTCCACCACCCTTTTCACTTAAGGGTTTTTTTTTTTTTTCAAAAAATTGATTAACATTTTGAATAGAAGTCGAGTATCAACTTGGCCATTAACATTCCCTTGTTATGCTCTATCTCACAACCCAAGACACGTGTAACTCTACCGAGAGTCAGCAACCTGTTCATCCATGGTATTTGCAAACTCCTCTCTATGTTTGCAACAATCAGTTGCACTGTGATTCTCTCTCCCTTTGTAATGTTTATGATAAATTTTGCTAGAATAAAAAATGTGATGTAAATGATGTAAATAACCTAAACGACGAGGTAAATAATCTAAAAGTGATGAATGAATCAACTATAGAATATCTAGAAACAACAGATAAAATATAACACTGAATTATTTTTATTTAATTGAGCATTAAACACAGCTTGTTAAGCATATTGCATACCTAGAAAGATTCCTTGAGCATTTCTATAGTAGGAACTTGTTATCGTCCTAAATCTCTCCTGCCCAGCTGCCACAAGGTTGAAGGTTAAAGGTTTAATTGGAATAGCAGTGGCGCATGTTCTAAGCTCAAATACTCAAAAACTTTAACTTCTTAAAATTATACTGAGATTTCATCTGTGAACTAACCAGTGTCCCATATAGTAAGCTTCAGTTTCTTCCCACCAACCATAAGATGCTTAATTTTGAAATCCACACCTGAAATAAGGAAGAATTTTGGATTGGGAGATCTAAGCGCACAAAATAAAAATTCTAAAATGATTAATTCCAGAAAACATCTACTATCAGCCATAACCAAACACTAGGATAGTTAGTGACAAGAATTTTATTTTATATCTACAATATAAAATAAAACTACAATACATAGCAGTGTAACAGGAATGCAAGCTGGAGACACCACAATGTCCGTATATACTCGTACTCCTATTTCTAGGACGAGAGAAAGCAGGAAAAAAATAGAGAAAAGAAAACATAAGAAACAAAAAATTTTAAAAAATATTTAACCCGAAAAATAGCTAAACTCTCTTAGCAAAGGCAGGGCATGAATTTTTTAACCCCACACTCCTACCCTTTTCATTCTATATTAACAAACCGCCTATGCCTACTTTCTATTATATATTTATCAATTTTATAATTAAATATTAATCAAATTTTTATTGAGTTTATTCACAAGCTCTGAATCAAACATGAATCGAGCTTTTATAGAGCTTCTTATCGAGCTTAATGTTGAGCTTGTTCACGAGCTTCAAATGATGTTGTTCGTGAACATAAATGAACCGAACACATTAGTGTTCAAGCTTGTTTATTTAATGATCGAATATTTAAAATGTTGTTCAAGTTTGTTTGTTTAGTTAGTTAAACGATCACAAACGAGCTTTAATCAAACCGAGCAATGAGTAGCTCGTCAAACGTTTGGTTCGCTTGTAACCCTAACCAAAAGAGAATATTCCAAGTATATTCTTTCTCATACTTAACATTTAAAAATTAATAACCAATTTTTCGAATTAAAAAATATATATATAACGGGTGAACAGTGCGACGCCAATATTGGCGCCACACTATTCTCCCAAAAGCAAATAGCGAAAGATTTAGCGCTCAGCTGGAGCGACCGAACGACGCCATACGCTTGTTTGGCGTTCGGTTGGAGATGCCCAATCAAGCATCCTTGTCTAAAAGACTCCCATAATTTCCCCCAATTAACGCCCAACAACAAAATAACATCACCATGACATCTTCTTCTCAGGAATTCTCTACACTATTTCATCAACTGCAAGTATTTTTTATCTCCAATATTTCATCAACCGTATGTACAAAGTCAATCAGGCTTTATTTGGTTAGGAGGAATCGTGGAAAATGAAAGAAAAATAGACATTTAAAATTTAATATTTGGTTTTTGGTTCCAATGTAATCAACATGTGACTTGATTTACCTAAGGATTTGAACAAATGTACATTTACATTCACAATTCCTTATCAAACCCTAGAGCAAACGAGAAGAGAAATCATTGGGCCATTGCTCTAACTCACATACACGTATACACGAGAAACAGATATTCAAATTCTGCTTAACCAAACAGGAAATGGACAAAAAAAAATTTTCACTAAATTTATCCTCAACCAAAATATTTAAGAAAAACAGTTTTCAATTAAATTCCTACAATCTTTTCATTATGATTTCCTTTTTCATATTTTTTTCTAGTAATTCCTTAAAGCGAATAGAACCTAAATAACTGTTCGATGACAAATGTCAAACGACTTGTTCAAGAGGTCATCAACAAACTCAGAGACTACTCATGCCCGAGCTACAGCAGGTTTTTTTCCCGGGCAAATCCCCTTCACCTCTGGTAAAAGGCACCCACCATCAACTTACACCATTCCTAACGAACAAGACATACATCAACCAAGCTAATACCCATAAATATCATAGCGGATAGATATATAGAAAAATTGTCCTAACAAAAACAAAATTGAATTCACTTCGTCACAGCAGTACGCACCGATGGTGGGCGTTAGATCCTCGACATAGTGGGAGATGAAGGTGACAAGCAGGCTGCTCTTTCCCACCCCTGAATCGCCGATGAGAAGGATCTTGAAAGAGTAGTCGTAGCTGCTTCCCTGTCCGGTAGGCGAACCCATCAATCTCCGGGTTCAAAAAGCAAAAACCTCCTCCTTATCACCCTCAACTTATCGTCTTCCTCCTGGATGCCGCTGGTGATGGGGCAGATAAGTTGCTAGGGGAAAGCGAAAGCATGAAAAGAATTTCACAGGGCGAATTGCACAAAAAATCTATGAGAGGACTTGAGCAATTAAGAAGGAGAGAGGAGACAAAAGCAAAGCATCGGAATCTATTCTTTCCAGTGGAGAGGGAGAAGACGAAGAAGGTGACATATGGACGCTTTTCCTTTTCTCCGTGGCGCTTCCCTCTCTCTCTCCGCCCCCACGCCATTTCTCCGCCTCCACGTCCGTTCTCCGTCGCCGTTTGGATGTTTCTTTTTATTTCTTTATACAGCTCACGGGCCGGGTTCAGACCCGGTCTCTCTAAACTCAGATCCGATCCAAATAATTTTTGGATCAGGTTAAAGTTCAAATAGGGTCGGGTCAAATCGGATTTGATTCAAGTTCATATGAGGTTAGCTTTTTAGATCTGATTTTAGGTCCATTATAGAATTAGAGTCTGTTTGGAAATTTTTTTTATTGGCAGTAATCATAATTCTATTTATCTGCTATTTTATATCGACTTTTTAATTATTTTAAAAAAAATTGTACGACAACATACAAAATTTTAGTTTTTTTTCTACAATAAATTTACAATCAACTTTAAAAAACTGTAGCTATCTCAAGCAGACTTTTAACCATAATTTCTAAAATATTTTTTTAAAATTTTATTTTAAAAAATATAAATTTAAAATAGGAATTAGAAAACTATATTTTAAACACATTATTTTTTACTAAATATTGTTCATATTAGGAAAGCAATTGAAAAGTTGTTACAAGAAAACATTAGAAAGATATTAAAGTTTTAATGAGTTTGTTGATAACGATATTTTTATTTAGGTCAATTAAGACAAATTCATATATATACTTAAGTTACTAGGGCTATCAAAATCGTGTTACGGGTTGGGTTCAGGTCCAACCCGTAACTGTTGAACCCGACCGAACACGACCCATTATTGCAAACTGGTTGGTTTTTCGAACTTGAACTCGACCTGCTTAAGGTCAAGGTCAACCCGAACCCGACTCGCTTCAGTTATCTTTTACTAAAATTTTATTATTTAATTTGATTTATTTAAACCTATATCAAATTAAACTAAGATTTAATTTAATCAATTTAAGATAAATCAAGCTTAATTCAGTTTGGACAATATTATTTAATATTTTTAAAAATAATATTTACTTATTTCATAAAAATCTTTTAAATCCTCATAAATTAATTAAAAATGTGTCAAATCGGGTTGATTTCAAATTTCAGGGTCAACCAAACCAGACCCATTTTTACAAACGGGTTGAAATCCCCAACCTGAACCTCACTAGAACCCGAAAATTTTCAATCGTGTTTTCAGGTCATATCAAATATTGGTACCCATTCAAGTTAGGAACCAAATACTTCTTGATTGATAGCCTAAGCTCCCAACCAATAGACCAGGATGAGCTCCGTTACTGATATTGTTATGCTTAACATATTTTAAATCATAATATAATCAATATTGCATATAATATAATTAATAGGTTTGTTTAATAATAAGATTGATTAAAAATTATCAATGCACAAAAGCTAATGTGCAAGACAATGGAATTAAACATCATATGACAAATTGTTTTTATTTATTAAAGAATTGCTTTCCAGTTGTAAAATCCAAAGCCTTTAAAGCGATGGGTTGTCAACAAATAATGGCGTAAAAGAATTCTTAGCTTCCATTCAACAAAGTTGCGTCCTTTGCCAACCCAAAAGAAAGCCTTGTTGGTGTGTTTGAAAATGGACTAGGAGCAAAGCTTCAATTGTAAAATAATAAAAAAAATCATAGTAAATCATTTGTCCATATTTTTATTGAACACTTCAACAAAATGGCCCCAATTTGTGACCCGGATGCAAAGTATTCTCACTGTCCTTTTTCTCTAATCTTTTCCTAAGAAAAAAAAAAAAAAAAAACTCTTTCCTCTAATTTTTTATAAAATTAGGCTTCTTTCAGGCTGTCCATTTTTAACGTTTTTACACATTTTTTAGCATAGAAATTTATTGGAAAAACATAAAAAATAATGGCCAAAAGTTGTCGTTAACCGAGCTTTAAACATATCTCTTAAAGTAGGGTTGTCAAAACGGGTCGATGTTGGGTTCGGGTCGAACCCGATTTGACCCGAGTATAAACATGTCAAACAGAACCCGGTATATTTTTACAAAGTGGTTAGGTATTTCAACCCGACACTGACCTGCGTGGGTTATCGGGTTGGCTCGACACAACCCGTAGACCCATTTGAGTTAAAAAACCAGGCAAGTGCATGTCAGGCCAGGTGGTGCAAGTGCGGCTTGCGGGTGTGGGATCTACATGAGCCGGAATGGGTCGGACGGACTAGACGCGGTACGAGATGACCTACAAAAGTGGCGAAGTGCGGAGGACCTGCTGGGCCGAGCAAGAGTCGTGAGACATGGTACGTCGAGCCGACGGCAGCAATGGCCGATGGCTGCGACTAGACTAAACGCAGTTACGTGACAAGCGAGTGCCAATGGACTGAATGGTGGGCGTGACCAGAAGTGCAAATGACAATCATTTTCCTGATTCAAACCAGTTGATTTCGAGTATTCGGGTCAACTCGAACCGACCCATATGATAAACAGGTTGACCCGAACACGTAAATTTCTTAGTCGGATTTTGGGTCGTGTCACATTTTAACACCCCTATCCTAAAGCAATTCATTGTTATGGCATTAACTAATAATGTCAAAATGATTCTACTCATAAAAGTAGGTGCAACTTAAAACTACTTACACTTAGAACACAAATATCATATAATAATAATTTTGTTTTTGGATCTTGTATGCTCAATATTTTATAGACCTGATCCAGGCTTCATTTGAACGGCTTTTTCACTGTTTCTTAAAGCTGTTTTTTATTACATAAATTATAATTTTTGACCTTAAAATAACTTTAAGAAACAATAAAAAAGCCATCCAAAATGAAACCTCTAATAACCTCAATTTAGAGGTCTAGTGAACTCGAAGAATAAGATGAACAAAAATCATAATCTTTTGTGATTCACAATAAATTTAATGGAGTCATCCGAGCTACGTTGAACAATACGAAAGTCATAATTTAGTCGATATATTGAACCCGCCAAACACTTCATGAGCTCACCCAAATCATGATGGTTGGATTTCACAATGAACTCACCAAGCACAATTTACAAAGCGGCAAAAATAAATCATACAAATTTTTTCTTTAAGTGTCTAACTGTCTATTGTCATGGAGAGATCTTCCAAGTCTCCCCTGGCCTAGGAACAATCTAGAGCTCACTCTATTCTTCATAAGTGTGAATTTTTCTAGAACACTTCATAGTATTGCTTACACTTACATAGCTGTATAACATTCTAAAGAGTTTTAGAGCATCTTAGAATACTCTTAAAGCATCCACACTATTCTAGAACATTCTAGAGTACTCAATGACCTTATAGGCCTTCCATTTTTTTTTTGAATCTTATGGAATCTTCTAGATCCTTCTAAAATATTCTAAAATCTTTTAGGATATTCTAGAACATTGTAGAATCTTCCAGAACCTTCTAATGTCATATGACCCTATTTAGGAATGATTCTAGAAGACCTCTTTGCCTCTGCTCGACTTGTTAAATCCAAAGGATTTAGCCAAATTTCTAGTCCCAACATTTGGGTGCGACACCATTCTTGCATGAATTAATCAAAAAAATTGCCTTAAATTAAAGATCGCTTTCTGCTTAGTCTTTCTATTCGTTTAGGTTTCAGTCACATTCTTCTAATACAATACATACTATTGAAAAGAAGCGGCGGCCATTAACTGCTTATATTAACATCTATAACATTTGGATGCAGAGAAACTTAGAATCTTAAGTGCCTGTTTGGTTTAAAGTCATGTGAATGTAAAGAAAATCATTTATATGAGTTCTAAAATTATTGATGTTTGATTGGATTAAAGAAGAAACAAAGTAAAGTAAAAAATGAATGTACTATAAAGTGTTTTAATTCATTTTTTAGGCAAATCAAATAAGACAATTTTGAGTAAAAACTATTTTCATGGCAAGCAATCTCTTGCCACCTCCCGCCTCTGGTCACAACCCCACCCATCATTGGATGCTAAATATCACCGCCGCTGCTTACCGCCACAATTCGTTGGCTACCACCACCATGACCAACCACTGTTGTCGTCAGCTGCTGCCAACACTCTTCGCCAATTGCCTCCAAGCACTACTGCCATGGTCGCCCACCGCTGCCATCATTTTTTGACTTTAATTACATTTATTTTACTTCAAACCATATAAAAATAAATATTCACTTATATTTATTATATACTAATGCAAATAATATCAAAGTATTATTTTTACGACCAACCAAGTAGCCCTTTAGTAGCATCTAGGAATGACTACTTCCAGAAAAAAAAAAACAGAAAGTTTTCTTTAGATAGGTCATCTGCTAGCTCTAGTTCTGTACTATACCAGAAGGCTTAGATTTCGTTTGTGACAGATTTTTTACTGGTTATTAAAGCAATTTTTTTTTACAAAATTTAAGAAGTAATAAGAAAGTTGTCCCAAACGAAACCTTAATTTGTTCTTGATTCAGTTGCTTTCAGATTAATTTGATATTGGCTGACAACTTTAAGCGTTGAATAGCATCTGTGGTTCTAATTCAGATTTCGAATGATCTTAATTAAATTTAATTTTGAAAATATCTAATTCAAATATAAATTAAGATTCATATCCGAACGGGAATATGTTCATGAGGTATCAAATACAATTACTTTTCTTCTATCCTTCTTATGCATGGAGCCTTTGCTAATTAATTCAGCTCGTTAATAATGGTGAATGAGCTGTTGAATAGTTCTTCTTTCTTTCGATGATGATCAATCTCTGCCAGCAAAATGTGAATATTTTACTCTTAGTTGTAATTTAGCTATATCAGACATGATTATTTTCAGCTTTCTGTACATATAATTAAAGGGAAATCGAAGTAAAAAAGAAAATGACAGAAGGAAAAAACAACCACCTTTTTCTTCCACAATATAGGGTTGATGATCAATATTTGCTAAAGGAGAGATTATTATATGCGGTCATCGGACGGTCCAAAGGTCAATCAGGATGAGTCACGTCACCAACACTGTAAAGGCCATTTTGCTCCCAGGTTCGTCCGAACGAAGTCGGATCTTCCGGGACGATCGGTATAGGTTGTGCAGGAAAACATGTTTGGTTGCATGGTTCGTCTGGACGAAAGTCGGATCGTCTGGACGAAAATTTTACATAGCCCAGTCGTCCAGGGACGATAATTAATTTCGTCTGGACGAAATTCATCCAGAGCCACTTCGTCCCGGGA
>NW_021318754.1:621048-657726 GCF_001605985.2 Dendrobium catenatum
CATGAGCTGTATTTGTATATGATTCTTTTGAGGAAGAAAAAGATAGATGATCGGTTCCGCTGTATTTTGATGTTTATAGTAGCTCTGTGTGTCTGTTTCTGTGTGTAAATGTTTGGAAGAAAGTTCTGAAACAAATTCCGAAACCAGATCATGGAATCAGTTCAATCAGTTTGAGTTTGGCCACGACCCGATGCGAGCGGGATCCGTCCCGGTCGGGTTGGGTCGTGACAAACATGTTGTATATTGTTACTATGTTACGTAATATATTGATGACATGACGTGTCCTAATTGGCCTCCGGACATCATCCGGTGACCGCACATAATAATTTCGCTCGTTAAAGGGCTCATTTGGTTGCTTGAAACTGGACAATGAATTTACTTTATTTTATTTTTATTGAATGTAGTTTAAAAATAACTTAAATTCTATAAAGTCATTCAGAAATTTATGAATGATTTAGACATTAAAATGATTATTTGAATAAATACAAAAATATATTAAATTTGTAATATCTAAAAATTTAGTGGTATACTGTGTTAATGCATTATATATGTTTTTAATCTATTATATCATTTAGTAGCAGTTTTAACACCCGTTAACAGCTCTGCTAATAACTTCCTACAACAATCAGGGGCGGAACCCCATTGTGTCGAGGGGCAATTGCCCCCCTCACAAATTTTATTTATTTATTTATTATATAACTCTTTAGATGATTTGTTCATAAATCTATGTTTTAGTCTTTATTATAAAGATTTTAAGGCAATTGCCAGTGCGGCATGTCCCTAGAAAATGTTTTGAATATCTGATTTATTAGTAGTGATAAATATATAATAATTTTGCAAGTTATTTATATTATTTGATGTTAGTTAAGAGCTTGGTTGGGTTCCGCAGGGCAAATAAATAAGTTAAGCATATAAAAAAAAATTAACTCGTTTACTGAATCATTCGAACGAGCTTATAAGTCATTTATGATCATAGTTTGAAGCCCGTTGATGCCGGTGCTCGGGTGATTGCCTTAATGAGTCTGTAGGGTACATATCCGTTGATTGAATCGTTAGAAAGCTATTTGGGCTAATTAATACTTTGTTTGGGACAGCTTTTTTCTGCTTTTTAAAACAGTTTTTTTAGTAAAAAATTTAAAAGATTGTTTTAACAAGCATTAAGAAAGTCGTTTCAAACGAAGCCTATAATTTTTTTAATAAAAAAGTTATTTTAAAAAATATTAAAAAAGCTATGCGAAATGAAGCCTATTTTTTTTTAGATATGATAAGTTGGGCCTTCGAGTTTTGGTGATTAAGGCTTTGTTTGGGATTGCTTTCTTTCTGTTTCTTAAAGCATTTTTTTAGTACAAAATTTTTTAATTTTGTACTAGAAAGCTACTTTAAAAAGCATAAAGAAAGCCATCCCAAACGAAGCCTAAGAAAACACCTTAAACAACTTGATTTGGTCAATCAATGTCGACTGATGCTAACTAGGCTAGGGTTTAATTATTGGCTTTGAGCCTTTGATTGAGTTGTATGAAATTTGTTCGCACTCATTAAATTTATTTTCCTCTTCTAAGAAAAAATATATAAAAAAATTTTATCCATAATTCTAGCAATTCTCACAAAATATCATAGAGAGAGAGAGAGAGATTTAATATAATTATTGAGTGTTAGAATATTTGAGACGGGGATAGAGATAGAGAGTTTGTTATCTTATCATTTGTTGGATTTTTACCAATGCTCAACACACAAAAAGATAAGATATTAATGTAGAAATTATAAGCGTCGTAGTTTTTTATGTGAAAAATCTATGAAAAGAAAAAAAATCATGAGATTGGGCCCAGTTAAAATGATTATAATGTTATTTGTTATTGACTATAAATGATTAACTTCCTCGCAAAAATGCATTAAATATATAATGTATTGAACATATTACGTGATTGAAGTTGGAAGAGACCCATGCCATGCATGGGAGGTTAATTGAAGGGCCTAATAATGTTAAAATTAAGCAATCTCTCGCTAATTGAATTTTTCTTGTTAAGATGTTTGATTTTATTATAAGCATATAAGATATGAAGATCATTTGATCATTCAATTGGTATTCAAAAGTTTTTAATTACACTTCAAGTGCTTGATCTGGACTCATCCGACTTAAATTGAACAATTTTTATTATCATTAAGTTTTTTTTTTTTCATTGAGACTTTCAGTAAACTTTCATTTCAACTATAAGTTTACTAAAATTAGAGTTTGAATGATTCAGAATTTTATTTTGAAGTTTAAAATTAAAATATGTATCGAAATTCATGCCCGTTTAAGGTTATTTTCAATAATGTATCAATTACACTCAGTATTTCTATGGCTACGTCTGTTTGAATATATATTCAAACTTATTTTGAACTCAAATTTGAACATGCATCAAACCAAAATAGGCTCAAACTGGTTCGAACATTATTCAAACAAGATTCAAAATGAGTTCAACAGAACATTGAATATTTTCTTCTTCTTTATATGGTGCTATATAGTCTACGACTTCTATAATGAGCTCCCATCGTAAACACCTTTTACCCCTACGTTGGCCTTATCAACACCATCCCCAAGCAAGCTCTCGTTCTGAATGCTTCTCACATTCATATGCTGCAAGTCCCATCTCCTTAAACAAGCCTCGATCCTTTCTCATCGTAATCTTCCGCCAGCTACACCTATCAACAAAAGTGTCGTTCACCGACGAATAACGACTTCGCTATATTTGATTTCTATTTCTAAAAAAATGTCGACTTTGCTAAAAATCAATTCATTAAAAATCAATATTGAATTTATTTACTAATAAAATCATTAAAAATGTATTTTAAAATTTTATCATGAATTTTAATACAATCATTAAAATTTGATTGATTGCCTATGCAGTGGGCCAGATTGTTATGCCAACTTTCTACCACATTTTGAGAAAGCCCAAGGTTTTGCTTGTGAACGCTCATAGTTGTTCATTTGCTTTGATTTTGCTTTCAATATTGTCCTCTTTTGTAATAAGTTATAATTCCGTCTACGTTTCGTCTTGGACACGTGCCAGCTATTGTAGCCACCTCCTAATTTATTATTTAAATTATAAAAAAAAACACTGTAAAATTATAGACTTTTATCACCCCAATTGAATTGTAATTTCCTCATTTAATTGTTTAGGTCAAATAATATTTTTTTATGTTTATTATTTGAAAATTTAATTAAAAATTAATATATATTTTTAATTACATAAACATTTTTAAATGTTTAAGAAAAATGATTAAAAATAAAATTATAATTATCTAAAATATTTTGTGAAAGAAACAAAATGGGTCTTTGAATAGTATTACTGATATAATTAAGCTCTAATTATTTAGATTAAGACTGCCGCCTTTTTTATGTGAGGGAGAATTCCACCGCGATAAATTCTGCTTCCAAGAGCTCGCTTTGCTTGCTTGCGCAAATGGCGGTTCTCTGCTTCCATTCTCTCACTCCGTCCGCTCAGACTTTCAATCTCCTTAACACCTCCTCCTCCAAATCTCGTAACAACTTCTCGCCGCCTCTTTCTCGTGGCCGATCTCTTAAGGTCCGTCGCTGCTCGCGGACAATTCTTAGCGTCGCCACACCCTCATCCCCTCCGGCTCCCACCGAAGAGAGTAGTCTCGAATTCCCAGAACTCGAAGCAACTTCCTCCTCTTCTTTATCGTCATCTTCTTCCGATACCTTCTCGTGGAGAGATCACTGGTACCCTGTCTCCCTCATCGAGGATCTTGATCCCCGCAAGCCTACTCCCTTTCAGCTCCTAAACCGCGACATAGTCCTCTGGAAGGATCCGAAATCTGGCGATTGGATCGCCTTTGACGATGTTTGCCCCCACCGTCTCGCACCCCTTTCGGTAATCAACGATAAGTTTACTCGGTGCTTTGTAGGATTACTAACTAACCGGTGGGTTTCGTTGCCTGATTTGATTGGGGATTATTGTAGGAAGGGAGGATCGATGAGGATGGTTGCTTGCAGTGCTCGTACCATGGATGGTCGTTCGATCGGAAGGGCTCGTGTGTGCGAATTCCACAGGCGATGCCCGAGGGGCCGGAGGCTCGGGCCCTGCAGTCGCCGAAGGCATGCGTGACTAGACTTCCAACGAGGGTTTCTCAGGGATTGCTCTTCGTGTGGCCAGATGAGCACGGTTGGGAGAAGGCCATGGCTTCCGAGACTCCAGGGTTTGTTCGGAAGAGATGGAAATTATTTTTATTTTGGGGGATTTATTTTCTAGTTCTTGAAAATGTATCTGATGAATCGGCTTTTTGTCTTTTTTGTTAAGGTTGCCGGCTGAATTCGAGAGTCCGGATTTTTCTACGGTGACAATCCAAAGGGACTTGTTTTATGGTTATGATACGCTGATGGAAAATGTTTCTGATCCTTCACATATTGATTTTGCTCACCACAAGGTATATTTTTAAGGAAACTTTTGATGGATACATCTCAAAGTAAAATTAGTTTATTTCTGCTTTTGCTAATTGTTTAATCTTTAGAGCTTGTTTTCCAAGTCCAACTCTTCAGTCAATCACAACAAATAAGTGCCTAGTTATTGAGGTTGAGAGAATTTTTCTATTCTTACTGGATTGTCTGTCAAACGTTGTCAGATATAGATTATAGAGGTGTGGAGAAAATTAAAGTAGTGTGATTCTAAGGTTATGACGTAAAACCATTCAATCTTTCATTTATCTAGATTCTTATTATCTTATACAAAAATATTGTTTTTATAGCTTCACTTAGGTTTGTAGCCCCTTCTACAGTTTCAATAAAACCATTTTGATTTGTACTTTTTATTTGTTACATCGTTTACATCAATACTTTACAGTTTACATTGAGCATTTTATTCCTGGGAACTAACGCTTAAATTTTGTGTTCTCACTTATGTTGACCTCAATGTTTTTGTTTGTCCTTGAAAACTTTAGGACTGCTGCATGAGGGAAATCGAGTTGATAGACTTAGGATTTAGGAACAATCTTGATAGCCTTAGAATTTTTTTTTTAAATAAAATTCATACACATGTGTAGATGGAGGATAAAACCACCCCTAGCAATTTTTGATCTTGCATGCAGAAACAATCAAGGAACGTGATATAAGTCTTTTTTCATTGAAAACCCCTTGAAGGGATAAATCATAGGGTCTTGCTAAATCAAGCACCTCCACTATTTATATAAAAAAAAGTACAATAGTGGTCCACCTTCGTATGTAGGTCCTAATGCGTGTATGTAAACATTGTAGGAGTATGTTGCAATTGGAGCTACAAAGCTCCTAGAGATAGCATTGATGTAATTCTTATTGTTATTTAGGAAGCAAGATTGCGTTATGGATTTTAAGGGAGTTGGATCTCTTATGAATGTGCCATTCTATAAGCCTGATGAGCCTCTTAGCTTAGCAGTGTTAATTAAGTCATAACAATGATTTTATGGCATAAATTTATACATCAGACCAAAACTAATTTCCTTCGTTTCCCTCAAAATGCTACTGGCCTTTGATATCACACAGCCATTGGAGACCGCTCCTTGCAATGACTGCAATTTTGCCACCAGCCACCACATCCACATCCTCTGTTGCCAGTTCTTGCCTGCTCTCCATTGCCCACCTCCAATATTATCCATTAAATGCAGCTGGACTCCCACCATTATTGCCTCCATTGGTTGTCCACCACCATCACATCAACTTGCCTCCTTGCTAGTAACCTGGTGCAGCTTTTTTGCCCCTGGCTTGTTGTCATTATCACCAAATTGCCGTACCTGATTTTCACCACCCTGCTAACTCCAATCATCATTACCTTGTAGGTGGCCCCTGGCCCCCTAATTTTCCCCTACTCTGTTACCACCAGCCATCGTTGACCACCCACATCAGCAACAGTCCAGCTATGACCACTTACATTCATGGGATAAGATGCTTGCCACAACTTTGTCACAACCATTAACAATGTGAGGGAGATAGAAGCAACTGGTAACCGAACATTATAATCATCTTGAATTGATATTAAGTATGATTGCATTTTAAAAGTTACCAATTTTTGAATTTTTATTTTGTGTGAATAATATTAAGAATGGTTTTGGAACAAGTCATTCTAGCAGTTTATGATGTCAGTAGGTTTTTTTTTTTCTTTGGTGCTTCAACAGTTTATGATGGCATTCTAGTGAGGCTTTTATATTTCATGCATATAATTTTTAACTTAATATCTTTATTTTGTCAGGTTACTGGAAGAAGGGATAGAGCTAAGCCTCTACCATTTAAATTGGAGAATAGTGGCGCCTTGGGATTTTCTGGAGCTGATTCTGGAAATCCTCGTATAAGTGCTAAATTTGTAGCCCCTTGCTATTACATAAATAAGTGAGTTTGTATTTATAATAATTGTTTATTCATATGCAATATTATTTGAATCCCGATTGGTCAATTATCCCCAATTTCTGCACAAACACAATAAAAGGTGCCATTTTTAACCTTTCATTCCTATTTTTTTAGGATAGAGATTGACACCAAAGTACCTATATTTGGAGATCAAAAGTGGGTCATTTGGATTTGTTCCTTCAACATACCCATGGCACCGGGGAAGACACGTTCCATTGTGTGTAGTGCCAGAAACTTTTTCCGGTTTACAATGCCAGGTCCAGCATGGTGGCAGGTATATTTCAATGGCTAGATTAGTTTCAATACCAATTCCTTTTACATGCGTTTGGCACTCATTTTAACTCTTCTGTCTGAGATCATTATCATCATTAGTCTTATGCCAACTACTTCGGGGTTAGCTGATATTTTTTTATTTACTATTCAATCTGAGACAATCTTGTATTGTTGTCCAAGATTTTGTAACTGTATGGGTGTGCCCTTATGAAAGAAGCCTTTGTTTTTGGTAAATGGCACCTTTTTTAATTTGAGAAATTTTTTCTTATTTATTACTTGATTCATGGATATCATATCCAGCCTATATTATGATTGTTTCTTTTTTATTTGGCCTTGATGATTGCTGCAAGGATTGTTATCTTAAGTTCATGCAAATCTTTTATTGGAACCTGTAGCATGTTCCCTTAAGCCTTTTCCTTGTTTGTCATTATTAATTTTGCTTAATTAGACTTCACTAATTTTGAATTTTCATTGAAAATGTTGCTGACTGACCAACTATTAATTTTGAATTTTCATTTCAAATGTAGCTGATTGAATTTTTATTCCAAATGTGCTACATGTATTGTTATCTCTAGTTCCTATAAATCTTTTAATGAAACTTTTACCATATTACGTTTAGCCTTTTACTTTTCCAGCATTATTAATTATTGTTTTATTAGACATTTTTAATTTAGAATTTTCATTGCAAATGTAGCCGATTGTCCAAATATTGCAAAAAGTTTATGAATATTAGGGCTGTTGGGTTCTCAGAATTTTCTTGTTTCTTCTAGAGCCCAAGTATTTTTGCTTATTATCACTTGTCCGATTTAGACTTTGTATGACAAAAGCTTTTGCTCTTTCAAAATCTGCTCTTGTTTTAACAGCATAAAGAGAAGTTGAAGATACACAATAGAATCCTCTTATTTCCATTGAACATTCTTCTATTGACCGATGCATTTAACTGTTCCTGATTTTACATGGCCTAA
Organism: Dendrobium catenatum; assembly: GCF_001605985.2. Lineage (NCBI taxonomy): Eukaryota > Viridiplantae > Streptophyta > Magnoliopsida > Asparagales > Orchidaceae > Dendrobium > Dendrobium catenatum. The sequence continues at coordinate 628,660 of NW_021318754.1, forward strand.
CAATTTTTTTTAACGTTGGATTTGATGATAGTTTAAAATATTAATTTTTGAAATAAATGTATGAACTGCAAAGCATATACTTCTACTTGTTAAAGAAATTATAGTTATTAGAGATGATTTGAATAGGCATATAGGTTTAAGTGGGATGAGCTATGAGAGGATTCATGATGGTTATAAATTGGAGATAGAACTGCAATACAAAAAGTTATACTTCATTTTAGAGTAGTTTATGAACTTGCAATAGTGAACAAGTTTAAGAATGAAAAAAATATTTGATTACTTATACAAGTATCACTAAATCACAGATAAATTTCTTCTTAGTTCAAAAGAAATAAATTTTTTTCTATTGAAAACTTAACCACACAACATCTTGTATAGTAATTATAAATGTATATCTTAAGAATTTAATGAAAACAATCAAAAGAAATTATGGTCCTAGGATAAAATGTTGGAATTTGAAAGATGAGAAATTATTAAACTTTTAAGATATGTTTTTAAGGGAGGCAAGTTAAAAATTTTTAGTTGAGTCAAACCTGATGTGGGATGAGATGGCTAGTTTCATTTACAAAATTATTGTAGAAGTTTTTACAAAATTATTGTAGAAGTTTCAAGGGGTTAGAAATAAATCATTCATTGATTAGGAGATTTGACGATGCCGTGAGGTGCAAGGGTTATCAAAGAAAAGAAGCACACTTTTAAAATGTGATAAAAATTGAATACTATTGACATTTATAATGATTATAAGAATGTTAAAAAACTTGCAAAGAAAGTAATGAGTAAACCAAAAATTGTAGCTTTTGATTATTTATATAATAGGCTTGGAAGAGCTGACGAACAATATTTTGAGATATATTATAGATTGATCCAATAAAGGAAATTGAAATTAGCTATGAGAAAAATGCATAATTCATGAATGTCAGACTTTAGGTCCAAATGAGATGCCTTTTAAGATTTGGAGAGTTGTGAAGGAATATTGTAGTGATTTAATCAATAAATTATTTCAATAGAATTTTATATACTATAAAAATGCCAAATTTTGGAGAAAAAGTATTTTGGTACTAATAATTAGTAATAAAGATGAAGTTCAAGATTATGCTTATTATAAAAGAATCAAACTTAAGAGTCTTATAATGAAGTTATGTGATGGAGTAATGGAATAGGCTTAGGAAAATTACATCAATTTTGAAAAGTCCATTTGGTTTTATGCTATAAGATCAACTAGAAAGCTATCTTTATGTGAAGATAATTGATGGAGAAGTCTATAGAAGAAAAAAAGGATCTTCATGTGATGTTTATTGATCTTCTAATGGCATATATTCGAGTACATCATTGATTTGGAGTGCTTTAAGATATAAATGTATCAAATGTATGTTGATGTTATTATATATAATGGAGTGTTGACTAGTATTAATAGTTGTGGAATGACCTAATAGTTTAAATTTAGTATGTGTCTACATTAAAGATCAAGATTTGAGTCTATATCTTTTTTGCATTGGTTATATAGATGCTTGCAAATAATATTCAAAGCATAATGCCTGATTCTTTGGTACATGTTTTTTATAGATGATATAATTTTAATTGCTAAGATATTCACTAAAATAAGTGAAATTAAGAACAATTGAATAAATATTTAAAAGATAAAAGACCTTAGAATTAGTGTAATAAAGTCAAGTATATGATTTATAATCATTTTAGTTAATAATTAGCATTCAATATTACAAAAATATTATAATATTTTGGCTTGATAGGCTTAAGTATCTTGGATTTATTATATAGAAGAATGAAATGCATATTAGGATATAACATCTTGAGTTAAAGTTGGATGGGTAATATGGAATTATACTTTGGGAGTTTTGTCACTTTGTCTAATAAATGAATATCATGGAGACTTAAAGGTGAATGTAATAAAATTTCAATTAATTTGATGATGTTGTACCGTTCCAAATATTGGACAATAAAAAAATTATTGATATTTAAGTTGAATGTGGTAAAAATGAGAATAGAAGATGAATCTGTGACAAAACTTCGAAGGATAAATTAAGTAATAATTTTACAGAGGAAAGCAATGACATTTGTTGAAGATAAAATGACTGAAAATAAACTTGGTTGGTTTATGTAGAATGATTGATAAAAGAATTTTTCATTATACAAGTTGATAATATTAGTCCTAGAAGATCATGAAATAAAAGTGGTAGATCTAAAGTTACATGGATAAATTTTGTTCAGAATGACTTACAAAAAATATGTTAAACACTTCAAAAACAATAAACTTGAACAAAGTAAAAATGATTATTCATGATGTCAACCCCAAATAATTGGGATTAGGTTGATGATGATAATGTTGATTATAGTATTTCTCTCTTAGAAATGAGCCTTGACATCAAGAACTTCACTAGAAATGACCTTATTGATGTCTTCACCCCCAGCATATGCTGCGAGCCCATACCTTATTCAGAAAGTGCACATTCCCAATCCTCTATTGTCCATTCATCAATCTGATATCATCTGATATTTTTGCAGTGTTGTTCTTTGTTGAGCATCTGTTCTGACTCCTTTTCTCTTATAAGCCTTATAATTGGTTTTTTGGCTTTACTTCTAATTATGGGAAACTGGAATCTCGTCCCTTCACTTTAGCTTGAGGCTACTCTTGCTGAAAATTTGCACTCTCTGCTTTATCATGCAGTTAGTACCACGCTGGCATGAGCATTGGACTTCAAACAAAGTTTATGATGGTGATATGATTGTGCTACAAGGACAGGAGAAAATTTTTCTTTCAAAGTCCATGGAGGCTTCTGTTGATGTTAATCAGCAATATTCAAAAATTACATTCACCCCAACACAGGCAGATCGTCTGGTTTTAGCATTTCGGAATTGGTTGAGGCGCTATGGTAATGGCCAGCCTGAATGGTTTGGCTTTGTGAACCAACAATCTCTACCATCCACTGTTCTATCTAAACATGAGGTATGATTTTTTTTCTGAAGTTTGTTAAATTGCCAACCGTAATCCTTCAACTGATGTAGAATTTATTTATGATGCATACGAGGCATTCAGTCACTCTTATGCTTGGGTACTCTCGTACAGTTTTATGCTTTAAGTTTAATGTATAAAAATTAATGTTTTGATTATGTCAGTTTGGCCATCTCTATCAACATCTTGTTATTGTGCTGGCATTTATAATGTATTGTTGAAGTTGATTGCATTGTGCATTTGGAAGTTGTGTTGAGACATTATTAACTATGATAAATACTCTTCCCGCATTAATTCATTACAATTTTAGTTTCATTACTAGGAATATCACCTAAGTTTTTTGAATTAACGATTAAGAGTGAATTTGACGAACTAGCTAAATAATATGATAGTGATGACACACCATAAGTCTACATAAATTTTTGTGTGGTTCAGCAGAAATAATATATAATGTTCATGGGACAGAAGAGAATCTGATTTATTATAGAGAAGCCATATAAGTGTACAAATAAAAGAGGCATATGTAAATATTATTTCTTAAATCCAGGTGCACATAATCTCAAGAAAGGCAATCACCAAATCTATTGAACTTAATAAAAGAGTGAATAGTGCAATTGAGAGGGAGCAAACAAAGAAAATTTAGCTAATATTAGGAATTCTCCACATACGAATTCTTCTAAAAGAATCTCAGCTTATCTTAGCTTATACCATATTATGTTTTTCATCAACCAAAAACACCACATGTGACAACCTACCTTTATTTGGCTTTGCTTAGCTTTTCTTAACATAAGCCTCAATCAAGCAGACCCTTAGACACCTTGTTGAGGAAAAGGGTATCTATATTTTATTTAGTTGAAGGGATTCTGATTTATAATAAAAATTGATTGCAATATTCTAAAAGAGACCCAATTAAACGTTTCACTTAGTATAAAAAAAGAAACTTCTCTTAAAAAAGATTAATGCTTTCAATTTTCCCCAAGTTAGAGTAAATACATCAGTTCTAGTTTTTTACATAATTTAGAAAACTTATGTGGACCCAAAAATTTGGTAAATTTATCTCCTAGCTGTTTTAAAGCTAGGAACATGATGTGTAATGATCAACTCAAGCACTTTAAATCAATCAATTTGTAATAAATATTTAAAAATTTAGCTTAACTTGATAAAATTATTAAGTCAAAATTCTAACAAAAGTCCTTTTTTTTCTCTTTTTTTTTACAAAACTCCCTCTTGACTTTCTAATTTGGTCACAATTTTAGATATCTATGCTTCTCTCTAAATGAGCCCTCGAATCTCCCACAGCTCCAATGAGTTGAGCACCATGCTGCCTCAACAAGCTCAGATGACATTTAACTTAATACCTGCAAGAAATTTTTGGAGCACATATGCTGCATGCTAAAGTGGATCCGCTGATATCGAAAGTGCGTTTACCACTAAATTTCGTGCCCTCGAGCTGATTGCCTCTTTGCTCTAAATATTATAGTGGTGTGAATTGACACTAAGGCTTCATTTGATTTTTTGGTGCTTTTATAAAAGACAGTTTTAAAAAACATTAGTTCATAAAATGGAGTTTTCTAACGGAGAAGCACATATAAAAAGCTTTCTCAAAACTGCAGAAAAATTAAAAAAAGGAGTTATTGGGAACGTGATTTGACGAACCAAACAACACACAAAAAAATTCTCCGTTTCCAAAAACGGAAAAGGCAAAAAACGCTCAAACAAACAAAGCCTAAGACAATATGTGCAACTTGAAATTGATCCACTTGTTGTTATAAACAGTATTCCTATGAACTTTTATCTTTCTCTGTTTTAGATCCTTGCCTCTTTGAAGCTAACTTTCTTTTGTTTTCCCAAATAAGGATGCTTCAACATGAATGATAACATTGAAGTAGCTCCTCTCAAAATTGCATCCTACACCATATGGAGTTCTCAACAACCAAGAAATTGATGAAAACCTCAAGGACTTAAACATATCCTAAAAACTTGCACTCTGTTTCCCTAATAGCACAAGATGATACAAGATTTCTCATTACATTATCAAAACTAATTGTTTTGCTTGATGCATTGCATTATTTCCCATATAAGATATCCACTACCATATAGCTGGTAAACTAACAATATAAAATCCAGTAGTTTTGCATTTGTCTCCAACAATCATTAAAAAAAACACCACTTAGATTTGCTCCTTATCAATTTGCAACTCTAATATTTGTAAATATAATTGGATCACTAAGAGAGCTTTTTCAACCATCTCTATCTTCTTCTTGGCATATTCATACTCTAGTATCTTAGTTATTCAAATTTCAAAACTATTTGAGCCATCAAATTTCGTGTGCTTATGATTTTACAGATGCTGAACCGTTACGAACAACATACACTGAAGTGTTCATCATGCAAAGGTGCTTACGAGGGCTTCCGCAATTGGCAGAAATTACTTGTTGCTGCGACAGTTGTTCTTTGCGCCTCTGTTGGAATTCCGTCCGAGCTGCAACTGCGGCTTCTGCTTGCAGGTTCTACTCTACTCAGCGCTGCTTTGGCTTATTTATTGCACGAGCTTCAAAAGAACTTTGTATTTGTTGATTATGTGCATGCAGAGATTGATTGAAAAAACAATGGTTCATAGCTTTTTAGATATATAAGAAACCATATGTTGTCGTTAGTAGAGCGTTGTAGGGTTAAAACCAGAGGCTAAATTGCATTTAGCTGTGAAGGATTTCACAATTCTGATATAAATATGTACAGAGAGGTATGATACACAAATATTGTGCAGAGAGCACAGACCTGAGATTTGTTTGTAGTGTAGCATTATGATTTGAAGATTAAAAATATTGGAAAAACATAATTATTGATTAAAAATTTTATATTAAATCTGGTAATAGATCATTAATTTTATTGAGATTTCACATGTGAAAATATTAATTTTCTATTTGATTGATTATACAATAAAATTGTAAATCAAAGAGTTAAAAAACATTATATGCTAAATATATTCAAGACATTCCAAACAGTTCTTAGTTTTTACAATTACCGATCAGTTTGGAGCTGGGAAATTTACATACATACCATTTTATAACATTCTATTTACATATCTAACACCTAAAATTTTAATATTACATGCATATAATCCTATATTATTTTAATATCAAATATACCACTTATATTTCTTTCATATCACTCGTATATTTCATTTCTACCACTTATATTTAATATAAAAATGAACTATGAGTGATATATATGTAATATTAAAATTTCAGATGTTAAATATGTAAATAGAATAATATAAGATGGTATTTATGTAAATCCCCCAATTTTTTTAATACAGCAAAACTTTACTGCAGCTATTAAAAAAAACAACTAAATTCTCTTTTGGGCCAAATTTTGCCCGCTTAGCATTTTCTCTATCTTAAATAAACAGCCAATTTATAATATACAAAAATAAATAAATATTCGAGTAGAAAAAATGAAAAATAGTCAAAAACATCCTCACTTTATCTAATTTATTCATAATGATTTAATATCTATTAAATTTATTTTGAGGTGATGCAATATATAAGTTAATTGATTAATCATATTTGCATTCATCTCAAACAAATTTATGATAGAATATTCATCCTTAATTTTGCAATAGAGAAGCTGACAAAAGTAACATCCTCGTAAAAGTTTTAAAACATGATAAATATTTTGAAACAATAACAACCCCTATGCTGCTGCTGCTGCTTCACAAAGTTCGTCATATGCTGAAGATGCAATTGGATTTTCTATCATAAATTCCCTATGAAGTTTCTATGACATATACATTTCTCAATCAACAGTAGTAAAAAAAGACTTTAAGGTGCCCAAAAATGCCTTCCAAATCTGCTCCAAAAGTTTCACCCAAAAAGATCTTCCCAACGCAAAATCCTCTTCCAAAAATGACTTTACAGGTGCCTGCAGCAAAAACAGCAAAACTGATTTAGGCTCTGTTTGGGATGACTTTCTTACTGCTGCTTAAAAGCAGTTTTTTAGTACAAAAATTAAAATTTTTGCACTAGAAAGCGGCTATTAGAAGCAGAAAGAAAACCGTCCCAAACGAAGCCTTATTATTCTCTCAGGCTCTCAGCTTGCTTGGTTTCCAACAGCAGTAAGTAGTAGGTCAGAAACAGTCCTATGTAGCAATGTTGTCCCTTCGAAGTCCACAATCTTAATGCCCTGGGCCAACTCATGCAACTGCAGTAAACACACAAAAGTTTCAACTCATAATCTCATAATATTTCAAAAGTTTGAAATAAGAGCTTAGCAATAATGGTGATTTGAAACTTACCTGATCCATTGTTATCTTTGTGAAACCATATCTCTGCGTCCACATTGGTTGAGCTTCATCTGTAGCGGGGAGCACCAAATGCTTCACATTCAAAGAAGCTAAGAGATGCCCTATGCAGGCAAACAGTGCCGCAAAATAGCCCTGTAGAGATTAAGTAGTTAGGCCTTGCAGGGCTATTTACGGCAATCAAATTGGTGGTATAGACATAGCTCAAAGAAGACAATGGAAAGAATTATGAAATGAAGCATTATAGGCTGTTTACTACTAGTCATAGTCATAGTTGCCTCCAATAATCGCCGTCTATGAGTGAGACCATGGCATAGCATAATATTCGCTAGCAAAAATTTTCTTTTTCACAATAAAAAAACAAGGGAAAATCACCTGCATTGCCATTAAAATCATATACAACAACAGCAACATCAAGCCTGTCCCATTATGTGGGGTCGGCTACATAAATTATTTTTCTCCATTGTGTCATGTTAAAAGTCAAATTCTCGTTTAAATCTAATAAACAAAGATCATTTCTACTATTTTCTAACAAAGTCTTTTTAGGTCTACCTCTATCTTTCTTAATATAAGTCAAATCTAATACATCTACTTTCCTAACCGGGCAATTGGAAGGCCGCCATTTTATGTGACCAAATCATCTAAGGCAACTCTCTCTAATCTTATCTTCCATTGGAGCTACTCCAACCTTTTCACTTATATGCTCATTCCATATGTATTTACAAATTTAACATCCACCCAAAAAATCACTATCACACTCATGTAGTTGCACAAACCACGATCATAGAAGAGATGAAACTGTTTTCCATACAAAGTAAAGGCAAATAATAGAATTCTACTCTAATTTTAAATGTGCACGCAAAATGAAGAGGCAATTAATCAACAACAGAAGCCCAGGATAGAGAGTGGAGAATGACTTAAACATCTAAATAATGAGAAAAATTCGCTTAACACAAGCAACATCAGGTAAGCTTTTAGATAGAGCTAAACCTCTCCAATACTCAGGAAATGAAATTGTTAGCAGCCCGCAAAATAAGTATGCATTCAAGTCTAGAACATTTGCGATCCAAGCTAATTGAGAGTTTTGATCATATATCCCGCATACAAATCAAACTTAAAGCATCTAACATTGCCCTGAAGTGGAAATACAAAGTACTATGATAACAATTTAAGGGAATACAAGCAAAAAAATTCACCTGTCCTTGGAATTCCTTCTTCGTGGCAACCAATGGAAGTTCAGCAGCTTCAGAACCCAAAATTCTTAAGTTGCTAACCGACACAACAGATGAACTGCAATGATCAATCCATATCAGGTCAAACAAAGTTGCACTAGAGACTAGAGTCCAAGCGCAAAAATTCAAATGAAAATAGATCTTACTCCACAGTGAGAATTGCACAGTACATTCCTTCGAAATCCATTTGGTCCCACCATCTTCTGCAAAGCACAAAAACGAAGAATGAGAAATAAGAAATGATTTGACAACAGGATCGCTTCACATATAGCAACTACTCTCTCGGAGAATTTAGGACATCAAAGGAGTTTCTAAATGGGCCGTTGGGTGACGTGTTGCCATGTAATTGTTTGCGTGCATGAAGGGCAGGAGGGAAGGCTCAATAGTTTGGTCAAGTCTCACTTACCCAAAAACCATCTGAGTGACAAGCTCTACACCCTTTTTTCCACCAATTATAGGATCAAATGACTCCTGTTAATGAAGAGAATGAGAATATTCAGAAAATAAATCATAAAAATACATTAAGAGGTAAGATGATTGGATTTGAAAAAATAATCCAATGAATGGTTATAACAGTTAAATAAAATTGAAAGAGAAGTGGATACGACCAAAATAAGTGATAGATAATAACAATTTCAAAGAAAAATAAAAAACAAAAAGGTCAAAAAAAAAAAAAAAAAAAAAAAAAAAAAAAAAAAACATAGCGGTCAAATACAAATCAAAGAAAACCAATCATTATCCAGCAAACTGCTCTTCATTAAAGAGCAGACCTATGAAACATAATTCATACTACTATAAGATGGAAAGCTTTTGTATGCAAGTCAGATGGTCAAAAATATTGGAACCTTGCACTGCTTAAGGACACCACATATTTCCCCTATAAATCAATTATTTTTCTACATTGTCCCTTCAGCCTGAGTCAGAGAAGCATAAAAAGATACGACTCTCATAAAATGACAAAAGTTACGTGAATAATTAGTTCTCAAATAGAGTAAATTACAAGGTAAATCCCTGAGGTACAAGTGGAGCTTTAGGTTCATCTACATTTCTTAAATAAAAGGTCTGGAATTTCATTCCTCCGCTAATGCTTTCAGCTTCCTCATTCCTTCATCTATTTATGTATTCTCTATTTATTCAGTTGTTTTTTAGCTGCTGGAAGAAATGAAGTTTGACATCTCACCAGTAGAAGAGGAAGAAAAGATGGGAGATTTAGCAATAATTTGGAGAGATTATTCTATGCGGACGCCGAAAGTTGTCCGGAGACCAATCAGAATGAGTCACGTCGATACTAATGCTCGGTACCACCACTCGGTACCGCGCTCAGTATTGCTGACGTGACTCATTCTGGTTGGTTTCCGGATGTAGAGCTGCGTTCGGCGTCCGAATAAAATAATTTCTCAATAATTTGAGTCCCTATTGGTGACCTCCTTTAGAAGGAAAAATACAAGTAGACGAGCAGTAATTCTTGTGCTTGTGCGCATCTCACGTGTAGAAGAGGAAGAAGGGAGAGATCTAGCATCGCGTTAGTTCAATTTGGCAAGCTCATGCCAGGGAAATGAAAAAAGAGCTGGCATTTGCACAATAGATCTTGTAAAAACACGTTCTAAATAGTAGTTCAGTAAATTTAAAAAAACAAAACCGAAGACATTCAAATTTCAGCCATGAGGTGTAGCACGAGTCAATCTACCGAAAAAGTTAACATCATTAGCCAAAAATGATTCATATGAAGATTGAAATTTCAGTTTAGGGAACAGTTCAAAGTGAGTACTGAAGAGATTAGAAAAAACTGAACCAAAATGAATGCATCTTTTATATCTCAGAAACCTACGCCCTTCTCAAATAATATCCACTTAATTTTCATTCATCCACAAATGCTACTGTTGATGATCATATCAAAGTATAACTGATTATATAATTTCACCATACCTATGACTTGAAAAATGCACTATGATTAAGCAATTGCTCAGAAATGATCTCACCTCAACTACTAAACGTGCATGATGATTGAAATCTATGTTGAAAGTAATCAATGATCTAAGAAACTATAATATTCACAACTATGCTGCTATATCCTCATTGCACCTTCATAGTAAAAAAAATAATATGATGAATTTTTCATATTTGTGAATGTCATACTTCAATCCAATGCCAACGCATGCTTCCTGATGACAAATAAGCTGGTTTAGCATAAATATTTAAAACAAAGCATGCTGGAAAATTCAATAAGAATATTATTCTAGATTCTCCAAATATTTAACTTGAACTATCTAATAGGAGATATAGTAGAAAAAATCTTAGTTCATAATTACATGAATAACTGAACACTTACGTGCAAAACAGAGACCGCTCTGGAAAGAAACAACTTATCAGTCGCAGAAGCTGTTTTGCCCCTAAATAGCCTCCATTTGAGATTGACAATAGCATCCCTGATTGATCTTTCCTTGCCATCGTTCCGCTTAATAACATCTAAAACCATATCCGGTAGATCTTGAGCTCCACGACTGAGCACATCTTGCAAAGAAGAATGGATTGAAATGCAATCGGCACAACAAAACCAATCTCCTAGTGGTTTTTCCTGTTAGGACAAGATTACTTTATTACAACTACCAGACAAATCATGATATAAACAATGATCCACTACCTTTAATTCATCCCATCCATGATTCTTCAAGCAGCCAACATGATATTCCTTCTCACACTAAAAGAACAGTAACATAATGTCTCAGGATAACACTTAAAGTAAGAGATTACACAATTAAGTTAATTAAGTTCAAGGGACTTGAACAAACACATACCTGGTCACAGATTAGAACTGTACGTGGGCTGAATCCTGACTTGGCATAATCCTTAGATCTGAATTACAGTAAGAACAACCGAAGGAAACTTTTGTAGATGCTATGATTAAAAGGAAGCAAAATGTTGCAGTAGAAGTGGAAATGGAATGAAATATCAGATTCAAATAAAAAACAAAGAGGAAAAAAAAAACAATAGGAAAGCCAAATCAACAACATTTATGGAAAAGTAAAGACAATCCTTAACGCTCATACAGTTGTTACCTGCACAATGCACATCCACCGACCCTAGAATCTGGAAGTTTAACAATAAGAATACACCTCTTCAGAATCTGATCGATGGCATCAACTCCAGGAACCCTCCCAGCAGCACGAGCATTATCGTTATATGCCACATAATTTTCTCTTTGATGCATGGTTTGACAATACCGGCAATGCCAATCCCCCTCTGGAACACTTGACAACCCCGCACATGCTATAATAAAAAGTAATTAAATATCAAAAGATTAAGCATAATTTCCCTCAAAAAAGATAAATAAATGAAAATCTTATTCAAATGTAAGCGCAAGATAACTACAGACGATTTACTGAATCTTGACCTGTGCTACAGTAGTGGTTATGAAGCGTGTTTTGCTGAATATGATCTAGATGAGTGTTTCAATCAGAACCATTTAGCATGGGACGCTATTAAGTCGGCTGATATTCAGATTCCTGACTAACATACTCAGCATAAATGTTCAACAGGTTGTTGTACACAAAATAGGGAAGTATTATAAGTATTATGCAGTCCAACAAAGTTTTGGGTTTAATGCTATATCAAACAGTTGAAAATTATAATGATATAGAAATGGTTAGTCCTCCAGTATAAGCTTAAGTTTTAGATTGAAAATGAATTTGATAATTGATATATCTAGCCCAACTTTACTATTTTTTTTTTTGGTTTACTCCTCTTCAGAACTCCATAAATGCAGCCTCCGTGACCATTGCTATGCCCCATCACAAGAACAATCTTATCAATAGTTGATTGAGGAGACAATAGCTTGATGAGCTGAAGAACATAGGAGAGATTGCAAATGCTGAAGAGATGGATGGTGGTCAGAGAAAAATTTAGTGATTAGGAACTCTTCATTAATAAGAGTACACGTTTTAGATATCTTGAATCTATTGTTCAGAGTGATGGTGAAATAGATGGGGATATTATCAATAGAATTCAAGTTGGATGGTTGACGTGGAGGAATGCATCGGGCTTGTTGTGTGATAGAAAAGTACCCCTCAAACTTAAGGGAAAATTCTATAAGATGGTAGTGAGGCTTGCAATGCTTTATGGTGTTGAATGTTGGCCATTAAAAGAGAAGCATAATACTAAGTTAAGTGTGGCAAAGATGAGGATGCTCAGGTGGATGAGTGGCTTTACCCTTAGAGATAGGATACGAAATGACGAATGACATATCACATAAGAACTCATAAGTCATCAGCACTGTCATCACTAAGGGGTTCTTCATTTGAATCATCATTATGATGAACTGCTCTCTTCCCTTCCTCCTCTCCTATAGAGTCCAATGTCGGGCATTTACTTCAAGATTTATGTAAGTTTTAATATATATACCGTGAGGCGTAAGCCTCATGCCAATGAGGCGAGGCGGGCCTCAACCAAGTTGAGGCGCAAGCCTCATAAAAAAAACTCGAGGCGTAAGCATTGAGGCATTTTTTACTGGAATTGCGCAATGGCGGGCCTCAATGCGAGCCTCATATTGCGCAATTTTAAACCATGGCATAATCAAATATTTGTCATTTGGTGAACTTGATAATATCATTATGAGCTAGAGATGGGTGATATGCGGTTTAAGTTAATCAAATTTAGGTTTAAGGTTTAGGGAATACAGTTAGAGGGCTTATTATCTTGCGGGCTCTCAATTGAATTTCACAATGTAGTTAAATGTGCTGTCATGGAAGGAGGAGTATATCGAGGGTTTCCTTGTATTGGTGTAGAGATATGTACAGAGGCAATTAGATGAAAAGGAACCAATGGTGAAGATGGTTTAAGGGATGAGGGAGAGAAAAATGATGTAATCTCATAAAATGTTGCATCAATGAAAGAATATAGTTGTCATAAATATCACGAGGAGATGGTGCCTTGCAAGCCAAACACATGCACGTTGAAGGAACACAAAAAATCAGCAATGTAAGGAGAAAAACAACTTGACCAAGATTATTAGTGGAGTGGGTGAGAAGTAGATAAGAAGGGAAGGGATACGAATAATGAGATAGCATGCAATCAAAATATCATCCACCAAGAATTAACAAGGTACAATCATGCAAAACATCAAAAGTACAGACAAAACAAGGATATGGCTATTTTTGCATCTAGTAATACAATTCTCTTAGGAAGTATAGGGGCAAAAGTTTTATTAAATAGTATCATTGACATAGTATATGAAACTGAGATTAGATGAATTTTAGGGCCTTATCAATGGATAAGATTTTGATTAGAAATAAAAATTTAACTTTATTTCTTGAAAAAAATATATGAAAGAGCTCTAAACGATATTTGCCTAAAATAAATCCAAAGAACCTATCATAAATCATCAATGAATATGATAAAATTGCAGAAGCCCAAATGAGTAAAAGCAAGGCTACAACACCAAATGTTCAAGTGAATTAACTTAAAAGGTTGAGAATGATAACGAGTGGTGAGAGATAAAAAGGACATGATAGTGTTTACCTAGCTCACAGACATGACAATCAAATTTGAGTACAAATGAAGAAGTATTAAAAAAATTTAAAGTTTGTTGGGAAGAGGATGACCTAGTCAACAATGATTGTAAAAATGAAGTAACAACGGAGGAAAGGGCTGAAGAAATATTTATTGTCAGATAGTAGACTCCACAAGCTTCAACATTTCCACCAATTATCTTACTCATGTTAAGATCATGAAAAATAAGTTGAGAGAGATAGAAGACTGCATAACAATTATGATACTTAGTAAGATGAATTAAAAGATAATAAATTTATAGACAGCTATGCCAAAGATGTGAGAAGAAAACCCAGTAGCCACAATCACGTAAGGGAGTTCATAAAGAGAAAAAAGAAAATATTGAGATATTCTATCATATGGTTTATGGGAAGAGCACCTAAAACTAAAATTGAGAGCATATGACTGAGATTGTTGCGATAGCACCAGAGGAAATCACTCGATCATAATCCTTCATAGATAGCATGACAAATCTTGAAGGAGTGGTAGTTGTGGGAGAGGTTAAGGTGATTTAATTCTTGAAAGCAATTAAGACATAAACATGCCAAGTGAGTTGAGTTTCTATAAGAATTTTCTTTTATACCTAAGCATTGCGCTGAATCGAGTAATAAATCTATTAATATTTTAAAAAGGATTTCATCCTTCTACACAACACAGGGAAAGAAGATTGATTGATTTTGAACATTTAAAGGAGGAATACGTCACTTAACAAGTATTTTGATAAGATTTACCAAAACTTAAATAATGATTTTTCATTGCTTAGCAAATACTACATGATTAAGGAAGGATATTGATTCAAAAGTACTTGGTTTTGTATTACCCATTCATCACTAAGAGATTTATTATTATTATTTTTTACTTCATACTTAGACATTGTGGGTGTTGTTAACTACTATGGAAAAAAAATAAAACTATTGCAATGAATTAGGATGAATTTTACGGGTTGAGTTAAAAAGAGATATATGTAATGTTTCACAATGTACAACTCATCAATCTACTAAGCGTAGAAAATATTAAACAGGGTTGTATGCACCTCTACCAATTCCATATTAATATCGTAAAGAGATATATGCAAGTACTGAAGCAGAATGACTAAGAATGACTATTTTCATAGTGAGCATTTTCAAACTGCCATAAAACTATAGATGTATCTCATACTGAAAAGATGTATTTAAAATGACACTATTAAATTACATAATTTATCTAAAAAATTGTTTTTCATTGAGATTAAAAATTCCTGAATTACATCTAAAAATAATATTAAAAGAAAATAGTAGCATAACTTAAACTTTCAGCTGCTTATCATGGCCAAACAGAAATTATTAATAAAACCTTGGGAGATCTATTATGCTCTGATAAAAGACTATGTATTTGGGTGGAAATTGATATACCTATGACAGTTTGCATATAATTCAAATGTTAATAGTAATGGAAAGACTCCATTTGAGATTATCATAGGATATCAATCTCGAAAGTATCTTGTAAACCTTCACAAAGAATACAAGCTTAGAGTATTTGCATAGTCATTTCCACAATACATGCATGATTTTCATGAGGATATTCACAAAAAAATGGCTACTTATTATGACAATTACAAGTTATATGATGATGTGAACAGAAGATGCGAGAAATTTAAGCTAGATGATAAAGTTATGATACATCTAACTAAGGAAAAGCTTTCACCTGGAACCTTTAAAATTTAAAATGCAAAGAAGATAGGATCATTGAAAATTTTAAAAGACATTGAAATTAATGTGCCTATAAATTGAAAGTTTCTTAAAATTTCCAATTAAATTCAATTGTTAGTGTGTTTAATTTGACTTTTTTCATGAACCTACTATTGCATAGATACTTTTCACCTCTCTTTTGTAAGTCTACATCCAATCCTTTGTAAACTGCTTTTATAAAACTTATTCTTGAGGCATTAAATTGAATATGAATTAAAATGATCTTATGCCAATTGCATCAAGTGACCTAAGGGAGAGAAGTCTATAAATAATTGTTCTGAGCAATGAAATTTCTAATTTTAACTTGAATTAAATTTCATTTTTTTTTAGTTTTAATCTTTTGAGTACAAGTTGGATGCAAAATTTCTACGAGTGCAATACAAATGTGGTCACCTAATTAATTTTGAGAGGCATCATCTCTCTCACGGGCCTGTGACATGGTTTCTCTTACTTTGATATTTCCATTCCTTATTTTATTTCACCTATATAACTTGATATTGATTTTTTTCTTGCTCTTTATCTTGATAAAAATTTGACATGCCAAAAATCTAATTAAAAGTATATTCACATTGTTCGCTAATTTTATGTGTTTTTAATTTCTCACATTGGATTTCTCATATTATTTTGATATTCATTTTCGCTGGGTTTTAATTATAGTATTACGTGTTTACATTTAAAGAAAATATCTAGTATTAATTGTGCTTTATAAATCCCTATTTTTTGGATTAAAGCAATAAAAATCAAATTAGTTGCATTGACCTTGAGTCATTTTGCTTCAAAGCATATGCATGAAACATAAATAATTAAAAATATCAACTAATCAAATAATCACCTTCTAAAATATGCCCAATTATGAGAATATCAAATAATCTCTTTCTAAGATAATCACTTTTCAAATTAAAGAACCGACCTAGTGAACCAACACCCACATAGATAACTAAAAATATGTTAAAGTAAAAATACCTCATCCATAAGCTTATATTTTTAGGTTGAAAATAGAATTAACCATTTATGCATCTAGCCTAATTTCAATTTTTGTTTGGATCACTTCCCAACAATAATGACAAGAACTTATGATGAAAACCAAATATAACCAAAGAAAATGCAATGCCATGGATCACTTCCCAACAATAATGACAAGAACTTATGATGAATACAAGATATGACAAAAAATGCAATACCATATTGCTCGAATGGTAACGCTCAGGCATATACATGCTACAAACTACTTATGGCTTCCCTTAAGGGCATAATCTTTGGATCCAAGGAAGAACTGTCTGTTATTGCAGCCAACATCATTCCATCTCATTCAAATTAGGAGAATCCAATCAATTGCTCAACTAAATTATGTGAATGCAATTATTTTAAAATTTAAATAATGAATAACATAATAAAACAGTTACCGCAAGACATGAATAATTGGCCAATTTTTAACATGAGGTTGCTCCTCCTCCCAAAAAAGTGCCCTAGACTGTTTGGACTAATTCACAAAAGAGAGTTGACGGGTCCATTCTCCAAAATTTTCTTATGCTAGCACATTAATTTTAGCATCTAAAGAATTTCTTTGACAAAAACAAGATGGATACCTTGATGGAAAGCCCTAGGACAAAGGTCACATAGTACCAGTTCCCCAGCATCTTTGCAAATACTACACAGATCATCATTTTCATTGTCCAACAACTTGCGGCGCTTGGATAGTGTAACAGAGAGCTCATGAAGTGACACTCCATTGGAAGTATAAATGTAATTATATCTAAAAAGGTTAATTAAAAAAGGAATAGAAATTAATAATGGCCATAAGACAAAAGAAATATTCAAAACATTCACTAAGTAGCATACGGTTTGCGACGCTGTGCGTGGCCAGCATGGGCTTCAAATTGTGAAGGACTAACCTGTTCATTAAATGTCAAAATTTATGCAAATACCAATATAATTTCTAAATATAATCAACAGAAGGGGTTTGAAACATACCACCTCATTGCAGCAGGTACAGTATATACCAGAGTCTTTGGCATAACCAACAAGTTGAGGCTGTTAAGAAAAAAGTTTAGCCATACAAGAGAATGAAAGTAAAAATGTCAACAAAATTCGAAGGAATTGAAAAAAAAAAACTATTTCTTACATTTCCATTCACCATGTATCGCAACATGGTTCCCTCAGGTAATATGTCTTCCATGAAAACCAATTTATGGAGTCTCACGTCCCTTGGAAGAAAAATACCAGACAAAATTAGTTGACCATAACTAAACCAAACTCCAATAAAATATTAAAAGGAGTATTTCAGTTCACATACTTTCGGGTTATCTTTCCAACTTTTTTCCCGCGTGATATGTCCCTAGAAGTGCTCTCAATTGAATCCAATACTGATTCTGGGCTACTTAACCTATTAATGTAAAGAACTAAAAATAATATAAAAAAATATTTTTTGATGTAACAAATATCACAAGTACAAAAAATAGCTGCAAAAATAAATCAAATAAAAGACATTTCAAAACTGCGAATGTAAATTATCATAGATAGCAGCAGCAGTTTGTCAGCGGTAAAAATAATCTTATGAAAGATGCTACTACAGGATGCTAAGAAGTCTATGGTTTCATGTAATAATATAGATCGCTCAAAAGAAATAGGAGTTAGTAGAATTAAACACCACTAACCAAGATTTGGAAACATACGAATGAGTATTGAAGTAGCATTTTTTTTCCAAGAGACAAGATGTATGCCTTAATGCATAGGAAGGTATAAGACTTAAAATTAAACCATAAAATTAATTAAAAAGTAACAATAATAATTAATATACTAACATTACAATGATGTCAAAGGAAAATCATAAAACGTTAAAATAAATCATTAAAAGACATATAAGGCTATAAGCATTATTAAATAAAAAGTCTGTAACACTTCCAATTCAACATAAACAAATAATCTACAATCATAGTTTATGAATTCAGAAAAAAAAAAGTTTATGAATTCAAAAAGTCTACCCCATTTCATCGCTTAGAGAATCTTCATTAGAATAATCATTGTAGTTAATTATTTTATCTCCCTCCTCATACTAAAAAAAGGAGCTTGGTTACCAACAACAAGAGGAGAGGTGCTGAAGGAGAAGCAATGGCGCAACAAGATTGAGTGCAAGCATGAGGGTCTTGAAGTGTACAATTAAGAGTTTGAGGTGTTGCAGTTCTAGCCAAATCGATTTGGTCTAGGTATAATAAATGTTTCATTAATTATGTAAAATTTATAAATTAGAATTTGAAAATGAATTAAACGCTAATTTTTTAGGCATATGTTTCTTCAAAATTGCATTTAGGCAAGCCTCACCCCCACTGAGGAATATGTCTCAATTGTTTTTTTTTACTTGCACTACGGTACACTTCTAATTGCACAATTGAAAACCCATGCCACTATGACACAAAATTTTGGCATCTTTAAGTGTGATCCTCAAAATATGATAAATTAAACCAAAATGATGATGCAACAAGTTTAAAGAAATCAAGGAGAAAATCAAATCATTAAAAATTAGTGAACAATAAGGCCATGCAAACTAGGAGGTAAATCAGAAAACTCGATAATTAAAATAAAAGATCGCATTTCATTCTTATAGCACTCATCCTACTATATCCAAAATGCCTAAAGTTAAAAACTACAAAATGAAATAAAATATAACTAAAATAAATTGGTTCATATCCATTTTTATTGATATTTTCATCAAATTTAAATAGACTACCGAACTTGAATAGATTAGGCTCAAAAGTATTTAATATTTGATAATCATCAAGCTAATCATAATATAAATTTTGGCTTACCTACAAAATTCATTCATAAGTCATCACACATAAATATATCACAAAATAAAAAAAGTTGACGAGGAACTATAGCACAATCTTGTATCATTGATTCTTGAAGAAATTTAGTTATTGTAGCGCACAACAATATCTTCCAATTTTTTTCTCCTATAGTGTCTTGCAACATTTGAGTCAATTTTAGATTTGCAATGTTTTGCGCATGACATAAGATCATTGTTGCTATTATTTGGATAAGACTAGAATTTGTGCATAATTGTTATGTTTCTAAGTCACCTAAACTAAACTATGGATTTTAATTGTGATTGGACATTTGGGTGGCAGACTTTAGGTTATGATGCTAATGAATATACGTTAGCCATGAAAAAAGAACTTTTGGCTCAATAAAAATCCACTTGATCAATCTTGTGTACTTGGTTGGGCATCAATTCCTGTAAGTGATGTGCAAGCAAATAATTACTAATTTTCGAGGGAAATCATTTTCCTATATCAAAAGTTTTTAAAATTGAGCTAAATCAACCAGTTTGAATGCGAACTAGTTCCCTAGGCAATTCAATCATATGCTAGAACCATCTTAGTTAAGAATTAAGAACTGAAGAGTGGATCATAGAACTAGTAAACCATTCATCATATGGTTGAACCACCTAATTTATTTCTTAATCAAAATTATGTTCGATAAAGCCATTCAGTTTTTATTAGATAGCATAAAATTAATCTTAAAACATAATAATTTAAATACCTAAATTTGATAAAAATTTTGAAACCCCCGATTTCAAATTACTATCATTTCCACTTTCCTAAGTTCCCCTTTCATCCCTAAAATTTCACTTGTCCCCCCTCCTCAACGATGTGCCTTTACTCCATAGTCTTTCTTTGTTTCATCATTGGACAACAGTCCCTTCTATGTTCTCCCAAAATTGTAGGCCAAAGGCAATCCCATTTCCCTCCTTGATTCTTACAATTGAAAAACCATCAATGCCCTCCTTTTTCTTTTTTCTCTTTTAGTTAGGATTCTTCTTTTCCCCTATATCTTTGTGTCTCACAATTAAAATTATTAGGGAATAAAAATACTAATAAGCAGATTATTTAAAATTAAATAAATTCAAAATATATAGCTTTTCATGATTTTAGTTTTTCATTTTCATGTTAATATTTACCCAAAAAATTATGCTTATATCCATTTTACAAAATAATTATGCCATTATTCGAGTGGCAAATTCAATTCATATGAAGGTGGTGTTTCACCATGGTGGAGGTGGTGGTTGGAGGGGGAGGGAGGGCGATGACAATGAGAAACTAGAGTTAGGAGGGCGGCGGACTGCAAGCGGGCGGAGACATTATAAATGAATTAGCCAAGATAAAAATATGTTGTAACCATTAAAATTCTATGAAGCTTTAAAGTATATGTCCTCTGAAAGAGCAAAGTGTTGAACATAAAAGTTTTATGGGGAATTAAAGAGTGTGTGTGACATAAACAGAAATATATAAACTTTTGGTCAACCATTAATATTATTAGGGAATAAAATTACTAGTAATTAGATTATTTAAAATTGAAGAAATTTAAAATATAGAGCTTTTCATTATTTAAGTTTTTTATTTTAATGTTAATATTTATTCAGAAAATAATGTTTATATCAATTTTATAAAATTATTATGCATCATTAGAGGGCGAATTTAATTTATTTTAAAGAAATTTTATTGGTGATATATATATATTACAAAAAAATATGTACAATTTGGCATGAATATCAAGGTAAAACTGAAATTAAAAATTTCTAGAATTAAATTAAAATCACGCAAATTCTAATTTCAACAAATTCATAGTCAAACTGAAAGCCTAAATGAGACGAACTCAATGATACCAAAGGTAATCCAATCTGAGCCCAAATCAAACATTTGAAGTATGATTAAAAACTTCAAGCATTAATTTAATGGTCAAATAATCTCCAAATCAGACATGCTTATACGCAAATCACGCGGCTCAACGAGACAAATCCAATGAGCCCAAGATCACTCAATTCTGACATCATTAAGATACTTAAATGTTGAAAATAATACTTCATTATCAATGAAATCGTATGGACCTAACAATTAAGAAAAGAAAATTCTTACATCACTTATTACAGAATGAATTTTTCAATTAGGTCAAGCCCCATAATTTTTTCCCTTTATTAGTTTTCCTCATAATTTGTTTTTTTTTTAATCTAACTACTTTTATATGTACATGTTGAATTATCAATTGATATTTCTTTGTATACATAAATAAATTGATATATTATTTTATCATATTAACTTCTATTAGTATTTAAATATATATTAAGTATTTAATAACTTATAGAGAACATTTTAGTAATATTTAAAATATATATTTTTGTTTTTTTTTTGCAAGAAATTTTTATTTTTATTATGTCTATCTGCACATGCAGAACATGACACGCAGAAAATTAAAATTCTCTTAAGGATGCAATTTTATGTAGGTGTTTCATAAATCATACCTGACAAAATTAACATGGTAATGTATTTTACTTCACTTATTTGAAAGTTTTTATTTTTTAAAAGTATAATTAATTTTTAATGTATTTAGAGTTACATATTCAGAAAATTTCAAGTCTTCTAACTTCTAAGTAATAATCGATTGTCATAAAACTTGCTGAAATATATATAAATCATAATTTTAATGGTATGCAAAGAAGGATGCATAATTTTGAGTTTTTTAAATAAAAGGAAGAAAATAAAGTTTATTTTTTTATTTAAAAATTGATTGATTGTTAATATATATTAATTTTGTGGTTGATTGATACAAACATTACGAACGCTGATCATTGTTCGTCCTTCATCACCCGTCGTCTTTTGAAGCTAACAATCATTATTGTCTGTCTGTCACCCCTACATTGACTCATGCAGATACTATCGTTGCCTTTCATCGTCCATTATCAGCAATAACTGAAACCCAAAGGCTTTGTTTGGGACAGCTTTTTTCTGATTCATAAAGCAACTTTTTAGTACAAAATTTAAAAATTTTGTACTAGAAAGCTGCTTTAAGAAGCAGAAAGAAAGCCGTCCCAAACATAGCCAAAATCTCTTAGTTAACAGCCAAAGCTCCCAACCAACAGATAAATTAAATTACATAGGCATTTCATAGTATTCAAACATTATAAATATATTCTATGATAGGCTTTAATTTATGTTCATATTACATCGCCTAATAGCAAAAACTTGAAAAAAAAAAAAGAAGAGAAAAACTAGGAAGATCTTTCTCCTCTGCCTTTTTATTTCAATGATAAATTGTGAGATTATTGTGTATAATGATAGCTTATCAAAGTATCAAACATAAAATTTCTACTACACATTTACCTGCCAACAAGTTTACAGCTGCTGCTTATTATCTACTGTTGCTATAATGCTAATGCTGATGCGTTATTTTTAGCTTCTACACCTCTACTGCAGTGTGGTTACTCATGTTTGTTGCTATTGAAGTTGATGGAGGCCTCCTGGTTTTTGCAGGACCTGTAGCAAGTCATTATTTTCACCCGTCAGCATTCTTTTTGGAATTCAAAAGCTTCATTTCCATCAATAACTAGTGGATATTTAGTACACCAGGAGGACAAAAAAACTATGGGACTCAGAATAATTTGGGAAGAGAAGCAGCTCGATAGGACAAACAGTCATCAGGTATCCCAGAACAGGTGCAGTGAATAAGGTTTTGTTTGTGTCGATTTTCTTATTGCTTCTTAAAGCAACTTTCTAGTATAAAAATTTTAATTTTTATAATAAGAAATTGCTTTACCTAAATCCTCTATTCCCCAGAAATCTAAACAAGATGAGAAGTGTCCATGTGAAAAAACATACAAGTCGTCCTTCCGAGAAATACATGAATAAGAAAGCAGTAAGGAGACGCAAGCACAAATTAACCATCCAAAGAGGACTAAAAATGCCTACAAAATCATCTCCACTGAAAACAATAAGGCCAGAAAGAAAGGCATTTTCATTGCAGTCCTTGGAGCAAAGTTCCAACAACTTATAGCGTTTTCTGTCTCACAATGAGATAGTGGTATGGATCAGAATTTGGGAGTGATGATGTCATTATTCCAGATATAAGCAAGGAAAATAATTACTACGAATATTTGGAGTCAATTTTTATGGTCAACAAATATAGTGAGCATTAGATTGAGTTAATATGTTCTAATGGATCTCAGTAGTCATAGGTTTAGATGGGTATTGAAATGACTACTAAATAGTTTGTGTCTTAAGAGTATTTGTAAGATATTAATACTCATATTTAGGAGCATTAGGGTATAAAAAAATGAAATGAGAAATCCCTCTTCCTGAGTTCTTCCTCATTCCACTTCTATCAATCCCACATTTTCTTGAGGTGTTTGTGAACTACAATAGTTGTTTATCCCCCTCAATCCTTGGAGATCGTATCATCAATCTACAGTACCGATTCTATTCCTTCTCAACAATTGAAAAACAAAATATTTTTCCTTACAAATATTGTTTTAATTGTTGCAAGAAAAAAGATGCATTTCCTTTACAAAAAAGTGGCTCAAAATATACTGAGAGACTGTTTAGATTGCTAAAAAAGGAATGAATACATATTAAAATAACTGGAAATATTTAAATTGTTTAGTTGGGTGAAAAAGAAATACAAGAGATTATTTTTTTAGGTTTAATTTACAGTAAAATGAACTTAATGTAAAGCTCTATGGCAGTGGTAGCCAATCAGTGATGGCGACTAGTGGCAACGGTCAGCGATGGCAGTGGCCGCCCACTGGAAGTGATGGCAGGCGGCATCTGACGGTGATGGCGGTGGTTAGCGACAGTGGGCAGGTGGTGGCAGCGGCGATTGGTGGTTGATTGGCATTAGCCGACAACAAATAGTGATGGACGTTAGCTTATTTGTTGTATTTGGAAATAGGTCAAATCAGTCGAGTTTGAAATTCACCAATATTGGAGTAAAAAGATGAGTTTCAAATACATTAAAAATTTAACTTTGCATTAATTTCCCAAATCAAAAGGCAAAATTTTGAAAAATCCTATAAAAAGAATGCAACACACCTAAAATACAACAAGCCAAACAACCCCTGAATCAATTGCCCTCTTGCTCATATGAATAGTTGAAGTTGAGCTTGAACTCATCAAAGGCTAAGTTCTAGACTAACATACACGTTAATCACATTCATATGACCCAAGTCCAATATTGAGCAAAACAACTAATTTGAAATATCATTACAATGGATCTCTGCCAAATTTGCAGTCAAATTTAGTTCATGTAGAACAATTGATCAAACCTAGTAAGCCTTCAGTATAACGTCTTACGCCAAAGCGTGAGTAACGATATACTATCCAGATGTTGTGCTGATATCTATGGCAGAATAAATATTTGAGGATGAGAGAGGCAAAAAGGTTTATCTTAAAATTATAGGGGCAAAGGCTTTCAAATTATACATAGCTACAAGATTTATGAATAAAATTTTTACACTATGCATAACTAGTAACACGTTTATCCAAATTAAAAGGGGCAGGAATCACCCCCTTGGTTTTCAAACTTGGTTACCGACTTGATCATTGAAGGATTGTCTAGGAATTGTATTTCAGGGTGGCATACAGAACTTCTGCTCAAACTTTCTTTAGAGTCGAAGGATTTTCCAAGAATAAAATTACAGGATGGCCTACTAACATATTGTTTATACAACTTGTGCGTAGGACACACTATTGACTTTAAGAAAATCGTCCCTCTCCCTCCTGCTCAAAACTACTTGAGAGTTGAAGCCTGAAGGATTTTCCAAGAATAAAATTACAGGATGGCCTACTAACCTACTGTTTAAACAACTTGTGTGTAGGACACACTATTGGCTTTAAGAAATTTGTCCCCACCCCCCTTCTCTCTCTCTCTCTCTCTCTCTCTCTCTCTCTCTCTCTCTCTCAAGTCGACAACGACTATTGTATGCCGGTATGCCCACATATGCTAGTATAGGTAACTTCTAGGCATTAAGCAGGTGCAAACTTGAGGAGCTCGATCAAAAGATGCACCTGCCTAAAATGAGTCTCGCCCCAAGGAGCACTAGCTGGAGCAAGATTAAATATAGGCAGGTACACGCCCCAATAAAGCTCACGTTATAGGTGAAAAACATTGGTACCCATAAGTTTGAACTACTAAGACACAATAAAATTCTAGCTTTAGTCCCACATTGGGTAGGTGAAAAATATATGTATCCATACGTTTGAGCTTTTGGGTGAAAATAGGTTTGAATGCTAGTGTGTCTAGCCCAACTTTGATCCCTTCTCATTACATGCTACATTAATATATACTCAAAGATATTTATTTTAATCACCCAACATTAACTCTAGAAATTATATCACCATTTATATTTTCATTCTTCTATATCATAGATCTGAGATACTTAAACCTATCACACTTAGAAAGGTCAATGACACCTATTGTATGCCAATACATGCCATTATAGGTAGCTTGTGGGTACCAAGCAGGTGCATCATGAAGAGCTTGATCAAAAGATGCTGATGTGAAACCACATGCGGTGAACATGAATTGCACGTTAGAGATTAATGAGAGTTTAACTTTGCAATGTTAACGATAAAATCTAGCTTACTCAAATTGGATTCAAGAAACTTCGTGATAGATTATGTTAACGGCAGTAATTACATTTAAGAATTACATGAGTCTTACAAAATATAACCAAAATAAACTAGGTAATGCAAATAGCTACTACTAAAGCCACACGTTTAAAATTTAGATCATTCACCTTGAGGTCCTTTCATTGCTCTCGAAAATATGGGCTAGCGGAGGAGGATTGTAAGTAAACTCAACGATGCCACTAATAGACAAGTAATCCTGAGAGGACTCGTCGCCGGGAAGGAAGCCGGATTTGGAGGAGCGAACTCCAAGCGCCCTCTCGAAAACCTGAAATAATTCCTTCTAGAAATCTGAAATATATTCAGATTTCTTTCAGAAATTGGCTGCAGCTTTGAGAGGAAGAGGGCTCAATTATGTAAGGAATTTGGAGAGGTTCTAGTGGAGGAATTGCCACGTGATGGCCTTGGAAGATTTCGGCCCAGCAGCGGACTTTTAATTCCCAGAATAAACTCCAGCAGAGGATCTTAGACAACTCGGCTAGCAGCAAACAGGGATTTGGAAAACTTTCCAAAGAAATGGGCTGCTCTTACGGATGAGTTTCAAAACAATTTCATAAAGGCGAGGGGGGGGAAATTCCCGTGATTTAGCTGGCGGGATGTAGAGGGGCTGAGGTGGAGTTTAATCAATTCCTAATTCCTTTAATGGGAGTAAACTTAGAATTAAAGTTAACAGGAATTTCGGCCAAGTGATTGGCTGCAATTGTGGAAAGATTTCAAAGCCCAGCGATGAGGAGATTTAGAGAGTTTGAAATGTTTCCAAAAGGAAGAATGAACTTGGCAATATTTCTCATTTCAGATTCTCACGTGGAAGGATAGGGAATTAATTATTGCATTAATTCCATAGGGAGAGGTTTTATTTTGAAAGAAATCAAGTGGTGGGGCATGAGGGGAAGAGAAAAGTAATGTTAATTAAGTGGGGCCCATGGAGAGTAAATAACTTAATTAAATCTGAATTATAATTTCAGATTTAACTATTCCTTAGGTAACTTCCCCAAATAGATTTAAAATGAGAGGGAAACAAATTCAAATTTCAAATAGCTCCAAATGTTATTAATTGCCTTGCCTTAAGATGGATTTTTAATTAGGCAATTAATTGAAACACCTGGATTTGAATTTCACGAGCTTGGGCAAAGCAGGGAGATCCGGCAACAAGGGGCTGCAGGGAAATGGTGGCTGGGGGCTCACGGCTTGGCTGTTAGCCGTGAGATTGGGGAGTGACAGAGGGGTGGCTGCACGGGGAGAGCACCAGGCCGGCGGATCAAGGCCTGGAGGGTGGGCTTGCCGGTGGGAGGCAACCAGGTGACCGGTGGTTTGGGCGGCCCAGGGCTAGGCGGCAATTGCAAGGGGAGGAAGATAGGGAAAATTCAAGGGATTCGAACGACTACGAATTTACTAACCTCAAATGTCTTCTCGTTGAACTTCCACAATATTAGTTAGCACGAACTAGAACTCACAAAGAGATCTAGTTTTCTCCGGCGAACTCACTAAGAGATCGAGGAGGGTGAAGAACTCACCAAGAGATCTTCTTGAACTCACGAAGAGAACACATAGTAGTAAATTTTCATTTCATCAAAACTAAAATTACATGAGAAAATGGCCATATAAATAGGCCTCAAAATGACAAGACAACAAAAGACTAAAATGCCCCTCGGGCTACAATAACGACCAACTGCCCATAAGGGCAAAAACGGAAAAACATAAAAATCAAATAAACTACTACATAAAATGATGAAAATAAAGGTCATGATCGTGGCCGTCGATCTCCGGCATCTCCTGATGGTACATGTGTCGCAATCTCTGACGATGTCCCCATCAGATGCACTTGCCCAAAATGAGCCTTTCCCCATGGAGCACTTGTGATGCCCCAAAATCTAATTTGGAAGAATTATTCATTTATCTTTTACAAATTGTGATTTGGAGTTATATTGACTCCAGAAAAAAATTATTTACCTGGGTCAAAATACGAATATTACAATCTACATACCTTAAGAAAATGTCATCCCCGACATTTCCCTTAAGGATCCGGGCCTAAAATCAATATAAACTAAATTTGTACAATCAAAACTCAAATAAAATAAAAATCAACTCAAAACTCATCAAATCAAAACTAATAAAAAATCATACAGTCATGCAGTTCATTCTATCGCATGTCATTCAATTACATATACAAAGCAATGCACCTTAAGCAACCCATTCTACCTGACACAATCAATTCCTACAGCTCTAGTAAAAATTAGTTCTTCTAACAACTATGCTCTAATACCAATTGTGATGCCCCATAATTTAATTTAGAAGAATTCTTTATTTATCTTTTAATAAACAACACTATGACGAAGACAATTTACAATTTGGAGTTATATTGACTCCAGAAAAAATATTATTTACCTGGGTCAAAATACAGGTTATTAAAGCACTAGCCGGAGTAAGATTAGAGATAGGCATATACTCACCCCAATGAAGCTCATGTTATAAGAGCTTGTCTCCAAGGAACTAGATCAAGGAAGCATATATTCCAATCAAATTCAACTAAAAAACTCCCCTAAATAAGCCTTCACCCAAAAAAGTACTCGTCTTATGAAGACTTAACTTTTTCATTGGTCCTCTCCAGTCAAGTCATCCCACTTTCACAAAAATCCCCATCCAAGCTATAGAAGACACATACCTGCAAAGCTCACTCGATAAACTATGGTTATCCCCTGCTCACAACCACTCACATGGAATCCTCACATAAAAGACTGATGGACCGGCTGAGCCGGTCCATCTGAGACCCTTACGGGTCTACAGGAGGCGGAAGGCGGGGCCTTCGGCCCGGGCGAGCCAAGGGGGGGGGGGGGCGGCC
>NW_021318754.1:661621-683628 GCF_001605985.2 Dendrobium catenatum
GCCAATTGCTTTCTTCAGCAGGATCCTATCACCTAGGGCGAGGTTGAAGTCAGTTTATGAGCGGGAACTGATGGCCATTGTGTTGGCCATTCAAAAATGGCGGCCTTATCTATTGGGGCAACGATTCATAGTTCGTACTGATCAGAGGAGCCTCAAGTACTTACTAGAGCAAAGGTTGGTAGCAGAGGAACATCAGAGGTGGCTGGCAAAACTATTGGGGTATGAGTTTGAGATCCAGTATAAGCCCGGAGCTCAAAACAAGGCGGCAGATGCTCTATCCCGTGTGGAGTGCTCACAGCTGATGGCACTATCTGTTCCCCAATTGGTGGATTGGGGTGAATTGGTGAAGGAAAATCAACATACGAAGGAGTTAGAGAGAATCCGAGATGCTATCCAGAAGGGAGAAGGAGGGTTCAAAGGGTATCACCTAGAGAACTCTCTTTTATTATACAGGGGGAGGTTAGTACTACACCGCGACTCAGCATTTGTCCCCATTCTTCTACGGGAGTACCACGATAGCCGTATTGGTGGACATTCAGGGGTGGAGAAGACCTATCGGCGGGTGAAAGCCGAATTCTTCTGGAAAGGGTTAAGAGGAGATGTCGAAGACATGGTGAGCAAATGTGATATTTGTCAACGGAACAAGTATCAAGCTTGTGCCCCTAGTGGATTGCTGCAGCCCTTGGTGCTTCCAAACAAGATTTGGGAGGAAGTCACCATGGATTTCATTGAGGGGTTACCCAAGTCGGAGGGATATACAGTCATCATGGTGGTAGTGGATCGTCTGAGCAAGTACAGCCATTTTATTCCACTACGGCATCCTTTTTCAGCTCCTACTGTTGCATCTACTTTCATCAGAGAGGTGGTTCGATTGCATGGGGTCCCCACTTCTATTGTCTCAGATAGAGACAAGGTTTTCTTGAGTTCATTTTGGAAGGAGCTTTTCAAGATGCAGGGCACATTCTTGAAGCGGAGTACAGCATACCACCCACAGACAGACGGACAGTCCGAGGTGGTGAACCGGAGCGTGGAGACTTATTTGAGATGCTTCGCTGGAGAGAGGCCTAAGCAATGGGTCAAATGGCTGCCATGGGCAGAATATTGGTACAATACTTGTTACCATACCGCATCTCAGTTTACACCTTTCAAGATCCTTTATGGGAGGGATCCACCACCCTTGGTGAATTATCAGAAGGGGACGACTCCTGTCTATCTAGTGGATCAATACTTGGAGGAGAGGGATAGGGTGTTGGGTGAGTTGAAGGAACACCTATTGAGGGCCCAACAGATCATGAAGACCAAGGCGGATTCGCATCGCAAGGATGTGACATTTGAGGTGGGAGAAATGGTGTACCTAAAGTTGCGGCCTTACCGACAGAAGACTGTGGCTAACAGAAGAAGTGAGAAGCTCTCCCCACGATACTACGGGCCTTTTGAGATCGAGAGGAAAGTAGGGATGGTGGCCTACCGCCTCAAGTTACCACCTCAATCCTCCATCCACCCGGTTTTCCATGTGTCACTATTGAAGAGGAGCATAGGGGAGAACATCATGGCCACTCCTACCATACCACGAGGCCTCACAGGAGATATGCAATTCTTATTAAAACCACTACAGGTGAAAGAAGTAAGGAAGAATGATCAAGGCAAGAGGGAGGTACTCATCGAGTGGAAGGACCTTCCGACGCATGAGGCTACGTGGGAGATATATGAGGCTATGCAAGAGCAATTTCCAGACTTCAACCTTGAGGACAAGGTTGATCTTCTAGAGGGCGGTATTGATAGACCGGCTGAGCCGGTCCAAAATGGAGGGTGGATGATGGGGGGTAATTTAGGGATGGGGGGGAAGTTGTGAGATGGTATGAAAGGAGCCATTAGGGTTTATTTTGGGGGCATCATGTGAAGAAAGTTATTTCTCTTTTCCTTCTTGTTTTCTCTAGGGTTTCTTTTGGGAGATTTGGTCCTTCTCGAAGTGGACTAGCTTTGTCTTTTGTTTTGTCTTGAAGATTAATGCAAAGCTCTTTTGTTCTTCCTCTCATCTTTCTTGTTTTGAGTTGACTTTGATTTGGTGGAGAAATTCCAACCTTGAAGGGAAATTAGGGCAAACCCTAATTTTGTGAAACCAAGGCGTATCAAAGACTTATTGCCCATGTTGAGAGACTCGCCACTTGTCCAGGGTGTTCACCTTTGTAGACTCACCCAGTATATTTATCCTAAAAAACTCGTCCAAGTCACTAGCTTACAAGAACTTGCCAAAGCACTCGCCTTCGAGGACTCTCAACCCACCCATGGTACTCGCCATAAACATCCAGAGCAGCGTGTGTACATTTCATATTAGTCTATATGCCTACACAAGTCTATATATGTCAAATATTATATTATTTCTCTATTTTTTTAAATGTAGCACTTCCTATAGCCTAATGTTATTTCTTACTTTGTCAAATCAAATATTATTTCTTACTTTCAAGGAATAAGAAATTAAGAGGCATATTTTAGACTTGATGTCATTTATTACTATTCAGGAAGATTATTTGACTTCTAAGCTGCTATCTATACCCACTTACTCTCCCTTGTATCTCTTGTTTTACCTAGCAAGACTTTGCAAGTAGGGTCAAAGTGTCCCCACGAACAATTTTAGAACAAACATCCAGAAGGGTGTGGAGAATGTGGATTGATACTAGTGATCAGAAGATAAACAATGCATGAATAACAACGAAACTAGGGGTTTTCTGTGGATATGGAGAATCAATGTTTCACAACCAACTGTAATTTAATGGATATGAAAGAGAGACATACGAGAATGATTCAAGAGTTGGGTTGAGTTCACTCTTGAGGGATCCTCTGACTTTACAGTTCGTAGAAGACG
This sequence comes from Dendrobium catenatum, assembly GCF_001605985.2. Classification (NCBI taxonomy): domain Eukaryota; kingdom Viridiplantae; phylum Streptophyta; class Magnoliopsida; order Asparagales; family Orchidaceae; genus Dendrobium; species Dendrobium catenatum. Next base: position 664,485 of record NW_021318754.1, read on the forward strand.
ACTTGACACCAAGGCGCTAACTTTAACACTTGCTATTGATCGAAGCTACAGTCACAATAGAGATGAAGAATACACTCCACCTAAGTGAGTGAAGAGAAGAGCGCCAGAGCTAACTAATGCATTTTTCAGAAAGATATCAAAAGTGATACACCAACCAAGTTCAAAATACTCCACCTAGAGTCATACCGTAGAATATATGATCCCGTCAAACATGTTGTATACTTTGAGTTGTCAAACTCGATGAATCATCGATGCGTTGACATACCAATTATTCTTTACCATCTTCAAAGAATCTGCCCTTTGATGATTTTCAAGTTCGTCATTAGTTGCCAACAAGACGATATCACCCGCAACATTGCGGACATGATAGAAGCCATTCGAGGGCCCACCGAAAGGAGAAAATGCATCACATGTAGTAAGACCGACATCACCATAACCAACAAGGAGCGCCCTCATTGGCGAGACTGCTTAGGAAGATGGACTTTCTTGCCGACTTGCCCTGTGAATTGAAGTTCCATGCACAACTCATTAGCATAGAGATGAGGGGAGCATCTTATTCCTCAATACCCAATCGTCACTCCCCTGTGTGTATCCATGATTGCATTGATGGAGACCATTTAAAATAAGGAATATTTTAAGCGCCCAATATTAATGAAAGCAGGCACCCACGACAGGGGCACTACCAAGTTTTGTATGTTCCACAAGAATCATGGGCAAGATGCAAAGACATATATGACCAATAGTGTTAAGAACTGAAGTCTCTTGGAAAACAAAAGATTAGATTTCAAAATTGAAGAGATGCATCCCTTCATGCTATCTATTTGGCCCCACTATAAGCAATTGATCGTCAAAAAAGATACACGCTTGATTACTGTAATCGCTTCTCAGTAATCTAGTCAATAAAAAGGAGAAGAAATTGAATAAAAGGAGATTCACACTTATTTTTTTAGAAAAAAAAAAATCTTATCAATCTACTTTCTGCCTCTTCTCTCGTGAAACTCCACACGAGAATAATTCCCGCTTTCAACTGCTTAGTCCGACACTCCAAACTCCACACACAGGGAAAATCCTTCCCGTCAAAGCGCAGTCCGCCTTTACCTTCTCTCTTTTGCCGTTCGTCGTCGTTCGTTCAAACACAAAAGCCTGAGACTGTCGTTCTGCTCTGTCCGTGCCTCCTATACCCGAATACTTACAATTTTTTTTTTATTTGTTGTTCAACATGTGATTTCTTCCTCAATTTAAATATCTATTTCTCACATGAAGCCTAAAACAAATATGCTACAACTGACGACCTTCCTTCAATGCAATAAATCTACTTACGAAGTGACTATTTAATTATATAAATTTATTTCAGTAATTTTGCTAAGTAATGATATTTGTTTAATAAAGATTCCGTCACTTGCAGTAAATCATTAAGAAGTTGAATTTTATAACTTTAACTCTACATTAAATAAAATTATTTGTCAAATCATGTCCGTGGCAAAATAATGAACGTTTGTCATATGTTAAAAGATATTACTTCATTAAATTACAAAATAAATCATATTAAAAGTTAAAATCAGTTTTTTAAATCAGATTTTTTTTTAATCCGATTTCAAATCAGATGTTTTTTTTAAATATTGGTATCTTTATCTAAAATCAGATTTTGTTTTTTAATTTGATTTCATTTTTGAAATCTGATTTTTTTTTCTTTGCTTAAAAAAAAAAATCAGATTTTCTTTATAAATTTGAGTTCAACTCAATTTTTTATAAATTAAATCAAATTTCAAATAAAAAGAAGCAAAGGAAGACCACGCACCGTCGAATTTAAGTCCGGTCGGGATGATTTCAAATTCAAGACATCGCACCGTCGACTTTAAGTCCGGTCGGGATGGTTTCAAATTCAAGACCTCGTGTCATCGACATTAGGTCCGGCCAAGAAGAAAATATCGGCAAGTGTCATCCCGACCTCCCCGTGAAGGGAGGGCATGCCGGAAGGCTGCCGATATTTCCTCAAAAAATTCTGTACTTAAGCAGATTTTGGAAAACATGAATCTCTAAAAAAATAAAAATAAATCTATCTGATATTGTTTTCTATAAATCGGATTTTTATAAATTATATTTCTAAATCAGATTTTTATAATATGTTATGAAGGGGAAAACTCTTCCTAATTTAGATCAACTCCCCTTCCTCAAGTCTTTGAAAACTTTCTTGCATGTAGAAAATAAAATGACTTGAAAATAGAGCTAAATTACTGCCTAAAGTTGAACCTTTTAAACTAAAGAGCTTGAAGTTATCTACAATAATATATATATATATATATATATATATATATATGAGAATTATCGGAAGCATGAACCCACATTTTATGATAAAATCTCTTTGCAATTTCATATTTATAAAAATATTGTAAGAAATCAATATTTTCACTAATACAAGGTATGTACAACTCTTCAAACAACAAACTCAAGCAAATTCTCTAAACACCAACTCAAACTCAAATAACAAACAACTCAAACTCAAATTCAACTTAACATACACAAACTCTCTACGACATGTTTCAGTGATACTAGAGGAATATAATCCCAATAGGGCAGCGAGGCAGTTTGGACTTGTTCAGGCCACACCATTAGTCGTTCCTGGGATAGTCGACACTCGTCAACTGGTCTCTCTTCCGTTGTCAATACGTTTGGAGTCAGCTTCCATGACTTGGGCTTTTTCTACTTCGCCTTGAGACATGTTCTCGATTCTATATTCCCCATTTGGATGCTCCGACAGGCATTTCACACCTACGGTTGGCTTGGGTTCGGCTTTAGAGCATTATTAAGCATTGGGACAGTGCTACAAATACTTGTTGAGTTGGAACCAATGAGATGATGATTACACTCTAGGATTTATATATAATTTCTGGCTTACCGATTTTAGAAGTTCCATATGAAGAGTGTATTCCTATTGATTATGATTTATTTAGCAACCGAGTGGAGATGTGAGTTTGTTTACTCAGTTGGACTTCACCAGAGTGATGACATCTTAGAAGTATAAGAGAGGAACTGACAAAGGCAAAAAAGTTGAGAAATTTTTCATAACATGCCCAAACCAGTGAGTAAAGAAAGCGCCTATAGAAAACTAAGGGTTCAAGCCAATTCTCACTCACGCTATCCACATTGACAGGAGATGGAGTTGAGTCCGCTTGATGAACAAGTCTTAAGCAACTCCGATTGAGAGAAGTTAACTCAAAAATTGTGCCCAGAGCTACTGTAGTTAAGTTGCTCTAGTTACCTTCACTAAGTGGATGCCATGAGTCCCCTACAAAGATGTTGCGGTGGTCACTGTGATGATTGCCAATTATTAGATTGGTAACATTCTAATTGATACAATTAACTTTGTTAACATTATTTTTAAATCTATTTAAAAAAAATAATGAATCTACTAGTTTTTCATCTCACCTCCACTGTAGGTCGACTCTATGTTTTCTCAGGAGTACAACTACAAATCAAGGGGAATCGCCTTGCCCGTAACATGGTATGAGCATGAGCGATAATATACGGTGATTGCTTTTGAAGTTTTAGAGCAGCAGATTTCAGATGTATTTCCTCGTTGATAAGGAGAGCATACAGTTGATCTAGAGTGAGCGTATTTTGCATCGTTCAAATGGTTGTAGTGAACGACTGGTATGACGGAGGAAGCCCGTTTAGGATGTATATAAGCACGTCTTCGGAGTCTACCTTTGAGCCTGCCGACGCGATTTGATCCACTATCTTCTTGATCTCAGTAAGATACTGAGTCATTGATAGATTTTGCATAGAAACGTTGTGTAGCTCGTTCTTGAGCTGAATAACCTTGGACCAATTTGTTGATTGGAACCGGACTTGCAGCGTCGACCAAATTTCATTTGTTGATTCAAGATGAATCACATATGGCAAGATTTCCGGCGATATAGTGGAACACATTGCCGTGGCAAGATTTTGATCCGTGATTCGCCAAGTTGTGGAATCTTGATTTGGATGAGCATTTTCGGCTGCCGATGTCGGATCGAGATACGCCGAGAAGCCATTGGCTTTGAAGAGTTTTGCGATTTGGGTGCTCCAAATTGGGAAGTTGTCCGGGGTGAGAAAATGGGGAACAAGAAGTTTTAGGTTGGAGATAACGAACTTGAGTTCAGGAGAGATCGTCGGAATCGTCGGACCATTATTGGCGCCGAGAGACATTCCACTGGATGAAGAAATGGCTTCTTGATTTTCCATGCGTAAGGTCCTCAGAGAACTTCTGAGTCTCTTGATACCATGAAGAAGTTGAATACGATAAGAACAGAGGCAATGAACATAGCGAAATGTATTTTGTATATTGATTGATTCCTTTCGTTACATCAATGACTCGTATATATAGAGTTTAAGTAAGATAATAAGTACACGTGTAAAGATATGATTGGAAGCAAGAATAGGTATTTAAGTTGTCTGCTCTAACAATTTTGATATATCATGTAGTAGTCAAATTCCCAGTTAGAGCTCAAGAAATTACAATTAAAGGCGACTTATCTTGCCACGAGCTTGTTATTTGAAGGATTTAGGGAAAGTGATGAGTTTGCTAGAGAAGGTATTGCAGCTTAAAGTAGAAAGAGGATCAAGGTTGTGATGTGGGAACATCTTTACACTCTCTGTTTATGATGCAGGAATAATATATCCAAGACCTGCTATCCATCACTTTATGCTTTTATCTCCACTTCTTATATAACCGAATATAGTACTATAGTACATTAGGCAGTTAGCCATTTGATTGGCTTCTTTTAGCTAGTTTACCGTCCCATATAGGGACTGGAGATGGACTTGGCAGTTCAGTTTTTTACATACACAAATTATACTACCAAAAGGTTTACTTACTGTTCTATTGCTCTTGTTCCTGTGTTTCCTTGTTTTGCTTGCTTCCACAGCAGGTTGGAGACCATTGAGATGGTTAAAGAAGCTCTCATGGTAGAAGGCAACCCTGGAACAAACCCTTTAGGTAAGTTCATCTTTCAGTGAGGATCATCGTGATGATCCCGTCCAAGCTCTGGAGGAGTATGCCTACATTTTTGCTTGGACTACAACTAAGATGCCCAAGCTGGGCCTTGACATCATCTGTCACAAGCTGAATGTCAAAAAATGATGTCAGGACCATTAAATAGAAAATAAGAAAGATGACAACCATTTTGGCCAAGCCCATAAAGCAAGAAGTCTAGAATTCCAAGGCAATGAATTCATTTGGGAGATACAATAATTAAACTGGATCTCTAATGTAGTAGTGATGCAGTGTGCGAATTGGAAGTAGAGAATGTGTGTAGATTTCACCGACTTAAACTCTGCATTGCCCAAATGATGGATAACACCTCCCAACAATCAACTCACTGGTTACTCTGTAATTAAATTTCGGGTCATAAGCTTTCTTGATGCGTTATTCTTCTACCACCAAATAAAGATACACCCCAAAGACTGCAAGAAGGCATTATGTATCACTAGGGAAGGCTTATACTGTTACAAAATAATGTCGTTTAACTTGAAGGATAAAGGGACGACATGCCAACAAATAATGGATCGAGTCTTCAAGTATCAAATGGGAATGTCGAGATATTTGTACATAACATATTGAAAAGAGAAAATTGTCGGCGCAGTACAAAAAGGGTGGGAGAAGACAATAGCTTATCCACTATGTGAGTATAATGTTGATGGGCATTTAATTGAGATATCCAATTGCGGAAAAGATAGAGTGGTCATTTATAATCTCTACTCAGCAACTCCGACCCTACTTTTAGACCCCTTCGATTTAAGTCATCAATGATCATCGCATCAAGAACATACTCACAAAACCGAACTACTCTGGCAGGTAGTTCAAGTGGGTGGTCGAGCTAAACAAGTTCCAAACATACCACACTCGGTGAATGATCATCAAAGTTCAAACACTCGTCGACTTCCTTGCGGACTTTAATTGCTATGATGTGGAGAAAGAGGTGACAAGTGATGAGAATAAAGTGTGGACTCTATATGTGGATGGAGCATTAGGCAACCACGGAGTAGGAATAATTCTTATCTTAAAAAGCCAGACATAGATCATATGACGCCCCAAGATCTAAATGAAAAGGATTGTATCTTTTATATCTTCTTAGTTATTATCGGAGCTACTAATTATCCATTAATTTTTATAATTTCAGCTAAAGTCATTACAAATCAATTTCGTCAAAACATATTTCTATATTCATTCGTTCGAAATTCAATTTACAAGAGTAAAGATATCCTTCAATACATTTATCTTTCTTTCAACTCCTCACTAGAATGAAAAAAAATACATAAAATAATAAAACCTAAGAAATTTAGACTCGGATCAACCTCATAGCACTAAATCATTGCCCGGGTTTGGAAAATCATTAAATCCACATAATGAGCTATAGCACTCAGTTGGTAACTAAAACCTACAACTGCACTCAAAGCACGAAAAGAAAACAACATGCATGTAATAATCCAAATCATAACAACAACATTCAGTATGATCATAAATCAATGCAAAAATTTTAAATATGAAAATCATAAAGCATATAAATAGTGCACATATACTAAAATGGTAAATCTAAAAAATCATAAAATCATTCATGAAACAACATTGCATTCTATATTATCAAATTAGTAAGAGAATCGTATCAATAAGTAAAACAACATATCATATAAAATCTACCTATGCAGTTGGATTTCATCAGTAATATCATATCAGTAGTTTGAATCATATGAATATCTTAATCTTAAATACATCTAAATCTTAAAATCAATATCGTATCAATAACAGTGCATATATGTTGCCCAACCTCCTCCAACATAGGATCATGTTCACTTGACAGCTCCACTTGAGAACAACAACAACAACGACAACAACAAGCCTTCATCCCACTATGTAGAGTCAGCTACATGAATCTTTTTTCTCTATTGTGATATGTTAAGGGTCAAATTCTCATCTAAATCTAATAAAGAAAGGCTATTTCTAATATTTTCTAACCAAGTCTTTTTAGGTCTACCTCTACCTTTCTTAATATAAGTCAAATCTAATGCATCTACTTTCTAAACCGGGTCATCAGAAGGCCACCCTTTTATGTGACCAAACCATCTAAGGCGACTCTCTCTAATCTTATCTTATTTTCTAACCAAGTCTTTCACGAATGTTATTGGGAAGTTTCTCCAAATAATCTAATTTAGAAGTACGAAGCTACATAGATTGTCAATAATGATGATGCTTTTGAAGTGCTAAGCACAATGAGATGTATAAGCGTCCTTTTTGCTTAAATGCATACACCGAAGTGGTGCTTCTATGAACTTGAGTATTCATGACTTGCAAAAGTGTAGAGGATATCTCAATCGCCCATAGAATATGGTACTTTATTACTAGTTGGGTAGCAAATAATGTTATTAACTACAAATTAAAAAGTGCGAGTGCATGCAAATTTTTAAACTATTTAAATAGTCTTTCACGTATGTTACTTGGAAGTTTTTCCAAATAATCTAATGTAAAAGTCAGGAGCCACAATGACCCCAAGTAAAAAAAGCCAATTTATAAAACAAATGCAAAAGGTAGATTGACTAAGCAACCATCTTGAATTTCATTTTGTAATCTTTGGCATGATAAAAGCCAGGATAACTAAATTCTAGTTACTGATGTGAAAACCTTATAGGAAGGAAAACGTTACATGCAATTACTTTTTTCCTGATAAACTATCAAAGAGAAATACATAATAGACCAAGTCCAATAAAATGGGACTAAAAATGGAAGAAAAAAAATGTCAGACTTACTTATGAACTTATCAAAGTTAATGTAGATGTAGTGCCTTCGTATAAGAAATCACCCGGAAGACAACTGTTTCTGCAAATCCAGCAGACCAAAAGAGATGGAACAGTCAATGCGGCTATAAACTTGACCTGAAAATTTCTCCTCTAATCAATAAAAGAAAGAAAATGAAGCAGATCACTAAACCAAATTTATGAATAAAAGTCAATGACCTTGTAAAGCAGCGTGCATTGATTGTACCTATGGTCACTGTCGTTCAGCTTTATCCACAAGTCATGGCCCCAGGAAATCTCTGGCGAGAGAATGTGAAGTTCTCCTCCTGCACTTGGCCGTGTTTCTTCTGCTGGTTCTCAAAGGAGTCAAATAAAAGCGTAGAAGACCATTGTCAAGATTACGAGGAGAGGAGTACCGAACACTATTGCTTCGACTGAGCTTGAATTCTCTCATCTTCTGCAAGTCAGGCTTCTGACCCTTTCTATTAACATTTGCAGTAGAAATATCGCCATTCAAACTGCGATGTACACGACCGTCGCTCATAGGAGTCCCATTAAGGTGAACTTCAATACCTGGGTGAAAATTTTTTGAATTGTTATCCCTACGGTTGTCCCGCCAGGACTCTGACAGGGATCTCTCCAAAACATGACCATTTCTCTTTGCAAAATCCCTAAAAGGGCTGGTTATGCTCCAATCCCACACTCTGCTCCACTGATTTGACTTTTTTCTGCAAACATCTGAAACAGCAATATCTTGACAGGATTGCTCACCTTGCAACCCTTCATGAAGATCTCCAAAATTGCCATCGGTATGTAAAGAGTTATGATCAGCCAAAATCCCACTATTAGCATTACCAAGATCAGTTGCTACAGAAGATCTTTGAAGATCAGAAGTTGCAGCTTCATCAGGTAAAGTTCCCTTAGTCTTGCTTGAACTGTCTCGTTGTTCTTCAAGACAAGAAAATGAGCACGCCAATGCCTTGCTCATCATTGAACCATCCCATGAATGTCTAGGCTTTTCCAAATTAACCTTGCTTGGATCACGAGAATCCATCCGATTGCGAGAAGTCTGAAGGTTAGGGTTGTCCTCCAAATAAGTGCTTTCAATTCCAGTGCTCAAGCAACTCTCCTGAATCTGGCCTTTCTTGGAAGTGCTTATACTCCGCCATTTCAATCCTTTCATTGGAAGCTTTGAGTGTAACCAAAAAGATGTTCTACGATTCTTAAAACTTTCACCTCATAAGGGCTCAGATTTCTCACCATCAACACTAGTGGAGCTTGACGAACAAGCAAATCCAGAAGCTCGAGCTCTGTCATCCAAACCCTTTCTCTCTTGCTCAAAAAGGGCCTCAAGCTGAGCAATCTCCGAAGAATCACCATAGCCCACTTTGTGACTGGCTGAAGCATGTCCCATCTTCTCCAATTCCTTAAGATCGTCCAATTCAAAAAGAGACAACAAGGTCTTCCGCACCCTCACACCACAACTCTTCCTCTCTGAATCAGGAACCGACTCAGATATCTCAAAAATTTCATTTCTAACACCGCAAGAGGGGTTCCTGGTGCTTTCAACCGCAGCAACATTGGACAACCTCTCAACCAAGCAGGTTGAGCAGAAACCTGTGAAAATTTGAGATGGGTGCTTCACGCACCTAGCAAAGCTTCCAGTTTCCGTATCCATGTAAACAAAACCTTACATCTACCGTTCACGAGCAACGTAGTAACATACAATTTGCAGTCAAAAAAAAAAAAAAAAAAATTGAAACCACGGCCCAAAGGATCTTATAACTCACAAGAGATCAATTTATAAAAACAAATAATCTAGTTGCACGGGCGCTGCTTTGAGAATCTTATTTTCAGCAATTCGAGAAAAAAATCTATCCTAAATCTGGAAACCAATCAAGCTTCGAGAAAGAGAACCGAGCAGAAATGGCGAGCGAAGAAATACCCCGTACTCAGAGTGAAGAAGCACGAATGGCACCTGACAATCTACAAATATTCGTTTCCAGAATAATGCCTATGCTGAGCACTCACGAACCCTAGAAATTTCTCCGTAATCCCGTAAAGTGGGATTTGCTTGTCAATAACAGGAAAATCCCTAGTTAAATCTCTCGCCGCCTAGATTTTAGGGAGTCGGTGAAATAAACCTGATAAAGTCAAAAATCGCGAATGGAGACGTCGACCTAACACCAAGCTGCAGTTATTATTCTATGGAGAGAAATTTGACCGTTGAGTGGGAGAGATTACTATGTGCGCATGCTGAATGCGACTGAAGATGAATGAGGTATTAAGTCATATAATGTGTTATGCATTAGGTGATATGGCACCTACTCATTCGTTTTTGGACGCGTTCGACATCCTCATATAATAAATTTTCGTTGCGCGGAGGGCAAATATATATATTTTAGGTACATTACCAAGTAAGAAAAGTTTATACACACATCTAATATTATAAATGTCAAGTCGAGTTCGAGTTATACTTAACTCAAGCTCGCCTGCTTAAGCTCGAATCGTGGAAAGGATGCGTGCTCACAAGACATCTCATGAGGCGTAAGTTCCACCTTCCATGATTTCGCGTCCATGCTTCCTTCTTTTGAGATTCCTCCTTCCGCTTCTGCTTTTGCGCCCACAATTTTGCCTATCGCATTCTGCATTTGAGGTTTCGCCTTTGGCTCTTGATCCACTCAATAAGTTAACGAGTCAAGCAATGTTTCAATAGAACTCCAGCTTGATTATCCAACGAGCTCATAAATTTGCTTAAGCTTAAGCTCGAAACTCTATAAACTCGACTCGTAAGCTCATTATCGAGTCTAGCTCGAGCATGAAGAGATTACGGTTCTTGAGCTGAACCGATGTTCTTGGAAAGACCCGGGAAGAAGATGAAGGATATAAGGTAAAGTAATGAGAAACTTTATTTCAACCTCTTTGTCAGATATACAGACATCCTATATATAGACTTATTAGCTAGGTACTAGTGATGTGTTTATTACAAGTGTGCCATTTATGTGCAGCCTAATGTATATTTATTCTTTGTCTTCTAATAGAGCAGGCTTGTGAGTCGACCCTGCACATATGACCCCCCCCCCCCAAACTAAGGAGTTTGAAGTTACAGTTAGTTTGGTTCGGAGCTCTTGAAACCTTGGTGTAGACAAAGATTTGGTGAGAATGTCGGCAACTTGATCAACCGTGCTAATAGGAAGAAGACGGATGTTGTGATTGGTAATCTGATCTCGAACAAATCGTTGGTCAATCTCAATATGCTTTGTTCTTGCGTGAAAAACTGAGTTATTTGCAGGAGCAATAGTTGATGTATTATCACGGAATAGGTCGGTTGGTTGATCGGATGAAATGCCGAAATCTGTGAGAATTCTTTTAAGCCAAATAATATATGCCGTGAGGGCTTCTAGGGATCTATATTCGGACTCAGTAGATGATCGAGCCACCGTATGTTGCTTCTTCACCGTCCACGAAATGAGATTGTCGCCGAGAAAAGAACAGAATCCAGATGTAGATTTTCGTGAGATTGGATCTCCGGCCCAGTCGGCATCGAAAAAAGAACGAAGAACCAAGTTACTCTTTGTAATTGGTAGTCCGTAGTTAAGCGTACCTTTGATGTATCTCAACAGTCTTTTTAACAGGTGAGCATGCTGAGGAGCCGGATCATGCATGTGTTGTGATAGATGGTTGATGCTGAAAGCTATGTCCGGTCGAGTCAAAGTGAGGTATTGGAGTGCGCCAGTTATGCTTCTATAGGTACTTGGATCGGAAAGAGTCGAGTTGTCTCTGAAATCAGACGGTAATTTGGTACATGTCGGATTTGCTAGACCATTGCAGCTTAGCATATTTGCTTGTTGAAGTATAGACACGGCGTAGGTTTCTTGGGACAAGAAATATTGAGATTTCTGTTTGTTGATCTGTATGCCGAGGAAAGCATGAGCCTCACCGATATTTTTCATTGCAAATTTGAGTTTTAGTTTGTCCAGGAGTTCAGTTATGGCAGCGGGGTTGTCTCCGGTAAGAAGGATGTCGTCTATGTAAACCAATAGGTAGATAGTGGCTTGCTTTTGTTGACAAAGAAGCAACGACGGGTCTGATTTGCTGTGCTTGAAACCTAACGAAATAAGATAAGAAGTGAAAGTATTATACCAATTTCGCGGTGCTTGCTTCAGTCCGTAGATGGCTTTGTTTAGTTTACAAACATAGTGTGGGTGTGTGGAGTCTTCGAAACCTTTCGGTTGCGCCATGTACACCGTTTCCTGCAAGTTTCCGTGTAAGAAAGCATTTGCAACATCTAATTGTTGCACTGGCCAGTTATTATGTAGGGCGACTGTAAGCAAGATACGTATCGTGGGTAGTTTAGCGACAGGGCTAAACATCTCGTTGTAGTCTATGCCATGCTCCTAATGATTGCCTAAAGCAACCAGACGTGCTTTGTATCTTGCTATGGATCCGTCAGAATGATATTTGGTACGATAAGTCCATTTGCATCCTAGAATGGAAGCGTTATTTGGTTTTTCAATTAGCGTCCAGGTTCCATGTGTTTGTAATGCGAAAAATTTGGATGCCATAGCATGCCTCCAATGACTGTGTTTAATGGCCTCTATATACGATGTAGGATCTGCTTTTTGTTGAGCATTTGAAATGAGATGGAGAAGATTTAAACGATCTCTTTGCTTGAGAGAGCCTGTCTGTCTGCGTGTAGTTATAGGATGGCACGACGCTTTGGCTTTAGTAGTTGATTGAGAAGGAGTTTGAGACGAATTGATGATAGGTTCCTGGACGTTGTGTAGTGATGCTGGCACATTCTGTGCAGCTGGAGGCTGGATGGAGTCATTCCTAGTTGAAGGCATGTTGCTGTGAGATATGATCTTAGATGATGCCAGAGATGTGGGCAGAAGGGTGAACGTAGATGGCTGAGCCGTGGGAATAGGCGTAGATGGCGGCTTGTGCTGATCAGAAAACGGAAATGTGTGTTCGTCAAAAATTGTATGTCTAGACATAAAGATTTTATTAGAAGGAATATGTAAACATTTGTATCCTTTGTAATATTCAGAATAACCAAGAAAAACACAGTAATTAGCCTTGGGTTGAAGTTTATTGCGGAGAGGAGTTGGAGTAAGTGGAAAGCATGGACAACCAAAAATGCGAAGATGATTGTATTGGGGCTGTCTGTTAAAGAGTAGTTCAAAAGGCGATTTGTTGTCAATAGTAGCTGAGGGCAGACGGTTTATCAGATATACTGCGATTAAGGTAGCGTCCGGCCAGAATTTGGGAGGCACTGATGCTTGGAACAGCAGAGATCTAGTGGTCTCAATAATATGTCTATGTTTCCTTTCTGCTAAACCGTTTTGTTCTGGCGTGTACGGACAGTAGATGTGATGTTGAATGCCGTGTGCAGTGAGAAAGTTCTTGAGCGTGTGATTCATGTATTCGGATCCCCCATCAGTGCGAAGGCATTTCAGTGGATGCGATGTAAGTTTTTCAACATAAACTTTAAAAATAATTAATATGGATGGCACCTCAGACTTGTGTCGCATGGGAAAAATCCAGGTGAAACGACTAAAATCGTCAACAAACAGAATATAGTATTTGTAACCTTGAATCGAGTCCACCGGAGATGGACCCCAAACGTCAAAATGCACAATTTGAAGCGGACTAAGTGATATGTTACCAGATTTCTCAAATGGAAACTTATGTCTTTTTGCTAACGTACAAGCATCACAAAAATTAATAGTGGAAGCTATGTGTAAATGTCTGTTACATTGAGAAATGATACTAAGCACTTTATTGTGTGGATGCCCCAAACGAGCATGCCAAGATGGGAAGCCTTGAGAAGAAGCTGTTAGAGCGGAGTTCTTGAAGGCCGCCGGTGGTGTCTTAATGAAGTATAGTCCGTCATGGCATGGTCCTTGAAGAAGAACTCGCTGTGTCGGAATATCCTAAAAATAAATCCATTAGAATCAAATAGAATTGATATATTATTGTCTTTTGTTAGCTTAGAAATAGACAGTAGATTATACTTTAGTTCAGGTATATGTAAGATTTAATCAAGATTGAGCTTACAGCCTTTTGTTTTTAGCAAACCTGAACCAGAGTGTGCGATGAGGATAGACCTGCCATCGCCAATCGTTACGTTCTCAGATCCGTTGTATGGATTTGCAAGAGATAAGTTTTCCAATGAATTGGTGAGGTGCGACGAAGCCCCTGAATCAAGAAACCAATTTGTAGAGGGCGAATCTTGTGTAGCAGCTAATGCTCGGTTTCCAGAGCTCGGAGTATACTGCATATTTAGTCTGTGCCAGCAGTTTGCGGCATTGTGCCCCTTCTTATGGCATATTTGCAAGGTCGTCCCCGTGTCCGAGGATGAGCGGGTGGAGGGCGAAGCGTTGTTGACAAATCTACCTCGTGGTTTCTTGCCTCGTCCTCGAGACGAGTAGAGAGCAAGGTTTGGATATGCCGTTGCATTCAGTCGAGCCGAGTCGTGAGCGATATTTACCTCCTTGCTTAGCAACAACGGGTAGAGATTGTCCAGACTGATTGGAGTGATCATTGTTCGGATTGCTGTCTTGAAGGCTTGGTAGGATGGAGGTAACCCATTTAGTATGTATAGAATAACATATTCTGTGTCTACGACCGATCCGGCGGCGGCGATTTGATCAACGAGCGATTTGATTTCAGTGAGGTATTGAGTCATCGTCGACATTTTCATCGAGATGTTATGAAGTTCGTTTTTAAGTTGTATTACCTTTGATCTGTTCGTGGCTTGAAATCTTGTTTCAAGAGTCGTCCAAATCTTGGAGGTGGAATCAAGATGAATAATGTATGGTAGAACAGTCTGTGAGATCGTCGAGCACAATGCTGCCGCCAGATTTTGATCTGTGAGGAGCCAGTGGGTGTATTTGAGATTTGGAGCAATGGTGTTGTCTGGTTTCTTGCATTTTTCTTCAGGAATCAGCGTTAGAGGATCAAGAAATTTTTCAAATCCATTTGCGCGAAGAAGCTTGATGATCTGAGATCGCCACAGGGGATAATTCTCCGTAGAAAGTTGCGTTGGAACGATGTTCTTCATATTTGCCACGACAAATTTTAGCGACGAAGTGATGAGAGCTTCCTCGTGCATCGTCGTGTCTGGCTGTTCGCCAATGTGTGATGTCTCCGATCTCTCCATATTTATTGCGTGTGTATCCTTCACTCCCGCTCTGATACCATGAAGAGATTACGGTTCTTGAGCTGAACAGATGTTCTTGGAAAGACCCGGGAAGAAGATGAAGGATATAAGGTAAAGTACTGAGAAACTTTATTTCAACCACTTTGTCAGATATACAGACGTCCTATATATAGACTTATTAGCTAGGTACTAGTGATGTGTTTATTACAAGTGTGCCATTTATGTGCAGCCTAATGTATATTTATTCTTTGTCTTCTAATAGAGCAGGCTTGTGAGTCGACCCTGCACATATGACTTTAACCCAAACTCTATTGATTTATAGTCAAAACTCAAAATCAATAGACGAAGATTGAGCCGGATAGGGCAAATAAATTATATCAGAATAATATTAAGAAGGAAAATCTCAGTACTTGAGATCAACCTGGTAGGCTTCTGGTGGCCACGTGTCCATCCACGGAGGAATATTCTCCGGAGACGTTAAAAAGCCTGCCACTGTCGGGCAAGTGTGGTTGGTTAAATTGACATTACTTATATTAGGTTGCATTAATAATTTATTTATCAGGCTTCTCTTTTTCTCATTAATAAATGTAAAAAAAATTCAATTTAATAATTTTATTTTCAATAGATAGAGAATATAATAACATTGAAAGGGGACCATTTCTTATTTAACAATCAGTTCTTGTTTATTTGTGGAAACCTCAAAATATTTCAATATATTCATCAAATTAACATTCAAATATGTAAATTCAGAATAAAATTGTAAGGCGTATTTTCTTCTTATTTTTATTGTATTTTAATAATTTTAATTTTGCACGTTTAAATTTAAGAACTAAGAATTTTTTTTTTGAAGAAAATATTACTCTTATGCCTCGGAAAAATTCAGGAGATAATATCATATTGATTTCTATTTTAGCAAATGCATATTTGAATTGAACATATCGATAAGATGAATATATTAACACTACAAAATGATATGATCTGAGCATAAATCAAGCACTTGAAGTATATTTGTAATTTTTTATACTTAAATTGAAAGCCCAATTAAGGAAAATTTATTATGTGCGGATATCGGATGTTGTCGGGAGGTAAATTAGAGCACGCCACGTCGCCCATTTGATATGTACCCGATGTGTACCGAGTGACGTTGCCCGCTCTGATTTGCCTCCAGATGGTCTGGTATCCACACAGAATAATTTCTCCCAATTAAGGGGCAGAGTCATAAATATTTATAAGTGAAAGCACAAATTGATAATTTCTAAAATACTTTTATTTTTTTTACGTGGTTTTTTTTCTCTTATATATATATAGAAATTATAAAAAAAGTTTATAAATTTATTAATAATTGAAATTTAAAAAGTAAAAAAGCTTATGAGTAAATTACTTTGTGATCTATTGGATAAGGTTGTTTGACGGAGCCAAAAGTGTTATGTTCGATTTCCAATAGTTAATTTGCTTTGTTTTTAAATTTAAAATCAACTATTAGGTAGGTTTAAGGTGCCGTGTGATGAGTGTAATGGGTTATTTTGTAATTTTTAGCTTTTAAAATAAATTTTTATGTAATTAATAATTATTATGTTATGGGGTAATGGGGGCTAGTCCCGCCATTGCTCAACTCCTGGGTTCAAATAATATTCAAATATTGCATGTTTATAGTAAAATAAAGAAGCTTCTTATATGTCAAGTTAGGCTGAAATTATTACATGCGATCATCGAATGCCGTCCAGATGCGAATCATGATGCACGACGTCACCTTTGTCGTGTACAGGAATGATGTGACGTGTCTTGATTTATCTCTGAACGGTCCGATGACCGTACGTAATAATTTGTTCAATGATTATTTTTAATTTTATTAACCTGTTTTTAATAATTTTTTTTTTGATTAGATCCTATTTTTTCTCGTAATATTTATAGGAGCACATCTCTTTCAAAAAAATTGTCTTTTGAAAAAATCTTTAAACTTTAGTTTTTACAGAAAAATTTCGGCACTTTTCAAAAAGAGAAGTAGACAATTAATGAGCACACGAGGGGCACATAAGTCAATATCCTCCAGATTTGTTCAATCCGCGAAGATACGGGCAAGCAGCAGACGTGCGCGATTCAATCACGCAATCGGCAATGCTATATTTTTTTGTTTGAAGAATTAGGTGCAGAGCCAAATTCCATTAACTATAATATATAATTGCAAAAAATTAGAAGATAAAAACAACTCAAAATATACGAGAATATCTTAAGCATTTCAATTACAATAAAGGTTGATATATCATCAAAAAATTATCTTGATGGAGCATCAATTTATGGGCAATGCCATTCCAAAAATCTATAAATAAACCCCTCATTTTCTTTGAGAAGGGACCTCGGAAGCAAGAAGAAGAAGAGAAGAAACTCCTCGACCACCGCCACCGGAATTCTACCGGAGTTCTGTCCAAGCGACGCCGGAATTCTGCCCAAGCGACGCTAGAATTCTGTCTGATATTCAAGTGACATTAAAACTCTGCATGATTTCCAAGTGATGCTGTAATTCTAAATGACTATGAATTTAACTCGAATAAAATAACTTGTGTGTAACTATACTTCAATCCGGAAGTAAATCATTGTAATCTAATCATCTTAAATTCTAAGGACAAGTCAATCTCTTGTATCTCAAGCAAATACTAGTGGAACTTTTCAACTGGGCGTGATCCCGAGGTTTTTTCCCTTTTCAGGGTTTTTCACTTAAAAATCCGAGTGTATTTATTTCTCTCATATTTGTGCGCTAGATATATGTGCAACGCTGAGACGGAAATTTTATAACTTTTATCTCCGCGTACATTCTAGTCCGCAACAATTGTTAACATAGACTATATAGTATTATAATGTACTTGCTTTTGGCAAATAAATTAATTTTATAATATAATCAAAATGAAATATAAATATGGTATTATTTTAGCCTTTCAATTACAAATGTTTTTTTTGAATTTGAAATTAAATTAAAGTATTTATAGTGTGGAAATTTTTTGGTGATTAGTTGATTGTTAGAGGGACATAATGACTAGGGCTGCAAACAAGCTAAGCCGAGCCAAGTACTGAGTGTTCATGTTTGAGTTCATTTATTATCAGCTTGTTCAAGTTTGGCTCATGTTTAATTCGTGCTTCATTATTTGTGTTCATGTTTGGTTCGTTTAAATTAATGAGTGTTCATGTTCAATTCGTTTAGTTCATGTTCGACCCGAACCCGACCCGAAACCCGATTTTGACACTCCTACTTATAGTAAATAATTACATTGAACATGTTCGTGAATATATTTAGCAAATTTTTTTATTTAGCATATATTATAATATATTTTTTTTTTAAACGCACAGTATATGTGATATATTTACTCAATCATTATCAAAAAAATAGCTATCACAATTTACATATTTCTATCCACATTGGGATAATTTGAGTTTGATTTGCTGAGATTAAATAAATAATTTCGCTCTAAAAAAATTATAAATATTAAGAGCTAGTATATTTACAGTGGTAAAATAATATATTTTTTCATCTTAATAATGCACGAATATCTTACACACAAATAGACAATTGAAGAGAGACAACAAAGAAATACAATTTTTTAACTTGGAAACTCCAAAAAAGTAAAAAGCACGAGGCCTTGCTCGTGTGAGAAGATTCCATTATATTTGAATGTATTAAAAATGTTGACCCGTCCCTTAACTTAGAGATAGTGAAATTACAATAATTTGGAGAGTTGATCGAACTTCGTATGGATACCAGGGAGTTTGTAAAGACTGTGGAATGATGACATAGGTCAGAAGCTGTTGGTAGCGGTCGGGAGAAGGTCCAAAATAGTTTAAAAATCGGGCGAAAGTCCAATAGCGATTTGGCGAAGATCAGTGGTCGGGCGGAGGTTCGACAGTGGTCTTGCAACAATTGGTGGAGATCGACAGCCGGACGAAGGTATGATAAAGGTCGATGGTTGGGCAGAGGTTTAACGATGATCGTTGGTCTGGCAACTATTAGTGGCCCGATAAATGTCCTATAGTGATCTGTGGTTTGGTGATGGTCTGGCAACAATCAACGACTTGACGGAGGTTTAACGGTGGTCGACGGTCCAACGGTAGTCTGGCCGGTGTTGATGGCCAAGCAGATCTTTGACGTTAATCGGCGGACCGACGACAATCGAGTGAAGGCTTTGCGACGGTCGGAGGCCGGTGGAAGTCCGTTGGTGGTTG
>NW_021318754.1:683728-690672 GCF_001605985.2 Dendrobium catenatum
AACATTAGAGAAAATCCGACGCCCGAAGATCGATGATTTTTGCTAGAATGGCTCTTGCTAGCATTTGGCAGTGACTAAGTATCACAGAAACCGGGAATTGAATCAATCAAACAAAGTCTATTTTCCCTGCCCGGCTTCTAAGAACAAGCAAATCTCAAGATATAAACAAAGAGAAACCGTAACAACAGTTTTTCGGAAATAAGAAAAACCTCAAATTTATCCCCCAGATACTTACCTCGCCAACCCCTCCAGCTTCGGCTGCAAAAAGCTCTTCACCTTCTTTGACGTAAGGGCATACCCGACAACAAGCTTCAGCTGCGGCAGAGACAGCGGCAATGATCCTCTATCGTTCTCCTTCTCCTCCCCATTCCTGCAATCTTCGTTCAACCTCATCAGCAACCTCACTCTAGGCCCAGCCAAAACCAAACTAACGCCCAGCGAAAGTTACACGGAAAATCAAGCAACAAAACCTCCCGCGTCTCCTCTCTAGATACGCCAAAAACTAGAAATCCCTCGTCCCTCCTTGCGCGATAAAAGTTCCTTTCAATTGCCCCAAAAACCAGCCAATGGCTTCTTCTCCGATTGATTAAAAAGTGGAGGGAATCTCAGATCTGAAACCCAATATATTCCCTCACTCCTGCAAAAATTCCGTCACGCCTACTAATAAAGGAGGAATGCGAAATAGCGAGAAACAATGACGAGAGAGTCGATAGAGATATCACGGAGCAGCGACAGGTGACCGAACGCATCTGTTCGGTGTTACTGTAGACAGAGAGAGACCGAACGCATCTCTCCGTCAGGTGACCTGATGCAATAATTTGCCCAGCGACAGGCGACAGCTACCAGTGAGGGAGGCGATGTCCGCGAATTTATAGACGATGGGCCCTGGAGGAATCCCGGCTTCGTTTTATTAGTTCTTAAAAATAAATTTTTAGAGTAAAAAATTAAAAAAAAAAATTATTTTAGAAAGCTAAAATAATTTTGTATATTAGATTAAAAATTTTGATTGGAATCTTATATATAAGATATGTACTTACCTTAATTAGCTAAATATCCCACAAAAATAACATTGATTTTTAAGGTTTTTTTTCCTCTTCCATTTTTTCATTTTATTTTTAATATCACCACATTAAAAGATTTTGTCGAACTTACATAAAAATCACATTTTGTTAGATATTTATATATTTAATATGAACATTTTAATATTTATTTATATAAAATTTAAATTTTAATTCACATTAAAAATATTACTAAAATTAATTTTTAATAAAATATAAATTTTCATGCATATTGTTACATGAGAGAGATCGCAATTTTTAAATGAAAATTTAAAAACAGAAAAATCCGACGACGATCGGAGTGTGGAAGCCCTGTGGGCAGCGCAAGCTAGCTTCATACGGCAACTCAGTGATCTTCGAGCGGATTTTGTCCGCCTCTCTACTGATTTACGCAATGACATGTTGGATCTCAAAACTACAGTAGGCACATTACTTCAATCGCACACTGCTAATATGGCGCACAGGCCTCCCGCCGCTCCCGTGAGAATTCCGCCGGATCCGGTGGGATTTCCCAGATTACCAAGGAATACCTCGGCGGAGATTATCGATTCCGATGATGAAGTTGATTCGAGGCCTCGTCGAGACGGAATCGATTCCGGCGAAGAAGATCAGTTTAGATACCACGATCGCCACCGCCATCGGGGACAATACCAGAGCCATCATGGTGAGTTCCGTGTCAAATTAGATATTCCTTTTTTTTGAAGGGCGAATACACATAGAAGATTACCTTGACTGGGAGCGTGCCGTGGAATCCTTCTTTGAATACATGGAGATCCCTCCCGATAAGCAAGTCAAATATGTAGTATGCCGATTAAAAGGTGGGGCGAGCGCATGGTGGCAGCAATTGATTCAGACACGCCAACGCGAACACAGAGGACCAATTCGGAACTGGACACGGATGAAGCAACTTCTTCGAATCCATTTTTTGCCTACGGATTTTGAGCAAATGCTCTACTTACAATACCAGCAATGCGCCCAGGGCCAGCGTCCGGTCAGCGAGTATACGGAGGAGTTCTATCGCCTGAGCGCTCGAAACAATCTTCAGGAGTCTGAAACTCAGATGGTGGCTAGATACATAGGGGGTCTTAAGGAGGCACTTCAAGACAAATTAGAATTGAATTCGGTTTGGACACTTAGTCAAGCCGTGAATTTCGCACTGAAAGCGGAAACACAAATTACACGCCACTCGCGCAGTTACTCCACCAGGAAGAGTTACAATGACTCTACTGTTGATGCTAACAGGGCTGTTCAATCTGGAACAAAAATTGTCCAACCACCACGTAGTCTACCTCCTGCACCGCCCACTCAAGGAGAACACCGCAATCTGTCCAAAGCACCGATAGCTGCTAGAGACAATCCTTACAGTAAACCAAGCACCTTGAAATGCTTCAGATGCTTTCAACCTGGGCACAAGTCCAACGAGTGCCCAAGTAGGCAGAGAATCCAGATTTTGGACGGAGAACAATTACCGGGAGCTGAAGAACCCGCTGAAGTTGAGCATGATTCTGATGCTGGGTTTGAAGAAGTCTATGGTGATGATGGGGAACCCGTTGTCTGTGTACTACAAAAACTGCTCTTAGCTCCGCGTACACCATTGCATTCTCAGCGTAATGCATTGTTCAAAACTCGTTGCACAATAAGGGGAAGGTGTGCGAAGTCCGCATTGACAGTGGATGTACTGAAAACGTGATAGCTCGGTCGGTGGTTCAAGCCCTGCAGCTGAAGACAACCAACAACCCGCGGCCTTATAAGGTTAGCTAGATCAAGAAGGGAATGGATGTTACTGTCACAGATATGTGCCGTGTTACTCTATCCATTGGTAAACACTATGTTTGTGAAATACTCTGTGATGTAATTGAAATGGACATTTGTCACGTAATATTGGGGCGACCATGACAGTATGATATGGATGCTATTTACAACTGCCGACAGAACGTTTACACTCTCGATTGGAAGGGCAAAAAGCTACGGCTGTGCCCGTCTAACCCCGAGCTTCCTGGGAAAGCTTCTGTGCAGAATGCTGCCTTTGTCACGTCTGGTAAGTTGCTTCTACAAGACCGCCAGGATCTTGACTCTATTGTGGCTTTAGTTGTCTCCGATAGTGATAGAAATACCAGCAAATGGCAACCCCCGGTTGAAGTCCAGGAACTCTTGTCCAAATTCAAAGATGTCATGCCAGCTGATCTGCCCTCTGGACTGCCGCCTCTGCGCTCTATCCAACATCAGGTTGAATTCATTCCCGGCGCAACTCTTCCAAATCTACCACATTACCGTATGAGTCCCAAGGAGTACACCATCCTGCAGGAAATTGTCGAAGATTTGCTTGACAAACAATTGATCCAACACAGCTTGAGCCCCTGTGCGGTACCAGCACTCATAGTTCCAAAGAAAGATGGACAATGGCGCATGTGTATAGATAGCCGCGCTATCAATAAAATCACCGTGAAGTACCGGTTTCCAGTGCCTCGTGTTTCTGATCTACTGGACCGACTGACTGGAGCTACTATCTTTTCTAAATTGGACCTTCGCAGCGGCTATCACCAGATCCGCGTTCGTCCCGGGGACGAATGGAAGACCGCGTTCAAAACGCGCGACGGATTATACGAATGGAAGGTAATGCCCTTCGGCCTTTGCAATGCTCCTTCTACATTCATGCGGCTGATGCAAGAGGTACTACAACCTTTTTTGGGAAAGATTTGTGTGGCCTATTTCGATGATATCTTGGTATTTAGCACTAATCTACCCGATCATGTGCAACACTTAACTGACATTTTCCGGGTGCTTAGACAGCATAAACTTTATTTAAATCTTCATAAGTGTGAATTTGCTTCCCCTAGTGTGCATTTCCTGGGCTTTATATTGACAGCGGGTGGAGTTGAAGTGGATCAGCGAAAAGTCCAGACCATCCGAGATTGGCCGACACCCCAATCTCTCTTTGAAGTTAGAAGCTTTCACGGGCTAGCCAACTTCTACAGGCGATTCATCCGGGGATTTAGCATGTTGGTGGCACCTCTCACAGATTGTATGAAGACCGGTAGCTTTAAATGGACCACATCTCAACAACAAAGTTTCGAAAGCATCAAAGAAGCTCTCTGTACCGCCCCTGTCTTAGCATTGCCTAATTTCGAAAAACCTTTTCATGTGGATACGGATGCATCCACAGTCGGAATTGGTGCAGTTCTCTCTCAAGAATCTCGCCCTATTGAGTTTTTTAGTGAGAAACTCAGCCCTGCGCGACAAAAATGGTCCACCTATGAGCAGGAACTCTATGCCGTGGTGAGAGCTTTGAAACAGTGGGAGCATTATCTGTTGCATCAGGATTTTGTGCTGTGCAGCGACAACCAGGCTTTACAGTATATCAACAACCAGAAAAACATTAGCCGGATGCACGCTCGTTGGATCGTCTTTCTTCAGAAGTTCACATTTGTATTACAGCACAAGGCGGGAAAACTCAATCGGGTGGCAGATGCACTTAGCCGACGAGCAGCCATGCTAGTCCGACTGCAAACCGAGATCACTGGACTTCAAGAAATGAAGTCATTGTATGCCGAAGATACAGACTTCTCTATTCCCTGGGAGCAATGCCAGTCGGGTAAACCATCCAGTGATTATACTCTGCGCCATGGTTTCCTATTTAAAGCCAACTGTCTCTGCATTCCTAACTCCTCCTGGCGACAATTCCTCATCAAGGAAGCTCATTGTGGAAATCTCGCTGCACACGTGGGTAGAGACAGAACATTATCCCAACTGCAAGTTCGCTTCTATTGGCCCCATCTAAGCCGTGACGTAACTCGATTCGTTGAACGCTGCTCGGTGTGCCAAACCTTCAAAGGTACAACTCAGAATACCGGCCTGTATTTACCTCTTCCCACACCAGATTCCATTTGGGAAGACCTTAGCTTAGATTTCGTGCTAGGCCTTCCCCGAACAAGAACTGGGGCTGACTCCATTATGGTAGTGGTAGATAGATTTTCGAAGATGGCACACTTTATACCTTGTAAGAAGACTTACGATGCAGTTCATGTCGCCAGACTTTTTTTTAAAGAAATAGTGCGTCTACACGGAGTCCCTCGGAGCCTCACGTCCGACCGCGACGTGAAATTCGTTAGCCACTTCTGGCGAGAGCTATGGAAGCGCCTTCACACAGAGCTAAATCTCAGCTCAGCATATCACCCCCAAACTGACGGCCAAACAGAGGTAGTGAATCGCACGTTGGGTAATATGCTGCGATGCCTGGTACAAGATCATCCTAAGAAATGGGAAGAGGTATTGAGTCAAGCTGAATTCGCCTTCAACTCCATGCCAAATCGGTCAACTGGACATTGTCCCTTCAGCATCGTTTACACTAAGATGCCTAATCACGTAGTAGACGTAGCTGTTCTCCCTAAATGTCGCAGCACCGCGGCGTCTCAAGCTGCGGATCAATTCAAAAATATTGTTGATCGAGTTCATGCCCAGTTAACGGAGTCCAATCGGAAATACAAAGAACAGGCTGACCTTCACAAACGATTTAAAAGTTTCGAACCTGGTGATTTGGTGATGCTACGAGTGCGGAAGGAGCGCTTGCCAATGGGAACTTACACCAAACTCAGCCCACGCAAAATCGGACCATTTCCTGTTCTTAGAAAAATCAATGACAATGCATATGTCATTGACCTGCCAGCTGAACTACACACTTCATCTACTTTCAACGTGTCCGATATCCACTCCTATCATCCCCCTGATGACGCCAATACTGTATTAACCTCGCCGGAGACGAGTTCCTCTGAAGAAGGGGAGAACTGACGGGGATCATAACCGCTACAGGCTCCTTGCCACGTTGGCTGTCTTTACTATAATGCTACACACAATAATGCTACACACACACCCACTACTTAGTTGCTGCTTTATTTCCTTTTTACTCCCTAAGTTCGTTATTGGCAGACTTAGTGGTTGCTTTATAAGTACCTCTACAGCTCCCTACAGGAAATATACAGAAATTATACTTCTACCCAAATTACTGTTCCATTGCCTGTTCTTCCTCTGTTTCTTGCAGGTGCTCCGCTCGGTGAACGGCAGATCCAGATCGTCTCCTCGCGGATAACGGGTGAGTCCGAAAGTTTTAGCTATAAAATTTCTTGAATTAGAATTTTGTGTACTAAAAAGTCGTTTTATAAAGCAATGAGAAAGCTGTCACAAACAAAACATTAAAGCTAAATAATTTACGTCGAAGGCATTTGACGGGGATCATAACCGCTACAGGCTCCTTGCCACGCTGGCTGTCTTTACTATAATGCTACACACAATAATGCTACACACACACCCACTACTTAGTTGCTGCTTTATTTCCTTTTTACTCCCTAAGTTCGTTATTGGCAGACTTAGTGGTTGCTTTATAAGTACCTCTACAGCTCCCTACAGGAAATATACAGAAATTATACTTCTACCCAAATTACTGTTCCATTGCCTGTTCTTCCTCTGTTTCTTGCAGGTGCTCCGCTCGGTGAACGGCAGATCCAGATCGTCTCCTCGCGGATAACGGGTGAGTCCGTCAGCATTTGGTCCTGTTCTTTCTATCCCAACCAATATTCATCTACCAACATAAATCGGGCAAAATCCACCTTTGCCCAGCTTCCTTTCTATTTTGCACATGGGAGAGTTACCAATTTGTACCTATGCAATAAGAAAAAATCAGTCCAACATGAAAAATCAAAATTATGAGATAGAGTTTTGATTTACCATAACCATTTACAAAAATCCTTCAATTACTATAATCAATGTTAAACAATCATATTGCACATAAGAACCTACTTGCATAGGTTGGATTTAAAAGAAAGAAAAGGAAGTTATTTACCAGCTCATATTAAATGGTAGTTAGTGTGAAACTCTTAAAAAAATAATAATAAT
>NW_021318754.1:690772-698745 GCF_001605985.2 Dendrobium catenatum
GTTAAGAGTTGGATTGGGATTTGTTTGGGACCTATATAATCGACAAGTGAGAACTTGTCAATCATTAGGTCATCAAAATAAAACCCAGGTGGGTCCTAGTGACCTCATACAAAAATGAGGTCAACAGTGTACAATACTACATCTTTTATAGATTTAGGATCTAAAGGCTAGTGGTACAGGTGTACCATTATACACCTTATTGGTGGGTAAGCTCTCCATCCTTTCGGAAGCTATAAACCCTACCCATCTGCATCACACGGATGATGTCATCTCCTTCATTCTCTCGTGCATGTTTGAGCGTAATGTCTTCTCTCTTTTTCTCCAGTTTCCACTTCTTCGAGCCGACCGGATGTTGACTGAACCACGTGTGATCTGATTGAGCCAATTTGGGACCTTCCCCTTTGATTAGGAAAGCCTAGAATTTTCCCTTTGCACTAAACCCGTTTGGAGAAGATAATCTAACATCCTTAATCGAGAGTTTTTCTAAGTTAAGGCTTAGGATGTAATTAACTACGGGGACTTGCGCCCGTAGGAAACCGATCCCCACAATCAAATAAACCCTATTCGATGCTGATGTATCGAATAGGGGAAATCTCATGAACTTTTGGGTTATAGATATTATTATCCATCGAGGTTGGTAGGTGAAAGCCGCTATCCTCTATGGTTAATCGTATTTATAACTCCATCTGCTCTTCCATCGGCCTGTTTGTGTCGATTGTAAAGGCCTACGACCATTTTGTCCTATGGGATAGTGTGATCGTACTCTTTGCATTCGAACTACACGAGCAGAATCCTTTCGGAGACCCACACATATTTCGTTTTATTAGAGTATTACTTATGTACTAGTGGGGAGCAAGAGACAAAATAGAATTGAATACTGATATTTGAGCTTTATACCTATTCTCCTTCTGTTCTACCCTTCTTCTTCTTCTTCTCCATGTTCTTCTTCTTCTCCCTATTCTTTCTTCTCTGTTTTCTGTTATATGCAGGTTTGCTCCGATTTTCACACCAAGATGTGCATAGAGTAAATGAGAAATAGTTGCCCTTGTAACTGACGATGAGATTAAAAGAGTTATCATCTCCGCTCCTAACCCTTCTGCTCTTGATCTTGATGGTTTCATCTTTGAGTTTTACAAAAAATCTTGACTTATCATTGAGAATAAAGTTTTTAAAGAAGCTCTTTTTCTCACACCCTTTCTTACAAAAACAGTTAAGGTCATTGCTCTTGCCCTTATCCTTAAAGGGCCTCATGCCTCTCACATCAAAGATTTCAGGCCTATTTCTCTCTAAAACACTTTTTACAAAATTATTATCAGAATTTTAGCTTTGAGACTTAAACTTGTCATGCTTTACTTTATTCATCATGCTCAATTTGGTATTATCAATGTTGGAATCTCCACTGACAATATTATCACAGCCTTTTAAATCCTTTCTAAATTTAATTCTAAAGGGAAGTCAAAATATTTTTATGCCGATATTGATATCATTAAAGCTTTTGATATTGTCTTCAGAAGTTTTCTTTTATATAAGATGCTCCAAAAAGGTTTCCCCAAGTCCTTAATTTTTTTATATTCAAGCTTGCATTTATGATGTTCCTTTTCATATTTGTTTCAATGGGAGTTTACATGGTTTTTTTAATTCAACCTCTAATTTGAGAAAAGGCTGCCCTCTCTCACTATCTCTTATGCACCATCATGGATGATTTTTCTAATCTAATTGATAGCTTCAATGAGCCCTCATTTTTTCAAGGCTTTAACAAGGACCTCCTACATGAACCTAAAAATCAGAGAAAAGAAAAGAAAATAGAAAAAGAAGGGAAAACTCTTCCCATAACCAAGAACTGTATATTTACTGATATTGCAAAAACTATTTTCTTTCCTCCACTTGTTTGCTATATGTAATCCTCTATCAGATGGTTTTTCTGTAATTACTACTAATATGGCAACCAACAAAAAGTAATAATAGTATTCTACTAACAAAAATAGTATGGAGTGAGTGGAGAATGAGCAAATAACGGAATGATGGGCAGACGTCCCCATATGCGCTGCATCATTCTATTTATCATTTACTCTATGCCGATGATTTACTGATTTTTATAAAGCTTATTTAGCTAATTTACTGATTGTATTGAAAGAATTATATTTGTCTTACATTTTAACAATTTAACTCTCATTTTTTTTCTTATCCGAAATCTCATATCATAGAATCATCACTCTTTTCTGAAAAATATGTAAAATCATATAATGAGTGCATAATTCAACAAATAACTAAATTCTTACAACTAAAAATAATATAAAATAAAATAGAATAATATGTTATAAATAAAAATATGCATCAATGTCTATACTAATTATCATTATTAATTTATCCTTATGTAGTTTTTCACATCTCAATCCATTACATCATCAACCATAGTATCAGTAATAATCAATAGTATTAATGTCAATAACAATATTAATATCATGATCAAAATATTAAGTAGGGTTAATGATAAAAAATAACATTAGTGTTAGTCACAATATTAGTACAATATTCGTAGTAGTGTTGATATTAGTATTGTAATATTAAATGAGTGTATCTTAAGTGTATCTTGCCCATACACTTATGACTCTCAATAAGTCGCCTCTTATAACTCTCAATCAATATTCTTCTTATAACTCTCATTGAATCACGTGAATCAGTCGACACCCCGACTCCTTATAATTTCCAATCAATCTCTAACTCCTTATGCCTCCCAATAAGTGAATCATGTGAAGTTATCATTTCATGTATCTGATATAATTGAGTAGTTCCTTTAAAATATAATAAAATCATATCAAATCATTTAGAATGATTAAATATATAACATATCCAAATTTGTTGGATAAAAGCTTATGAAATAAGAAGATAAAATATTTTTGACAGATTTAGGAGAGATAAAATTCGTAGAAATTAAAATTATTGAAAACAAGTAAGATATTAGTCACTTATAACGAATAAAATAAAATATGTAATAGGAATGACTAACAAATATGATCCCAATTAGTCACTTACAATGCAGATTTCTTATTCTCCTCTTTCAATTTCTTCCTGGCTAAACAACCAAGTGAGGAAGTTTGTAGGATGAGGCAAGGGTTTTGTATATACTGTCCATGGCATGGCGCCACAACGCTCACCAGATTAGTGCCAAAGAGCTATACTTAAGAATGTTCATATTTTTCAAGAAAATTTATTTTATATATTTGAGTTATTATAGGAAATGTGGGAGAAAATTGAGAGAGGGAGCTGTGACTGTCGTATTTTCCTTCTTTAAAAAAAAAAAACTAGAAATTTACTTTTTACAAGAGCATTAAAAATCTACTCTCTACAATGTAGATTTCTTATTCCCCTCTTTCAATTTCTTCTATATGCTGATGACGTGCTAGTCTTTGAAGAAGCTACTATTGAGAACTGCAACAAATTGTCTAACATTCTCAATATTTTTGCGAACACCACTGGGCTGCAAGTTAATTTAGACAAAAGCTTTGTTATGCTGCCAAGAAATATGAATAATCAAGAAGCTATTTGTCAAGCATTGGCAATTCATAACACCACTTCCAAAATCACTTAATTGGGTATCCCTTTGTCTTTTAATAAGCTAAGGATAGCTGATTTTTTGCCTCTTATGGACAAGGCCTGCAATAAGTTGTCTGGCTGGAAAACAAACCTCATCTCCTTTGCGGGTCGATTACAATTTCTGAAATACACCATTGTGAACTCTATAACTTATTGGATACGGGGAGCTATAATATCTAAAGTTGTCATTAAATACTTCAAAAAATCTTGCTCTAAATTTCTATCTTTTAGGGATCCGACTATTTGTAAAAAAACCCACATGATTTCATGGGACTCTATCTGCAAGCCTAAAATTTATGGGGGATTGGGTTTGCACTCTATTAACGCTTTACAATTCGCTTATAACTGTTCTGTTATACACATGATGTATAACACTAAGTCTCTTTTGTCCACTTGGCTTGTTTGTAGATATACCTCTCCTTGGAGGCCTGCTCTGAACTATGCATCGAACTTTTGAAATCTGTTTGTATCACAACTGTTGCTGTTAAGGCCAAATTCACCTTTAAAATTAATTCACAATCCCCTATCCCGTTATAGTGGGATCACTGGTTCTATAATGGTAAGATTGGAGATACTGATGATGGCCATTTATGGCTTAATGTTACTCATTCTAATGATCTTGTTAGATACTTCATCTCGGATGGGGTCTAGGTACTTCCTGAACCCTTGCCCCCTTTATTTTATAATGAAATCAATGTGATTCCTATTGCTGGAAGTTTTAATGCCTGCTTACTTTGGGATAACCGGGATAACATGTTTGGTAGTTATTTAAATGAGTTCTATTCCCATCTTCCTAGATGCAATTGGTATAATCTAATATGGCATTTCCATCATTCATTGAGATACTCATGTTACTCTTGGCTTTGCTTGCTGTTGTTTGGGGATTGAAAACTGCCGATGCTTTTCAAAAAAGAAATATTATTGTTCAGTCTATATCTAGTTTATGTCATGACTACTCCGAAAATGTTTCGCACTTATTTTTTGAATGCTCATATTCACATGCTGTTATAACTAATCTTATTCCCTCTTCTACGAGTCTGCTTCTCAGACCATCGATTCTTCATCTATGTGAGTGGATAGGTGTTGAATTTAAGTTTCAAAAGAATGTAAAAAATCTATAGCTTTTTTTTGTGAGTTGCTCCCTCTACTTTATTTGGAAAGAAAGGAATAGTAGACGCTTTGGGAATATTATGAATAGCAGTATCACTACTTCTACTATTATCAAAAGAGCTGTCTTTGATAAAGTCATCAAGTGAAAATCTTTCTCTCAAACATTAAGCTGCTTCTGATTGGTTCTGGATGCTTTTATGGCTGCTGTTCATATGAATAATATTGTTCTGCCCCTCCCGATGCTGGAACGAAATGGTCTTATTTCGATTGCCTTTGGGTGCTTTCGATTCGAAGCTTATTCGTGTTTGCCTCCTCTGACATTTATGTCTATTACGCCAATGCCTTGGACAATTAATGATGATGCTCCCTTTGCAGGTTTCCTTTGGATGGTCTGTGGGCAACCAGGGGACTGAGTTTAACGATGATCTTTTGGTTAATATTCCCAAGTCCATACTTTTTTGGATTAGGGAGCTTTATTTTCTGATTTTTTGGGCTTCCTCTCTGTGTTTTTGTTGCTTGTTGAGTTGTTTTGAGCAGGTTTTTTTAATGCTTAGTTGGGCATGCTCCTCTTATTGGAACTTTGCTTTTTTTGGGTTTTTCATTACTTGTAATTGTTAGTTCTTACATCTTTTAATATATGGTCTGATCCTAAATTTTTCCAAAAAAAAAAACAATTTTTAACAAACAGCTTTCAAATGCGAATATTTTAATCAAAATTAAAAATTTTTAATAAAACAAATTAGATATGTAATTTAGTTTTAAATTTTATTTTAATAGCAACATTGTTATAAGAAAATTATTTATATTTTGTAAAATAATAGTAATTTGTAATTTTTCAAAAAAAAAAATTAATATGACGAAATTGTTTTGTATAGTAAAAAACTAAAAATTGTCTTATATGTTAACTTAAAATATTTTTAATTATTATTATGTGTGCTTTCTTCTTAGGAGAAAAGGCCACCAAAACAAAGATAATTACAATTTACAACCAAATTAGTGGTTCGCAAACTCAAATGCCATTAATGAAGATTTCAGACCATATATAAAAATTATTTCGTTAGTATACCATGTGCATATATAATGTATGCACAAATTCATATTTTATGTTTGAATATTTTTAATTCAAATCATAATTAAATAATATAAATAATTGCTTATTATTTTTTATTTTGACAGATTTTTCAAATTTTAATTGAAATAAAAAAAATCAATAAATATTTTAAATCATAACTTCATAGTTTCAGCTCAAAATCATTAATTTAAATGAAATTCATCAAAAAATTTGAATATTTATTAAAAATCTATTATACATATTATAGTGTGTCATTAGGCTTGCCTCTGGCCTCTTATTTATTTATAAATAGTGATAGAGACAAAGCATTATGAAAAAAATTATATTAAAAAATAAATATATGATTTATATAATATAGGCTAATAAAATCTTGTTATAAAATTAAGCTATATATGTTAATCAACTTTATAGAATCATATGAGATATGTATTAAAATTTTACAAATATAAGATGAGCTCAAATGAAGGCGTGGGTTGATTTAGGCTTCGTTTGGGGTGGACGGCTTTTTTTCTACTTCTTAAAACAACTTTCTAGTAAAAAAATTCAAATTTTTGTATAAGAAAATTGCTTTAAGAAGCAATAATAAAAGACAACCCGAATGAAGTCTTATTTTGATATGATCGTACCTCATTTAGCTAACTCGATTGACTTAGGCTTTGTTTGGGACGACTTTTTTACTGCTTTCTAAAACATAGTTTTAGTACAAAAATAAAAAATTTTGTACTAAATTCCGTTTTAGAAAGCAGTAAAAAAGCCGTTCCAAACGAAGCCTTAGGCTTTATTAGAGACGACTTTCTTATTGCTTTTTAAAGTAGCTTTCTATGACACTAGAAATTGTACTCGAAAGTTATTTTAGAAAACAATAAGTAAATCAACTCAAACTAAGCATTAGGCCTCGTTTGGGACTGCTTTCTTACTGCTTCTTAAAAGAAAATTTTTGTATTAAAAAGTTGTTTTAAAAAGCAACAAAAAAACCGTCCCAAACGAAACATTAACGTTATCATGTGCAATTTGTTATATACACTTACTTGTTTTATCATAAACTTTGTGTGAGATAGTGTTATTACTGCTTTCTACCACAGCGTTTTAGTATATATTTTTTTTAAATAATAAGAAATGGTGATAAAAAATTATCTCAAAGGAAGCCAAAATCATTATCTTACACTTTTAAAAGAAATCAGAATATTTTGATTAAGAAACGATTATGATAGTCTCAAAGATCTTTCACCACAGCTGAAGAAACAAAGCAAATGCTCCGCATGCTCCCCATCATCGTCGCCACCTTGGCCGGCCGCCTCTCCGCCAAACCCGGCGGCATCTCCCTCCACCAACGCATTGGCGCCGGCTGCGCCATCCACATCATAACAATGTTCATCGCTTCCTTCGCAAAGCAACGACACCGCCACTCCGTCGCTAGAGCTAACGGCGTCGCCGAGAGCGGCGCCACCGTGAACTTTACAATTATTGTGTCAGCTTACCCAAAAATTCCAGCTTGTGGGGACCGCCGACGCGTTCATAGAAGTTGCCAAAATTGAGTTTTTTTATGAGCAGGCGCCGGAAGGAAGGAATAGTCTGGAGACTTTGTGAGCGATGACGACGCTCAGCATTGGGGGTTTGGTAATAGTCTGTTACTGAAGACGTCGGCGAGGGCGACAGAGAGGGATAGCGTTGGCAAAAGGGTGGACTTTGAACAAACTCAATAAATCTTATTTGGATTGCTAGTTTGCTACTATGCTCTCTTAGGGACAAATTATTACGTCCGGTGTCTGAATTCGCCTGGACACCAATTTAGAGGCGACACATCATCAAAATATATCGGGACCCAGTGTATTCGGATGATGTGGCGCTCCTGGATTGGGTGTCCGGACATCAGGTGACCAGACGTAATAATTCGCCTCTCTTAGAGCATCTCCAACCCAAAAATAAATAAAAATATATTTTTTCCGCTTTAAAAATACAGTAACATTAATATCAAATAGTAATTCATCTTAAATTGAATTATATTTCTAAAATCAAAGAAGAATATTCTTCTTAGCATATTCTTCCTCTATCTCTATTTTTATATTGATTTTCATCACCAAAAATAATAGTTTGTGAATGATGTGACAGAAACATCGCACTGTTCACAATCTATATAAAACGAAAAAAATAAATTTATGTATATCGTACTGGCGAAACCAGAAATTTTTAAAGGGGA
>NW_021318754.1:706684-709991 GCF_001605985.2 Dendrobium catenatum
CAGCTATTACCGGTGGTCCTATAGCCGTCGGTATTACCGGATTACTAACGGTTTGACCGCTGGTATTAATCAATGGTTTAATCGGCTAAGCTGGCGGTTTGACCGCCGGAAGTCTAGTGGCGGTCCGGCGGTCGGCTGACTAAAGGTAGTCTAGTGGTGGTTAATGGCTAGACAGTGGTCAGGTGACGATAGGGAGGAAGTCTGGCGGCAGTCGATTGCCGGGTGGTGGTCCGGCAGCGATCGACGGTCGAGCGATGGTCTGAAGATGGTCGGATGGAAGTCTGGCGGCTGTCCGGGGCCAGACAGAGGTCCGGTGGTGGTCCATGGCCGGGCAGTGGTCCGACGATGATCGACGGCAGTCACCGGTGATGTTGTTCGAGCTTCTTGAAGCCTCAAAGCTCTTTCAAATCTCTAGCCAAAAGATCCCCCCTCAAGTAAAGAGTGGATCTATTTATAAAGTTTTGTAAGAGGCACACCTCGTAAACATAAAGAAGATCTGGGGCAGGTTCAAAGTGCTCCACCGGATGGCCCGTACTGATTCCCTGATCATAGAGTATTTTTTAAGTTAGGTACCTTAATGAGGTCGGAATTCAGCTATTTTGGGCTCATTGGATTCATCTCACCTAGCTGCTCAATTCGATTATAAAAAATGTTATATTTAGATATTATTTGGTCATCCAATTTAGACTTTGAACCTTCCAAATAAGCTTTGGGCCCCCGATTTGGACCCATTTGGGCTCGTATTGGATTGATTTTAGTGTGGTTGGGTTCATCTCTTAGAAACTTTTAGTTTGACTATAAATTTGCTAAAACTGAAGTTCATATGGTCATCATTTTAATTTGAGAATTTTCTAACATGAACATACCTTGAGATTCGTGCACCATCATGAAGATTTTTTATGACTTATCAATGCTAAAGTTAGATTTTAAAACTATAATATAAATGTGTCATGGCCTCCAACAATTGAGGAAAAAAACCTCCTCATATACAAAATACAATGTGACTATAATATACTCATTAAAAATAATAAAATATTTTAAGAAAAATAATAATTTAAACTTCTTATACTAAAGAAGAAAAAAAAAACAAAAACAAAAAAAGCGCAACAAAGGTAGAGAAGCTTAATAGTCCTCTTAATCCTTGAGATTTTCTGCTTTATCACAATACCAATTGTCACTTTGGCCTCTCTCCACAGTAGTCAAGACAGCTCAGCTCAGGAAATCTCCATGACAGCTTCACTTTCTCTTCAAAACTAAAATGGAGAGTTCTTTACGCAGTCGCTTCTTCCTTAACTCTCTTAATGGCAGCCTCAATGTCGATCTCAGCCCTCAGTGGTCTTTCCACCTTCAGCGGCGGTGATAGAAATGCTTTCAAGCAAGCAATCTCATCGCCTGTTCGAAGGCCGCGGCCTTTGAGGTTTTGTCCAATGATGAAGAATATTAATGAAGGAAAGGTGTTCTTTGATCCTATTGTTGTTCTTGGGAGGAACGTTATTGGGAACAAGAGATTCGGGCTTTGTTTGGGATAAATTTTTCATTGCTTTCTAAAACAGCTGTTTAGTACAAAAAGTTTTAATTCAAGATATTTTTTTACTAAAACACTGTTTTAAAAATCATTAAGAAAACTATCCCAAACAAATCCTCACTCAGTTAAAGGGGTAAAGCCATTACTCTTCATTCCCAGGTATATGATTCAAATTTCTGCTGAATTGGTGAGACCAATTTGTACAAATTTTATAAACGAAAAGTATGTTGAAAGTGTTTTGATGTGAAGTTATACAACTGGTGGTTCAAATTGATCTATATTTTTTTGAAAGAGCGATTAATGGTATGAAGTTTGTTGTCAAAGTTAGAAGAAATTATTAGGTGTGAACATCAGACGGAGAGAACCGTTTGATTTTCTCTCTGTCTACAGTGAAAGCACAGCTGCTACACTGTAGAAAGAGAGAAAATCGAATGTCTCTCTCATTTTGGTGTTCACACCTAATAATTTGAAAGAGCCCAAAGATTCAGCCATTGAATTGACGTCGGTCTAAAAACATTTCCAAAAAAAAAAAGGTTAATAAATTTTTTCCTTTTCGAAAAATGCATTCAATTTATCTATTTTTAATAGTTTTACTTAGCTTTCTTTTTTTTTAGACTTTTGAGTCAATTAAGTCAAACTCACATATAAATCACATAAGCAAGCTTCGAACCTAACAACTCTTATTGATAGACAAAGGTGCCAATCAACAAATAAAAATGAGATGCTTAGCTTCAAATCTAATGGTTCCAAAAAAGACAGCAAAAAATGCAATATAGTGAGGCATGTGTCGGCGGCTATACTTTCTTGATTTTGTAGCTTCTTTATTTGTGTTGGCCCTCCTCGACATGCGCTCGCAAGAAACCCTTTGTTCTTGTGGGTTCTTTGCCTGTGTTGGCCCTCCGCCACCTGCGCTCACAAGATTCCCTCTGTTCCTGTGGACTCTTTGCTTGTGTTGGCCCTCCCCCACCCTTGTCCTAGCCCCTTTGCAACTAAGGCTTCATTTGGAATGATTTTCTTCCTGCTTCTTAAAACAACTTTCTAGCCTAAGGATATGACTTTTCTTATGACGAAGAGCCTCCTTCATCTTAGGATAATGTCTCTATGATTCAAGTCTCTTAACACAAAGGCAATATTGGATTCTTTTGAACCAGCAAGCTCTTTCTCAGAATACTGTATTATCCTTTTCTCAACATGTAATGATAGATGTTCCTTCAGTAGATATTACCTCTAATGATAGAGGCAACAATTTGATTCTTTAGTTTTATCTAACTTATTTTTCTTCTAATCTGTGTTGGTTTTGGGGTACTTTGGCACTAAAGCATTCACTTCCAACAACATTGTACAATCATGAATGGAGAATAGATTCATTGATCAATATCAAATAATTAGGATAAAGTGAAGAAGTTTCATAGATAGCTTCACTGCACAAAACCATTTGGTTATAAATAAAAGGCTCAATTTATAATACACCACCGTCATATTCTGTAAGCTAAAATTCTACATCTAAAAATTTCCTGTCAGCTTAATCACACCTGAATGAAATTTAACGCTCAGAACAATTTTTCATCTATACATTCGACATTAACCTGCCTTGAAATGTTCAGATAACATTCTACTTTCTAAAACAATTTTCTCTGATTTTGCAAAGCTGGGATGAAAAGTGTAAGAGCAATTAGAACCTGGCTTTTGTCACAATTTGTAAATAATAAACTGAATGCTTTTAGAATGAGTGCATCCTATCCGTCCAAGTTGCTTTGAAGTTTGTGCCCTTATTTGAAGAAC
>NW_021318754.1:710091-721709 GCF_001605985.2 Dendrobium catenatum
TCAGAAAATAGGCACAGTCTCATTCATCAAGTTATATATGTTTGAAAATCGAGTAGTCCAGGCGGTGGCACCGATTGACCAAAAATCAAATGCAGTATGATTTCAGTAAATCTGGCCATCACAGAGCCTCCAGCCTGCAAGCAATTATCCACAAAAACGAGCCAGGTTGCCTCGCGGACCCTCCATGGCTCGGAGAGACTAGCTGTCACGACCCAACCCGACCAGAATGAATCCCTTCGCGTCGGGTCGCGACGGATAGAAGAAAATCTAGGATCTAGATTTGGAATTTTCTTCAGACTTTCTTCCATAGATTCAAACAAATAGAAACACAGAGCTGCTATAAACTTCGAATACCATGTATAGAAATGCATTCACTATTTTCTCTTTCTTTCATCAAAATAATCATATACAATATAGTGCATGGCTACAGACAGAAAGAACAGAACAAAAAGTCATGACTGTACAAAAATCAAAAGTACAAATTACCTAATCACTGATCAGACACTGAACTTCTAGTCTAAGACTTCCTTCCCTTTCCCAGAACCTGAAAACCACGCAGAAAACAAGGATGAGCTAACAGCTCAGCAAGACTACACTCACCAATCAAAATCTCCAGAAATTCACATCAGAAAACACATCAGAAGCAGTTGTTCAAATAGCCGTACAAAAATTCAAACAATCGTACAGAAATCGTATAACAGTCAGAACATATACTTGATCAAATAGAAATCAAATCACAGATACCTGAATTCAAATCAGAGTGCAGAACAAATTTGATAAAACTTATAAAACTTTAAAATCACAAAACGGATCGGATCGTACAAATCAAAATTCAAATTAAAAAAAATCACATATCACATTTCACATATCATATATCCCTGACCCTGACAGAATCTCGATGGATTCTGGTCCCTTATGCCTCCCTTCCCTGATACTGACAGAATCTTGACGGATTCCGGCCCCTTATGTCTCCCGTTATGCTTATAGCACCAGAATAGAACTTATTTTCAGATTTCTTAGATTTCCCTTACACAGACAGAATCTCAAAGGATTCTGGCCCCTTATAACTCCCTTATGATAGCATGCACATATCAATTCATTCAATTCAGAAAATTAGAGTTCGTCAGAAAAATCGTCAGCAGCATAACGGCAGTATACTGAATTTACACAGAATTCACAGATTCAGAAATTCACCAAATTACCACAGATAGTACACAACATCATTTTAAGACTTTCATTGTACTGAAGCGATAATTTCAAACATCCAAATAAATTATTATTCGATGAAAACCCCATAGAATTCAAAATACCAGATAAAAATCTTCAAGAATATACTCAAAATGTGCACAAATATCATCTCATAAACATACCAAAGGTTACGTGGTAAAAATTTTATCAGTACAAAATAATAGCAGAATTTCACTAATGGAACCAAAATTCGAAACAGAAAAGTCATCAAAATCATCGTTTCTGAAAATTGAGAAAGGCGGAATATGGCTTACCTCGAGTGGGTCAACTTTCTCAACTGCAGCTACGGACGGAAACGGACATAAGTCGCCCAAAAATCACTTTTCTTCCTTTTTCCTTCGATTTTCTCTCTCCTGTGTTTTCTCTCTCTTCAAAAAGATCTCATTTCCATATGTATCCAACCAGATCGTTCCGGGATGATTTGCCCTCTGGACGAATTTCGTTCAGACGAAATAGTTATCGTTCCTGGACGAGTTGCTCTCTGGAAAAATTTCGTACAGACGAACCCCAGTTCGTCCTGGGATGAACTTCTCTGTCCAGAAAACCTGTACAAAATCGCACGATCCAACTTCGTTCAGACGAACCTGGAAGGAAAAACATCTTTCACACTAGCATTGCTCATCATCGTCTGAATGTCAATCGTCCACCACCAATGCCAGCTATAGTCTTTGTAGTATACCCGAGAATTTAGAGAGAATAATTCCACAAGCAAACTGGAGTGAGGGTTGAACACAAAAACCTCACAATCCCAAAAATTTTCTTCCCAGGTCAGAAAAAAACACAAAATCTGGGCCATAGCAATCCACCTGAGAGAAAAAAGAGACCCAGCAGACACATAGTAATAGGCATCAAAAACCTGAAGGCAAACCATCATCCTCCAACAAAACAAGAGAGCTAAGCAGATCTCTAGATGCCCGAAAATCTCTAAAACAGTGTTGTTTTGTTTTTCCATTTTGCAGTTTTCAATCTAACAACCGATGATATATTGCAAATAACTTTAGCCACATTATTTCTAGAATTAGAGAAACGACGGTTGTTCATTTCCCTCCAAATATGATAAGAAATGCAGCTAATGGCTAAATAACAAAACTCTTTTTCAGATCTACTTAAAAACACAGAGTTTTCAATGAAATCCAAAGCTTGAGGCAGAGTAGGCCTAAGCAAGAAGCTGGTAAAATCCAACAAAATATTCTTGAGAATATAAAAGGTCAAATCACAATCAAAAAATAAATGTGAGTGATTCTCAAGATGACCTGAGCAAAGAGAGCAAATAAGAGGCACCTGGATACCTCTTAGTTGCAGGTTATCCGCAGTTTTAAGTTTACCAATCCTTGTCATCCATGTAAAACAAGCATACTTAAGGGCATGATTTTTATGCCAAATGGATCTATACCAATCTACCTGTGGTAAATCAGAGTAAAAAAAACTCAATGAAATTTTTAAAATCCCATTTAGGAGATCCATCCCATGAAACCTCATTGTTTTCTTTGATTTCCACAGTCTCTAAGCTCTCATAAATACTCGCGTGAATTTAATTAGGTAGCAGCCAAGTATCATTCGAAATAAAGTCTTTCACTATAGCATTATCCAGAACCGGTAAGTGAAAGGCATCACCGAGAAAATGTCCATTAAGCCACGGGTCCCAGAGAAAAGAAAAATTATTGTGCTTAGACAGAAAAATATAACACCTCTTTGATTTTTAAACAGTATCAGTAATTTTGTGCTAGAATAAAGTTAATATTAAGGTAATGAAAAAAAATAGAATGACGTTGAGGGGCAAAAAAAATATCAATACCATTTTTTGAACTAAAAACTAAAACTTCAACAGAAATGGCAGAATAAAAGAATAAAGTTAATATTAAGCTAAAAAAAAGGTTTATCATATATAATATTTTGATATTTACTATTATAATACTATGATAATTGACGAGAGGATTCTTACCCGGACTAGATATTCATATCATACACAACTTAGTCTTCATTCGGGATAATCTTCATACTATGTTCTATAGCAATTTTTTATTACAAATTTTTTTAAAAGCAGTGGGTAAAAGCTTTTCCAAGCAGAGCCTTGCTATCAAAATTTAAAGTTGTACGTTGCATCAATCATTTAAAATTGATGCTCACATTTGATCAGGTAAATTGTTCAATATCAACTGTAACCATAACAATAAATAAATAAATAGTATTATAAAATTGTTTTTCTTTATTATAATATCAAATTAATTTTGTTGAAAAAAAAGACTGCATTACATAGCATTGCTTGTTTTGAATCAAACATGTCTTCTACTTGCTCGTATTTGGAAGTTGACAAATCAAATATACATTGATATTTGGGCCCCATCCAAATGATTTTCAACAAATTGATTATATTAAAAATTTGTAAATAGATTCATATTCTTTACACAAAAGAAATTGGATAATGGAGATTGAATCTTAACCTGACAATGCAAAGAGCTCCACCATCAAACTATCATTGTCATCATAACTGTCATCCTCAGACCATCACCATCCAAACCATTTCTATAGCCCTGCCACAATGCGATCATCATGGTCGGTCCACCAATATCATATTGACCATCGTCTTCAAACTAGTGCATGCCATCCAACCTACGTCATCGGACTTCCGTCGCCCGATCACAATCTCCCAACCACCAGCATTAACTACGTTGACAATCATTGACTTTGTCACCCATTTTTGCCAACGAATTCAATAATACTATCACTCACTTATAAGGCCAATTCAAGTTGTTAATGTGCCTTCTAACTTTTTTGCCTACTGCCACCACCAAAGTGGATGTAGATCAAAAAGTAAGAGACTGATAAACATCTTCAACACTAACATCGATGTCTGCCAATTTTGTCTCTCGTCATCACACATATGTCAAAACATGTCACTGACACTACCAACATCACTTCATATTATTGTACATAAGGCCAATGTATATAGCTGCACTACAATGGACACCAAACAACTTAAACATGATTTATAATGCCAATGCATTGTGTCAGCACTGACACCAATTCACACTGACTTTGTTGCCCACCATAACCACCAACAGTCATCAATTTATTGAAGCAGAAAATTAGATCGAATACAAATACATAAATTATAGTGAGGCTGATGAAAAGATTTTATTATTATTAAACAATTATCGAAATCATATGGTCCATATGAAAGCCTAAATTTGGATCGATTAAAAAACATACAGCGCTCGTTTGTTTAACCAGACCCATTGCCAATGGCTCCCCCTGAACTACCGACCAGTTATCCATCCACAGCCGAGGGAGGAGGTTGCCTAAGGATCCACATCGTGGATTGGGCGGGCCAGTACTCGGCAACCCAGCCAATGAGCCAGGATAAACCATTCGATGCACCTGAAAGACCCCAACGTTGGTTACAAGCTTTCTAGCAGCTCGGCAGACCAACTTAGCAATTGACAAATCTATATTATACAATATTATTTAAAACGTAGTGATGTGGGACTAATAAAACAACTAAGGTGGGAGAACATAATTAAAATTCTTTTATGGCTAACTTTCTGTAGAAGAAGGACCGTATTTTTTAGAGAAAATCATATCTTTTGGAAATTCCTACTTTATTCGTTGGAATTTAATAAATGCAAATTTAATATAGAATAACTTTGTTTTTCTGCTTCCAGTACATAATTGATGCATCGTCAAAAAATTATCTTGATCGGGCACGGATCTCAAAGCAAAATCAAGTTAGAAACTTTCGAAATTAAAATCAGGAGCATCTGAACTCCGATTTCAGTAAACTTATAGTCGAATTGAGCGTCTCAAAAATACGAACCCAACGACACTAAATTTGACCCAATTCGAGCCCATATGGGTCCAAATCAAGGACCCTAAGCGATGTTGGAAGATTCAAATCACAATTTGGATTACCAAACAGTTTCCAAACATAACAAACTTATAGTAGAATCGAGCGGCTCGACGAGATGAATCCAACGAGCCCAAGATCACTGAATTCCGACATCACTAAGATATTCAAATGTCCATCAAACAGTTCATGATCAAGGGATTTAATATCGGCCATCCATCCAACCACTCCCAACCTACCCTTGATCCTCCACCTATTTACGGGCCATGCCATTCCCAAAATCAATAAATAGAGCTCCCTCTCTTCTTGAAAGAGGACCCCTAAGTCTAAGGAAAAAAGAGAGAGATTGAAGATCGCTCGTGCTTCCTAGCCTCCTCGACCACCGTCGGAGTTTCGCCAGACCACCGCCGGAGTTTCGTTGAACCACCACTGCTCCACCAAATGCCGGACTTCGGCCGAACCACCACCTAACACCCTGTGCTCCGCCGGACCACCATCAAACGCCGTTGCTCCGCCAGACCACCATCTGACGCCCTGTGCTCCGCCAGATCACCGTCTAATGTCGTTGCTCCGCCGGACCATGCACCACCTAATGCCCTGTGCTCCGCAGGACCACCGTCTAACATCGTTGCTCCGCCGAACCACCGTCTAACGTCGTTGCTCCGCTGGACCACTGTCTAACGTCGTTGCTCCGCCGGACCACCACCTGAGGCCCTCGCCTTCTACAGATCACCACGTGACGCTTACCCAAGTCTGAATTTCTTAATCCAATTTCTTAAGAAACCAGGTTTTCATATTCCGGATTCTTTTGAAATCACAAAATAATAGAAAACCAAAAAAAAAATTTATAAAAATCGGAAGAGTAAATAAAGAAACTAAGAATTTATAAAAATCGGAGAAGTAAAATTCGGTTTATGATCAAAGTAGAAAATGTATTATGAAGTTCCGATTTCAATCGGATAATTAAGTTTAAGATTTGTTTTTTTTTTAAATTTTTTTGTTAATATGCTCCTTAAACTAACTTAAATATAAAATATGATTTTTTTTATAAATTTACTTTTTTGCAATAGTTTGAGTATAATTTGAGTTCGAGATAATCGTTGTCCAGAATTGAAGGCTATAACACCAATGCCAATAATAAATGATCAATTTTTATATCATTTGGATATAATGTATTGTATATTGATAATTTGCGCTGGCCTTTGTTTATATTGGAGTTGGTGGAGGGACTGAAGTTTTATTTGGGATGGTTTTTTATTGTTTTTTAAAATAGTTTTTTTTTTGTATATCTATACAATTATATAAAAGTGCCTTAAGATTCCACTCATAGCAAATTCTGATCGTTCCTTTATAAATTTTAAATTAATCTGTAACGTTTATTTATGACTCTTCAAATTCTTTTATTTTT
Source organism: Dendrobium catenatum (assembly GCF_001605985.2). Classification (NCBI taxonomy): domain Eukaryota; kingdom Viridiplantae; phylum Streptophyta; class Magnoliopsida; order Asparagales; family Orchidaceae; genus Dendrobium; species Dendrobium catenatum. The sequence continues at coordinate 716,592 of NW_021318754.1, forward strand.
CACTTCCTACAAAACATTATTTTTTCATTTATTTACTGTGTTCTTTTTCTCTGCAGTTGTTTGTTAATTTATCCGTTTTCTTAACTAATATTGCCTCTTGGTAAACCTAAGTCCTCCGTCGATATTATTTCCTTAACTAATATTTATCCATTTCATTTAATTATAATCTAGCTGACGCTTCTCCGTTCACTCTGTCAAAGTCGAAGAGTCTCATGAATTGAGCCGTCGGTTGCATGCTTCTCTGTTTCCTCTACCGAAGTCAAAGAGTCACCTGAAGTTGAACAGTCAATTTCTTCTCTATTTTATGTTTCATCCGCTAAAGTGGAAGAGATTCATGAAGTTGAACCGCAGTTGCTTCTCCATTTCCTCTACCGAAGCTGAAGAGTCTCGTGAAGTTGAGCCTTTAGCTGCTTTTTCGTTTCCTCTGCCAAAGTGGAACAGTCTTGTGAAGTTGAACCATCAGTAATTACATCTTTTGTCATTCTCTTAAGAACAAATATCATCTTCCGTTATATATAGGTCTTCTATTTGCTGGCAAAACATTGCCTCCTAGCTCTTTGCCTCTTCGCCAACATGAAAGACCATTAGTGGCCTTAAAGCTCTATGTCAGAAGCCTCGCCGCCAACTTCTTGGTAATCATAAATCGCAGTTTCTTCTATGGTTTCAACGACAAAGATATGTGAATCATAAATTGCAGTTTGCTGGTTGGTGTCTAAAATAAATACTAATTGATCATAAGACTCATGTAATTAGTGCACTAACATTTTTTAAAATTACACCTTTGTTCAATAGTGTTTTTCAAGGTTTAAAAAATCAAAACGAACTGGCCAGTCTGACCAGTTCAACCGTGAACCGATCTTATTGCCGATCCGGTTTATCCTAAAATTGTTTCTATATCAAATCGTCTAGAACTAGCTGGAACCACTGGTCCAACCAGCAAACTGTTGAACCGATCACCAATCTATTGAACCGGCTATTTAAATTTTGAATTATTTGAATGATTAAATAATATATTAAGTAATATTTGTAAATTAATTTAAAATTTGAAATGCTTAATTTTAAATTAAAATTTTACAAGACTCTATTACTAATGTGAGATATTACTCAATTCTAACTCATACCAAGAGAGAGTTTTCTATTTGTGTTGAACTCTTATGTTCATAAGATAGACTATCTATTTTAAAATAATTTTCACTTATTTAAATAATATTTATTTTTAATTGATTATATTGAATAAATTATAAAAGTTCAACGCAAATGGAAAATTATTTTATGTGGACAGCGGACATCAACCGGTATACAGCAGTATCCCGAGCAAAAAAATATGATGTGACACATTCTGATTAATCTTTGGATTGACCCGGTGCAAAATAAAAATTCTTCTTTTGTTCATCTCTTGGCCTAAGGTGTGGGTTTAAGACTAGACAATTGTTGTACCAGCAATCAGACTGCTTGCTAGTAGGATCGTGTGAGGAAGATATCCACCCGATTTAATTCAAAACCAACCTATGGGTGGAACTAACCTATGAAAGGGTTAATTTATCAAAAATAAGAAAATTATATCAATAAATAAAAGAAATTAAGAAAAGAAATTAAATGAGTTAATTTCAAGTTGACGGTCAACTCGAACCCAACCAGTTACTGATTTGGATCAATCGGAACACCGATCATTTAACAAACATATCAAAAAATTGAATCCAAACTTGACTCGTTAGAAATACAACCCAGCCAGCTAGCACCTTGAATTATATATATTTCCATCATAAATTTTAAAATAATATTTTAAAAATTAAAAAAAATAATACAAATTAATAAAAAATTAAGAAAATAAAATAACTAATTTTAAACCCGAGTTGGACAATTTATTTGACACCTCTACTTACATGAAGGCTAATATTTAGCCAGAATTATCTATCAAAGACACTAATAAATTTTATTTTATCAAATTTTAGCATCTTTCGCGTCTCTGCAATTAATGGATCGGGCGGGCCAACATTCGGCCCAATACAAACAAACCAATGGTTCAGAACAAGCTAGCGTTGCAGAGCTCAGCAATCTACTGCAGCATATGAACGATTTATATCTGACAACATTGAAAAGTTTCAGCAATGTGGGACTAAAAAAATGATAGTGAAAGCTTAACTTAATAAAAATTTCAACGTCTCAAGCTTTGGGCAAAAAGAGATCGTAGTTTTTAGTGAAAACCATAATTTTAACGTGCATATTTTGCAGAGAATACTTTTTTTTTTTTTTTTGCTTTTACGTAATAAGATTTCCAATGACTTCTTGTGATAATTTTGAATACGATAATAGAAATTGGGGCAATTTGATTAATGAGCTTTCAAATTCAGAATATATTTAATAGAAGATTGATATACTTTCACATTTTATTTATATAGAATTTTATATACCTATCAATTATAACAATTCATTCTTTTGATAATCGATGATTGGTGTAGCTAGGCTTGTTGCGTCCTAGAATATCGCGGTGGTAGAGAAATATATAATTTAATGTCTTATCATTGTACGAAGATCCAGAACACAATCAGATAAGAGAGAGAGTGTAGCGTTCATAAAAGACACCATAGTTTTTATGTGAAAACCCTTAAAAGGGGAAAAAAACCATGCGGCCTGACCCAGTTTGAATGAATCCATTAGTATTTACTGTCGATTACAATTCAGGCTCCTCCTTAGGAGAAGGCCTCGGCTTGATGTCAAAAATATACATCATATAGTGCATTACATGGTGGGAGTTACATAGACATATTTGTTTGGTCGGCAGGACCATAGTCGATAGGTTGGGGGCCGAAAAGACTGTAGTTGACAAAAGACCGGCATCAGAAATTCCGTTGTCTGTTGGTGGAGGTCGGAAGGGCCATAGCAGGCGACGGAGGTCTGAAGGACCGTAGTCGGCAGGAGACCAGGGTCAGAAAGACCATTATCTGGCGATGTAGGTCGGAAGGACCATAGTAGGAGACAAAGGTCGGATGAACTGTAGTCGGTAGGAGACCGGGGTCTGAAAGATTGTTGTTTGGTGATGAAGGTCGGAAGGGCTATAGTAGGCGACGAAGATCTGAAGGACCATAGTAGGCAGGAGACTGGGGTCTGAAAAACCGTTGTCTATTGATAGAGGTTGCAGTATTTTGGGAGAACTTTAGACATCGAGTGGTGGCCTAGTGGAGCTCAAGGCCTGAAGTAGTGGTCCAACGGAGGTCCGGGCCTCAGGTGATATTCTGGTGGAGCACAGGGCCTCAAGCGGTGGTCCGGCAGAAGTCGGGACTCAAGTGGTGTCTTGGTGGAGCACAAGGCCTCAAGTGATGGCTTGGCGGAAGTCCGAGCCTTAGGAGGTGTTCCGGTGGAGCAACGACATCAAGAAATGGTCCGACGGAGGTGAGGGCCTCAAGTGATGGTCCAACAGAGCAACAGCATCATGCGGTTGTTCGACGGAAGTGAGGGCCTAAAGTGGTGGAGCAACAGCGTTAGGCGGTGGCTCGGCGGAGGTGAGGGTCTCAAGTGGTGGTCTGGCGAAGTCCGGGCCTGAGGTGGTGGTCCGGTAGAGGTGAGGGCCTCAAGTGGTGGTCCGGCGAAGGTGAAGGCCTCATGTGGTGGTTCAGCGGAGCAACGGCATCAGGCAGTGGTACGGCAGAAGTCCGGCGGTGGTAGAACAGTGGTGGTTCGACGGAACTCCAGCGGTTGTCCGGCAGTGGTCCGGCGAAACTCCGACGGTGGTCGAGGAGGCAAGGAAGCAAGAGCGATCTCTGATCTCTCTCTTTTTTCCTTAGGCTCAGGGGGTCCTCTTTCAAGAGAAGTGGGAGCTCTATTTATAGATTTATGGAGTGGCATGGCCCGTAAAAAGGTGAGAGATCAAGGGTAAATGGGGAGTGGTCGGATGAACGGCCGATGTTGAATCCCTTGATCATGCACTATTCTTTAGACATTTGAAGACCTTAATGATGTCGGAATTCGACGAGCTTGGGCTCGTTGGATTCATCTTGTTGAGCCGCTCGATTCGAGCATAAGCCTATTATGTTTGAAAGCCGTTTGGTAATCCAAATTGTGGTTTGAACCTTCCAACAGTGCTTTGGGTCCTTGATTTGGACCCATTTGGGCTCGGATTGAGTCGGATTTGGTGTCGTTGGGTTCGTATTTCCGAGATACTCAGTTCGACTGTAAGTTTGCTGAAATCAGAGTTCGGATGGTCTCCAAATTAATATTTGAAGTTTCCAATTTGATTTTGTATTGAGATTCGCGCCCGATTAAGATAATTTTTTGACGACGTATCAAGGCTCATGAATGTTAATAATCTCTTGTTAATTTATTTAACTTGTCAGGTTAAATTCGATTCTGCATAATATTTCAAATACACCTCATTTGATCCTTGTTGGATTCAATTTTGCTTATTACGAAAATGAAGAGAGAGAGAGAGAGAGAGAGAGAGAGAGAGAGAGAGAGAGAGAGAGAGAGAGAGAGAGAGTATATAGGAAAGGTTTAGAATACTCAAGAAACTTTGAGTTTCAAAATTGACAAACTATCCATTATAACAATCCCAAAAGTTTCTCGAATTATTCTACATCATCCCCTATTTATATGATTCTAAGGACAATATGAAATGTTATATAAAAAAAGTTAAAAAGTACAACATTACATAGACTACTAGTACAATGTTACACACTACTCTAAACACGCATTATCTCCTACTTGGCAAGGAAGCCGCAGTTGGAAGGCTTTGACGAGTTGCTAACAGGAAAATCCAATAGTGTCGAGTGTGCTTAGGCAAGTGCTTATATGAGAGGTGAGCAGTATTTGGTGACTTGTATGGAAGATCTGAGTTTGCCTAGATAGAGTGAGTAAGTGAGTTGTTGTCACGGGGAAAGGAGAACTCTTGCTTGGATGGTCACGGCAAGTTGAACTGAGGGCCATGAGCGGGTGCCTTCATCTAGCTTAATTTGGTGAAACTTATCTGCTTGCGAGAGAGGGAGAGGGTGATTGAGATATGGTCAAAAAACGTGGTGAGTGTCGAGTTACCAACTCTAGGGATGAATCCTGAATTTGTTCATATAGGGTGAACTCCCAAGAAAGCGTGGGTGAGTGACGCCTTTTGGTCCTTTCAACTGAGTT
>NW_021318754.1:721809-726698 GCF_001605985.2 Dendrobium catenatum
GTCGAACCACCATTGCTCCACCAATGCCGGACTTCCGGCGAACCACCACCTGACTCCCTGTGCTCCGCCGGACCACCACCAAACGTCGTTGCTCCGATTCGTCGGACCACCACCTGACACCCTGTGCTCCGCCAGATCACCGCCTAACGCCGTTGCTCCACCGGACCACCACCTGACGCCCTGTGCTCCGCAGGACCACCGCCTAACGTCGTTGCTCCGCCGTACCACCACCTGAGGCCCTCGCCTTCGCCAGATCACCACCTGACGCTCAACCAAATCTGAATTTCTTAATCCAGTTTCTTAAGAAACCGGGATTTCATATTCCGGATTCTTTTGAAATCACAAAATAACAGAAAACAAAAAAAAAATTATAAAATTCGGAAGAGTAAATAAAAAAACTAAGAATTTATAAAAACCGGAGAAGTAAAATTCAGTTTCTGATCAAAGTAGAAAATGTATTATGAAGTTCCGATTTCAATCGGATAATTAAGTTCAATATTTGTTCTTTTTTAAATTTTTTTGTTAATATGCTCCTTAAATTAATTTAAACATAAAATATGATCCTTTTTATAAATTAACTTTTTTTGCAATATTTTGAGTATAATTTGAGTTCGAGATAATCGTTGCCCAGAATTGAAGGCTGTAAAAAGAATAACACCAATGCCAATAATAAATGATCAGTTTTTATATCATTTGGATATAATGTATTGTGTATTGATAATTTGTTGGTTTTTGTTTATATTGGAGTTGGTGGATGGACTGATGTTTTATTTGGGATGGTTTTTTATTGTTTTTTAATATATATATATATATATATATATATATATATATTATATATACATATATATTATTCAATATATATATATAGATTATATAATATATATATAATATAGTATAACTAACTATATACTATATATTTATTTAATAATCTATACTAAGTTAACTACTATAATAAAAAGTGGCTTGGGTTTCCACTCATAGAAAATTATGATCGTTCATTTATAAATTTTAAATTAATCTGTAACGTTCATTTATGACTCTTAAAATTCTTTTATTTTTCACTTCCTACAAGATATTTATTCTTTCATTTATTTACTATGTTCTTTTTCTCTTCAGTTGTTTCTTAATTTATCCGTTTTCTTAAATAATATTGCCTCTTGGTAAACCTAAGCCCTCCATCGATATTATTTCCTTAACTAATATTTATCCATTTCATTTAATTATAATCTAGCTATCGCTTCTCCCTTCACTCTGTCAAAGTCGAAGAGTCTCATGAATTGAGCTGTTAGTTGCATGCTTCTCTATTTCCTCTACCGAAGTCAAAGAGTCACCTGAAGTTGAACCGTCAATTTCTTCTCTATTTCGGTGTTTCATCCGCTAAAGTGGAAGAGATTCATGAAGTTGAACCACAGTTGCTTCTCCATTTCCTCTACCGAAGCTGAAGAGTCTCGTGAAGTTGAGCCTTTAGCTACTTTTTCGTTTCCTCTGCCAAAGTGGAACAGTCTTGTGAAGTTGAACCATCAGTAATTACATCTTTTGTCATTCTCTTAAGAACAATTATCATCTTTCGTTATATATAGGTCTCCTATTTGCTGGCAAAACATTGCCTCCTAGCTCTTTGCCTCTTCGCCAACATGAAAGACCATTAGTGGCCTCAAAGCTCTATACGGAAGAGATGAAGAAGAAGAGCACGTCGGTATCAAGAAGAAAGAACAGAGAATAATACTTTCATGGTCATAATAACATAGTACAGGACTGTTTATATAGACTTGGCTATAGACACTTGTATACGTGTACAATTCCTATTGGACCACAAGAATACAATGTATTTATTGTTGTTCTGATAGGAACAATGCCATAAAAGTTGTAAATTATAAAATATTTATAGTTTTTTATATTATGATGCATTTCTTTTAATATAAATTATAAAATAATCAATTAAAACTTGTAACTAAGATTTTATAAAAAGTATTGAATATTATTTTATTTTAGAATGATATTTTTGAATAAATTTTAAACATAAGCTTTAATATTGAACATAAAGTTTATAAAGTTTTTTCTCAATAGTTACAAGAATTTAAATGGATATTTGACTAATATATGCATTTAAATTAGTTTTTTTATATTATGATTCATTTCTTTTAACATAAGTTATTTTCAATCTCTTTATGATTGTTTAAATCTTCAGAAAATAATATCGCTTCGAATCTCCACCCCAATTGGCTGAAAGTTAAATACAAGCCGCTTCAAATCTCTACCTCATTTGACTGTAAGTTAAAGTCAAATAATTTTAAACAGCATTTTCAATTTTTTTTATTTTGCTTATTTATTTATTATAAAAGAGTTTTTGTTCTTCCTAATGACTCTCATGTATTTTCTTTTCGATGTGTATTGGTTTGTAATTTCAATTGGGTGTTTCGATTGAATATATATGTTTTTTATTTTTATTGATCTCACGAGTGAAAGATAGTAAATATTTTTTAATCTGTTTTGAATATGCTTTATAATAAGATTGATATAAATTTTGCAAAAATAACTCTATCATATTTTAATATACATCTCCTGATCATTCCAAAGTAAGTTCAATAAAATCTATTTGAACATCAAAAAATTAGTATACTTCAATGCCATTTTTTTCTTTATTTTATAGTAATGCAAATAATATATAACCAACATTTAAGAAGCAAAATATAACTTATACGAATTGAATTTATATGTAATATCTTATATTTTTTCCATATTTTTTAATACTCATATTAAAATTAAAATATATCTAATTATAGTACATACATATAGGTATTTAGGTGTGCTCGCCAAAAAAAAAATACTGATTTTTGTTGATATTTTCATGATTATTTTAAAATGATTTCTTCTAAAGTTATTATTATTTAAAATGTCTACTTGAATACTTCGCACTACAGGAAAACATGTTATTACCGTCGGACAGAATCCGCCGGAACAAATGTAAAATCCGACGGAACCGTTCGTTTCCGGCGCATGTTCCGGCGCAAATATCTCCGCTGGTTTTGGGTGCGTCGATAAATTTTTTCCGACGCATAAACGACATATCTTGCGCCGGAACACAGTTCCGGCAGCACAGTTTTCCGACGCATTATCTCATTTTTTATGCCATTTAACGATTTGTCGCCCGACGTGAAACTGTGAGAAATTCCGGCCCTAATGCCTGGTATTTAACCGAGTCGTATCATGCACGGTAATTAACGGCGGATAAGGCGATGGAGTTTGCGTCAGCGAAATTCCACGTTGGTTACGACGCAATTTTTGCGCAGTAATTAACACAGGCGGAATATCCCGCCGACTGCGACGGTAGTGTCCGACGGATCATATCGCCGGTAGTACGCGAACATTTCATGTTTCGTCTTTTCCGCGGATTACTAGCGCATAATCCGCCGAACCTTAGCTTGACAAAAAAAAGTTGCCTTCCCAACCACAACCCATTCACACCTGCAAACCCTATCAATCTAACACTACAAGTTCACAACATTCCACAAGCTCACAATATAATTAAACAGTTTCACAAATAGTTAGTACTAAAAAATCAACTGATAACATCAATTAAAGTAATTGTCCAATAACACTAGTTCAAATAAAAACAAGTTACATTTCACTAAATTACACTAAACCTATATCATCCGTCGCCATCTCCTCAGGTAGCTACGTCTTTTCCAACCAGATTGCTCGTCTCACTTAGTGCAATCATTCCATGCATCTGATTGGTGCCCATACTTGTTTGCACCTGGCTGCAGCAGCATTAACTGTGCTTGCAGCTTAGCTTGCCATCGCTATTGTGATTCTACTATTCTAGGCTCAGCCTGAAGGTCAATATTTTTGCGACAGTAAAGGACTCATGCAAACTCGATGCGAAGCTGATGCAGTAGAGGAGGTCATCCTCGTATGCCTGAGCTTCGAGCACCTAAGCATACTCTTTCTATTGCCATGCTGCATTCCTTCCACGGCGCGACCACATGCGATACTCAACAGATTACTAACAAGCAGAGCCCGCCAGAAAGCCCTCAACTGATGCGGCATGAAGTCCTCTTCGAAATCTTATATTTCCTCCTGTGAAAACAATATAAGTATATATATAATTAAACAAAACTATAAATAAAAAATATATTATAAAATATAGCTACAGGGCCTTCTTGCTCTCCTATATCATCCATTGGACCCTGTCGCTTATGAGTGCGACTATGCATTCCACAGAGTTTATTCTCTACCAAGTGAAACGCTTCTGACATCAGAGATTTATCAATACTCAATTATTAAAGAAACAATTTACAAAAAATAATTAAAATTCATTTACCAACATGACGCCTGTGCTCAGTAGTGGATCACGATTGAGCCTCCTGTATGAATGACTACTAGCCCCCAAACACAGAAAGCTCGTTCTGTCGATTTTGACCCTCCTCCTAGTGAACTCTTACGCTGCCATATATTTCACACTGCATCAACTCACCCAACTCCTCTCCAATCCACAATGTCGCTTCCCCAACCTTCAACATCTGGAACTGTCGCCGCCAATTTGCCGAGTAGACCACGCTTCGTCTCAAATTTCTTCCCTAAAATCCTTGATATACAAACTGAGGTGTCTGGAAGTCAAATACTGGACAGCCATAAAAGGTACGCCTCTCGCCTTTTGCAAGACCACACGGCTCGATATTCAAAACTCTTCTGCAATAGGAGAGAGAGCGAGATAGTTCGTAATACCGAGTTCATCTAAGATAAGACAAAGAATAATTATTTAAAAACCAAGCACAACACACACAGCTATATAATACGTCAACGCTCTAAATCACGCATCTCCGCAAATGTGAGACTTTATCTCAACAAGAAACACTACGAGAAGAGGTGGAAAAAGGGAGCGCAAA
>NW_021318754.1:731489-739346 GCF_001605985.2 Dendrobium catenatum
TGGAACTTGTATGTGTTAGAATTGATAGGTTTGCAGGCGTGGAAATGGGTTTGTTGGCTGGGAAGGCAATTTTTTTTTTGTCAATGCTACCGGAAACCGGCGGATTATGCGCCGGTAATCCGCCGGAAAAGACGATACAACGAAATGTATCGAGCGTACGTACCGGCGAATATGATCCGTCGGACACTACCGTCGCAAGTCCGGCGGATATTCCGCCGTTAATTACCGGCGCAACAATTGCGTCGTAAACCAATCGTGGAATTTCACTGACGCAACTCCGGCGCCTTATCTGCCGTTAATTACCGTCGCATGATACGAAGGCAAATACCGGCGCATTAGGAGCCGGAATTCTCACAGTTTTCACGTCGGCGAACAAACCGTTTAATGCGCCGGTAATGTGTCGGAAACTGCGCCGGAACTGTTTCTGGCGCAACATATGCGTCGGAAAAAATTTATCGACGCACCCAAAACCGGTGGAGATATTTGCGCCGGAAAATGCGCCGGAAACGAACGGTTCCGTCGGATTTTACATTTGTTCCGGCGGATTTTGTCCACCGGTAATAACAGGTTTTCCTGTAGTGATTGTATCCGTGCGGGAATTTGAAGCTAATCGGCCTGGTGTGGGAATTTCTCAGAAAACGCTCGTTTTTTTAAACGATTTAATAAATGTTTTGTAGGTAGAAATTAATGGAATGGGTTATAAATAAAGAATTTGAGTGATAAATGGACGTTTCAGATTATTTTAAAATTTACAAATGAACGATCAGGATTTGCTAAGAGTGGAATCCCAAGACACTTTTATATAGTAGTATAGATATATGCGTGCATAAACATGTGTATGTGTAGGCATGTATCAATACACATTTATGTATGCATGTATCTAAAAGCACTTCTTTTATACTTATATATACATATTTGTGCATGTATATTACATTTGTGCGTTTAATAAATAGACACTTATTAAAGATAAAGGTTATTTTTTAAGAGAGAGAGAGAGAGAGAGAGAGAGAGAGAGAGAGAGAGGCTTCTATGTTACTTAAAAGCTTCTAATAAAGATAGTGTCTAGAAAAATAGAAAAGAGGTAGCCTCTAAGAGAGAGAAAGAGTCTTCAAGGAAAGAAGCTTCATAGAGATTGAAAGGATTCCAAGCGAGAGAAAGAAGTGGTTTTTGGAGAGAGGCTTCTAAGAAAGTCAAAGAGAGGATTATAAGAGAAAAACTTTTATGAGGGGGACTTCTAAGAAAGTCAAAGAGAGGATTCTAAGAGAAAAACTTTTATGAGGGAGACGTATAAAAGAGATAGAGGAAGTATTCTAAAAGAGATAGTGAGAGAAATGATCTAAGTGAGAAAGAGTGAGAGAGAGAGAGGATTCTAAGTAAGAGAAAAGGAGGATTTTTTGAGAGGGAGTGGCATCTAAGATAGTTAGACGGAGAGGAAAAGAGAGACATCTACTAAAAAGAGATTTTTAAGAGGAGAGGCTTGTAAGGGAAAGAGGCTTCTAAGAGAGGATTTTAGGCTACTAAAGTATTATTGTTAGGAATGACAAATAGTGCTTCTAAATCAGAGAAATGTAGAGAGAGAGAGAGAGAGAGAGAGGCTCTAAGAGAGGGCAAGCCTTCTAAGGGAGTGAGAAGCATTAAGTTAGTTTGATAAATACTTCTAAGAGAGAAAGTGGGAAAGAGAGGCTACTAAAAGAGAGATTATATGCTTATAAAAGAGAAAGAAAATGCTTCTAAAAGAGGAAGAAGGCTTATAAGAAACATTTCTTGTGAAAAGAGAGGATGTGAGAAGCTTCTAGGAGAGATAGAGATGTTCTTAAGATAAAGTGATGCTTCAAAGAGAGTAAGTTGCTTTTAAGAGAGACAGAGGCTTTTATGATTGAGAAAAGACTTTAAGAAAGAGAGAGAATGCCTAATAAAGAGAGAGGATGTTCAAAGAGCAAGATTTACTCAAGAGAGATAGTAACTTCCAAGATGGAGGGAGAGGCTTCTAAATAAGAAAGATAAATAGTGAGATTGGGAGAGAGGCTTTAAAGAAAGTGGGATAGAAGTAGAGAGAGGCTTAAGAGAGAGAGAGAGAGGGTAAGAGTGATGCTTCTAAATGAGAGAGAGACTTCTAAAAGAGAGAAAATATAAGAGGAAAGCTTGTAAGGAAGATGGAGAGAGTTAGAGAGGCTTTTAAGAGAGAGAGGAGGGAGGGTTTTAAGATATAGAAGTGCTTTTATGAAAAGAAAAAAAAAAAGAGATGCAGGATTCTAAGAGAAAGATGCTTCAAAGAGAGAGAGTAAAAGAGAGGGAGGACGAAAGATAGGCTTTTGAGAGTAACCCTTTTACATGAGAAATGCTTTAGAGAGAGATATATTCTTTGAGAGATAGGGAGCTTATGTGTGAGAGAGAGACCTCTTAGATAGCAATATGGCCCTTTTATGATTAAGAGAGGAGGGCTTATCCGAGGGAAAGAGGCTTCTAAGAGAGTAAAAGAGACTTTTAAAAGATGGAGATAGAGATAAAGAGAAATTATGAAAGAGATAGAGTAATAAAAGAGATAGAGTAATAAGATGGAGAAAAGATTCTTATATAGTCAAAAAGAGAAATTGTAGAAAAGCATCAAAGATAATGAGCCGTTTAAGAGAGAGTAATAAAGAAACATAAAGAGAGAGAAGCTCTTAAGAGATATGGTTATGAGAGAGAGAAAGATGCTTCTAAATAAGAGAGGATTTTTGGGAAAGTAACGCTTATAAGAGAGAAAAGTTTTTTAACATAGAGACGCTTATAAACGAGAAATCTAATTTTGTAAGGGAGAGAGAGAGGTTTCTAAAATACAAATAAGATTCTGATGGAAAAGAGAAAAGTTTTGAAGGGAGCGAAAGAGCCTTTAAGGACAAAAGCTTCATAGGGAGAATATAATGATTCTAAGGGTGAGATAGACGGGCTTTTATGAGAGAGGCTTTTAATTCAGAAAGAGAAGCTTCTAAGAAATTGAGGCTTCGAAGGGAGATTATGGGAGAAATAAGAAGCTTTAAGAGAGGGAGTACCTATTATGAGAGAATTTTAAGAGCCACAAAAAGAGAGAGGTTTCTTAGAAAGAGAGATTTTTAAGACAATCAAATGTTCCTAAGCGAGGGAGGTCTCAAAAAGAGACAGAGGCTTCTAAAGATAGGTTTCCAAGGAAGAGAAAGAAAGGCTTTAATGAGATAGAAAAAGAGGATTATTTCATGTGCAATGCATTTATCCAAGTTTGGGGGAGTTGTATGCAGTACTTCCAAATAATTATAGAAAAGCACCACAAATAATAGAATTGCACACAAGAAAAATGAATGGTTTGTATCATACAATAAAGGTGGAGAACAACATTCATTTTCATTTACTATAAACCTACTAACTATGAATAATAAATGGAATAGCATAGTCGGTAGTTTATAAAATATATGAAAAAAATGAACAAAAATGGATACAATAAAAACTAAAATGACATAAATCTCAAGTGAAAGTGTAGACTTAAATGTGAAGCAGCAATGATAAAGTCATTACGCAATATTATTCCATAATTTAAGAATAAATAATATGAGAAACTAAATTAGAACAAAAAGGTAAGCGTTCCCATGTGCACATGAGCAATCATGTCCAAAGAAACATGTAAAAAAGATAACATTGAACAATTAACTTAGGAAAAATAAAGAAAATAGTTTATTGGGATCTCTATAATGGAATATGCATTTATTCAATGATGTGATGGATAAAATATGAAGATATATCAAGCAAGTTAATAAAAGGGGAAAAAATACACCATTTTTATGATCAAACGCGACAAAGAGAATATCATATTATCTCAAAAGATAATAACGACATTCTACAAATGGATTATGGAAAGACTATCTACATTCTCAGAGAAGTTTCTCCTACCATTCAAGAAAAATATATGATTTATTTTTTCTGGAGTTACAGAAGGCTAATTACATCCCAAGATAGGTAAAGCTCTCGAGAACACTCTCGACTAAAGCAGTGAATTTTTTTTTTTAGTATTTTAAAATTTAAAACAATGATAAAAAGTATTGAATTTTTAAATTGGAATGCCTCAAGGTTGAGCAGTTAATTTTTTTAAAATCAGTAACATATTTTGTGAGTTTTTTTACTGCATTTAATTTTAATATCATATGCTTAATGATTTTATTAAATATGTAGCATATTTTGTGAGTTTTTCTTACAATTGTGGACATTGAAATGCAATATGCTAGATATGTTCATTGTTGAACAAAAGGGTATGAGAGTTTCTGCTTCTCCAAACAATGCTCGGTCTCCAGCACTTTCATCGAAACTAACTGGTTATGATCCTAATGAGACTATAAAGAGTTATAATGAGAAGTTATCAACAACTTTGCTAAAGCATTAATGCTAATGAAGAATTGGTTCGGCAGCATGTAAAATTAGTAGAAGAAGCTATTGCAAGTTAGATAATCACTTCAATTTCTTGAGATTGATTGGAGGAAATACGCAATGTTCTACAAAATGATGTGATGTGGCCTAGCAAATTCCGGCAATTTTATATCCCATTGGTATGTCTGCTGATTGAACTATCTTTTTTTATTTGACACCGTGGGAAAAGGATGAAGCAGACGTTTCTGCTCTAAAAAAGCAGCTAGAAGTTGTTTTGCAAAAAGCACTCTGCTCTTGAAGATAGAACAAAACAGCTTGATGCATCCCTAAAGAAATGTGTTAGACAGTTAAAGCAAACAAGAGAGGAACACAAGAAAAAATTTTGTGAAACCGTAGCTAAGAAGACCAAGGAATGGGAGGATAAAAATTTTGAGCTTGAAACCCAATTCATGGAGCTTCAAGTGAAGCTCGATGTCAAAGTTGAGACAGCCTCCTCTATTGATCATCAAGCATTCCTAAAACTTAAAGAACTAGAGCAAGAAAAGTCTTCTCTCCAAATAAAACTGCTTGCAAAAAGTAAAGATCTCCACTTTAGGACACTAGAAAGGGAACTTAGCACTCAATCGACAGAGACTGCAAGTAAACAACACTTAGAAAAGTATAAGGAAATTGGCTAAGCTTGAAGCTGAGTGTCTTAGATTTCGAGCTGCTAGTTGTAAATGTTCCCCACTTAAAAACCAATTTAAGCAGCCTTGTAGTGATCAAAAACCTGTCACTAGCTCAGTTTGTGATGAATCTCTCATAGACATCCAATCAGATTTTGGGGAGAGATTGATAACTCTGGATAATGAGCCAAGTTGCTCAGATTCATGGGCATCAACATTAATCGTTGAACTTCATTAGTTCAAAATGACAAAGCAACTAAATGAAATCTTACCGCCTCTACTATCAAGATCGATATGATGGATGATTTCCTTGAGATGAAAAACCTTGTTGCCTTGCCGAAAGCTAATCATGAAAGATCAAGTTTTGACATCGATGGTGACTCCTACCTTTCAGTTACTAGAGACGGGCCATCAAGAATGGAAGTAGAAGCTATGCACAGGCAGTTGGCTGATTTGAAGCAAAAGATTGTAAAGTTTGAAACTGAGAATGTGGAAATGGAGAAGACTTAATCTAACTCTCGTAACCAGCTTAAAATAACCTGAAAGCTGATAACAAGTTGATTGAGCTACAAGAAAAGCTGAGCACAGCTAATGGATCAAAGCCCATATTTGATGTACAAAAGGAGCAAGTTGATGCTAAGAGAAAGAAATTGGAGTCTCAACTATAAGCTGCACAATTGGAGATTAGCAAGCTAAATGAGAAAGCTAGCTTCTTGGAAAGAAACTGTGAAAAGGCAGTGTCTGTGAAATTAGAATCAAAATTCAAGGAAATGGAGTCTGTGAAAGCAGAAAGGAAGGCCTTGGCATTTTAGCTAAATTGATGCACATATTGTTCTTAATATTATATATTAAACTGCGACTTATTATGAAGAATTAGAGCTTAATTTTTGTTATAAATCATAAAGACAGTACCTCCTTCATTTTAATAAAAGGAAAAAAAAAATCTAGGACAACAAAAAACACAAAAAGTTATAAAAAATGTTATTAATGAAATAACCTACAAATATTGAATACATTTTATGGGGGTTCTACACCCCATTCTAATCTCCATGATGAACTTATCATTTTAAGACCTAGTAGTTGCTTTATTAGGCCTGATAAAAAGGCAGAAAAAATTGAATGCAAATTAATATTGTAGTTTTCAATAATGTCCACTATCATAGACGACATGCCATTCAATTTATTGGTCTTTCTAAAATTCTTTGTTTCATCAGTGTAAACCAATGCAGATATGGGCAATAAGATCAAAAGAATTTAATTTAGAATTATATATGCAATTAGAAGTTAATGCTGAATCTGTAAATAAAGCTATTACATTCCTTAAGCACTCAATTTTAGTAGACAACTAAGTTGACAAGCCAAAAGGTTACCAACATATGTTGCCTGAAGAGTATAACCTTTTCAAAATTTCTAAATTAGAGAAAGAGAGAGAGAGAGAGAGAGAGAGAGAGAGAGAGAGAGAGATTTAAAAGAGAAGGTCTCAAAAAGAGATAGAGGCACCTAAAGACAGGCTTCTAAAGAAGAGAAAGAGAGGTTTCAATGAGGTAGAGAAAGAGGTTTCTTTCCATGTGCAATGCATTTATCCAAGGCAATACTTCAAAACAACTATAGAAAAGCCTCAAATAACCACTTAACAAGAATTTCCCTCAAGAAAAAACAAATGGAGTATTTAACAAATGGAGTAAGAATCAATTAAGCGTACAAATGAATTAAAAAAAAAAGAAAAAAACATAGAATTTCCAATCCTGTAGAAGCACTCAAGGAGAAAAAGGAGAAAACAAACAATCTTTACCTTCTCAGCGAATTCTCATTATAACTTTCAATCCCGTCATGACTTTCAATTTCAACAACTCAGTTTGTTATCTCCTTCCCACCATGAGAAGAGGAATCCGTCGTAACCTCCGATCCAAAAGGAGAAGGCGAAGAAAGTCCTTTTACCGACTCTATCAAAACTCCTTACACGAAGCGTGACTTCCTATGAGAGAGGAGAAGAAGGCTAAGAAGGTCCTTTTAGGGACTCTTTCAAAACTACTCATGCGCAACTGAAAAAAGAAATGGTTTCAAAACTCCTCACGCGAAATCCAAGAAAGAAATGGATAGACGGGAGCAGAATTTGAAGAGGCACAAATCAAACAATGCAGATTAATTTTAATTAAAAAAATAATAATGAGTATCACTTAATGGCAAAATCATAATCCATATATTACAGTAGTATAGATATATTCAATTTTTCCTCTTAAATGAGTAAATCAATTTTTTTTCTACATGCATTTTACCTTTGAGGTGGGTGCTAGTTTAATTGATGTAATGAGTAAACACGATAAAGGAGTAATAAAGTTATATATGAAGGGTTATCACAAAAGAAATTCATATTTCGTGGCTTGTATTGGCCTTGCTAGAGATTTTGAGGATATTCTTATTTTTATGTTTTTTAAGGATCCAAAAATTTTTGTATTCTTACATACCTATAATTCTACCCAACTACATTATTATCTTGTGTCATTTTTTAATAGAGCTTAATATCAACACTAATGATAAAGAATTGTCCATCCCATGACCTAGAGTTGGCTACAATAGTGTTAGCTTTGAAAATCTGGAGACATTATTTATATAGTGTGAGATGTGAAGTATTTACTAATCACAAAATTTTAAAATATATTTTTACAATAAGGAATTAAATTTGAGGCAACAAAAATGATTAGAATTAATTAAGGATTATGATCTTGATATCCAATACAGCCCAATGTGGTGGCTAATGCATTAAATAGGCAATTTAGTGGACATGCCAATTGGATGCTGATGTAGGCAAGGGGCGGGGGGG
>NW_021318754.1:739623-755582 GCF_001605985.2 Dendrobium catenatum
CCTGATTTAATGCCCCGTGGTCCCCCTTTTTACCGAAATTAGTGTGGCTCTTCAGGTCCCTTGTTGGGCTGTTTTCCCGTGACTACGGGGAGCTTTTCCCATGGTTTTGATGCTTGGTTTCTTGTGTTGAAAAGCTTCCCATGCATTGGCCCTTGGGTTCCTGTGTGGTGGCTGTTGGTTTCCCTGTTAGCTGCTGAAGTCCCGTTGGCTCTCTACTGCCTAGTAACCCGTTAGTTTCTTGCTGGCTATTAAAATCCCTATTTAATGGCTGCTATATTTACTGCAGTTTTTTGTGATAAATGCTAATATTTTGGGGCTGTTTTTTTGGACATAATTTGAACAGTTTTAGGTGGCTGTTTGGTGGCAGTTTTGAGGGGATTTCCAAGAGACTTTTCCTAATTTCTGGACAGAAATCTACTGCAGTTTTTAGGTGCCTTTTGGCCTTCTATTTTTTAGCTTTTAATTAATATTTTGGGGCAGTTTGTATTCCCCTCTTATGTCTATAAATAGTAGTTGTTTTGTAATGTTTTAGAGAGGTTATGATGATAATGTTTGGGACAAAACCTGAGAGATTTTCCTTGGAAAAAGCTTGAGATCTTTGTTGCACTTCTTCTTCTACTTCTATGGAAATCTTGCGAGCTCTTTCCGACATTCGTCTTGGCTTCTAATCTCTTTCTTCTATCCGCAAGTGTCATTCCATCTGTATCTTTCTTCTCTAAGTGAAGCAACTATAGGGTGTCTTGTTTGAGTCGTTTGTAGGGTGTTTGTGTTTCTAAGTGTCTTGTAAGCATCTTTAATGTTATGTCAAAAGTTTGTTTGAGTCAAGTTTGTAAGTCCTTTTAAATGATATAAAAAGTTTGTGTTGTTTTAATTTGTCTAGTTTTTATGAGTTCTTGATATTTTCTAGATCCTAGAAAGAGTCTTCTTTGGTGATAAAAAAATTGGGGCCCTCTCCCAAATTTTTGATTGCATCAATTTTTGGTATCAAAGCAAGTTGGGAAGTCCTACGTTTTGTTTTAGTTTGTCAAATTTGAGTCTTGTGAGTTGTCAAGTCTTATTTTTGGTTATCAAGTTTTGTTTTTTCAAAGTCAAGTTCTGTCGCGAGTCTTATTGTGAGTCTTAAGTTTTTTAGTTTGGTGAGTCTTAAAATAATTGTGAGTCTAAGTTTTTTAGGTTAAGTCTTTTGAATCTTTTTTGAGTTTTTTTGAGTCATTTGAAAAAAGACAAAATGACAGAAGAAAGCAGACCAGAAGAAATCGAAGATCCTATAGATAGGTGGATTCTGTAAGAATCAACAGATCCACTATAATATGAGCTGTACAAACTTCAATCATGGATGCATTTGTGTACTGAAAGATACATGAAGCAGAAGCAATGTTTACAAATCAGTTTCTACAAGAACGAGAAGAGATCCTGAAGAAATATGAAGCTAAGATCAAAGAGCTGGATGATCAGTATGCACCTCCTCGAAAGAAACCAAGAACTTTGATTTCTCTAGCTCATTAATGTCAAGTGGAAGTTTAGCTCATTATGAGCTGATTTTATTTATTGAACTAAAAATTAGCTCATTAATTCTTGAACTTGTCTTTTCTACTTCCCCCTTTTCTCTTCTCATTTACTCGCCTTTTTCCTCTTCCTGTTGCCTCTTGGATTGCTGCGATTCCTGCTGGTTTTGACCCTTCCGTTTGCTCCTGATTTAATGCCCCATGGTCCCCCTTTTTACCGAAGTTAGTGTGGCTCTTCGGGTCCCTTGTTGGGCTGTTTTCCCGTGACTGCTGGGAGCTTTTTCCATGGTTTTGATGCTTGGTTTCTTGTGTTGAAAAGCTTCCCATGCATTGGCCCTTGGGTTCCTATGTGGTGGCTGTTGGTTTCCTTGTTAGCGGCTGAATGTCCCATTGGCTCTCTACTGCCTAATAACTCGTTGGTTTCCTGCTGGCTATTAAAATCCCTGTTTGATGGCTGCTGTTTTTACTACAATTTTTTGTGATAAATGCTAATATTTTGGGGCTATTTTTTGGACAGAATTTGAATAGTTTTAAGTGGTTGTTTGGTGGCTGTTTTGGGGGGATTTCCAAGAGACTTTTGCTAATTTCTGGACATATTTCTACTGCAATTTTTAGGTGCCTTTTGGCCTTCTATTTTCATCTTTTAATTAATATTTTGGGGTTGTTTGTATTCCCCTCTTATATCTATAAATAGTAGTTGTTTTGTAATGTTTTAGAGAGGGTATGATGATAATTTTTGAGACAAAACCTGATAGGTTTTCATTGAAAAAAGCTTGAGAGCTTTGTTCCACTTCTTCTTTTACTTCTATGGAAATCTTGTTTTGTAATCTATAGAAATTTTACCATCCTATACTTAAAGCGGGTGGTGGGGGAATGGATGATAGACCCGATCAAGATCCCATGGTTCCATAGTCCCGGGCCATCATGGTCCCTGGTCTACTTAGTCAGAGGAGGTAGTCGACCCAACCTGACAGAAGGATCCTTGTCGGCAGCCATGGGTTGTTTCGTCCAAGGGGACCTTGTAAACCGGGGTTGAATGTTTGTCTAAGGGGACAAATTTGAATCAAACTTAGCTAACAGAGGGCTTTGTGCCCTATCGATCAAATCCTATTGATTCATATCTCAAGGATTTAACGCCACTAAGGAACATATTAGCTCTGGCCATAATCGCAATTTGTGGTGCCATTTGGCGGCAAAACCACTCAGTTCAGAGGGCCCCGGGTCATAACCGTTTACCTGCAGTGCCATTTGGCGGCGAAACTGCCAGTTAGAGGACACGTACCACGTCCTTACTGGCAAGAGATTGTTTGAGAATAGATCCTAGTGATATTTTCGACTAGGTATTTGGATCTTTGTGAGCTGAAGTAAATTTTAATTTGTCTACCCCGACAAACTATTGCGGAGGGTGGATGGATTTTGCTTTAAGCATTAGGATTGGATAGTTTCATTTTTAAATATTTTTGGAATTTTGAGTTTTTTGTGGAGTTTTGGATTTTTGGATTTTCGTGGGTATTTGGGTGGAGCTTGAAAGTGTTTGGAACGGACCCCTCCGGTTGAGATCTTCAATCAACGCGGCCATCATCGGGGTGTTTGGGGTCATTCCTCTTTATGGATTGAACCCTGTCAACTCTGTCGGGCTGTCGATAGAGGATCGGGTTTCGTAGGCGTTATGCCCTTGATAGTGAATTCTCATTATTATTGGCCTTGAAGGCCTAATATGAATGTATTAAGACAAATATGATGGTCGTCACAATCGTATATTTGTTTGTCGGTTCGAACCCTGTCGACTTCTATTGACCCATATAGAAGAATCGGTTTCGAACCTGAATTCACTTGTCAACCCGCGCAGCATCCCTAGACGTCACGTGTGTACCAATAACACGCTCGCCGGGGCCCATGCGGGTATTTGGGGGCATTTTATAATTGAACCCTGTATACTCCTTTATACCTGCTTAGGAGGATCGGGTTTAAAATTTAATAACCCGCGCAACATCCCTAGACGTCACGTGTGCACCAATAACACGCTAGTCGGGGCCCATGCGGGTTGAGATTGTATTTTCCCCTTTAGTGTACCCATGTGCATACAAATTACAGTGCACGTGCAGGGATATTTTGAAATATTTATAGTTTACTTGTGATTGGTACATTGAATGTATAGAACTCTTCTACAATAGCCCATAGGAGTTCTATACTTGTCATAATGCTTCGTCATTTTCCATAGGGCATCATTACTTTCGTCATCAACCTCTCATACTTATCATATGCAGCTTTTCAATGCTCGTGGGGACTACTATATTATCAACACATTTGTAGAGGGCTTTCTGACGATTCAAAGACACATTCAGCAGGAACCTTTTCCGTTGATGATTTCAGGTTCTCCTTATGAACTTATTAGTGTAGACACTATGGAATTCATGCCATTCATACGTAGACTGATGATTTGGCAACATCATCAAAATATTTATTTGTGTTGATAGTTGCCTATAAGTGAGGTGTAGAAATTTCAATCATCATGAATCCTTGTGATTGATCCCATGTAAGTTAATATCGATTATCAGACGAAAGACACTCCTCGTTAATTCTTCCATGTCTGTTGATTGATAAGTAGTTGTTGTATTCATCATGTTATTCTTTGCACATCTATTGCACCCATATTGCTTGTAGAGGATGGACATATTTTCTTGAAATCTTGCAAATAACATAATATATATGTATCTATATTTATAAGGGACGGGCCATTTTTGTAGTATCTCCATTATCGTCGATTGCAGAAGCACTGCTACATCTATCACTAAGCGCTTAATACATGTTTGCTAGTGAACTTATTATAGTTCACAATCTCCTTGTTATCACTTGTAAGCACATTGTTACTTGCACTAGTCAAAGTAATACATGATTTTCATAACGATATTATTGCTCGTAGATTGTCCAATTTGGATGTGACAAATCCCTTGGTATCATATGAAAATGGCTCGAGCCATGCATGATGAAGTTACTTCTCAATTGAAATGAAAATTCTTTAATGCTCATTGAAGACTTTATGTTGTTAAGCATGAAAATACTATTGCATTTCTCCATTTGACCCTTGTTTGAAAATATGTTGATACAAGTTATGTTGAAAATTCACAAGTCCATGTTCATTCCATGCTCAAATACATATCTGAGTCCCCTATAATTTGCTCATTGATGCTCATTTGGATGATAAGAATTATCATCTCATAGTTATACCTTATTATGATCATACATTTAGGGGAAAATACAATCTCAACCCGCATGGGCCATTGCTCAAGGATTTTCTTCAACAATTTCACCAGTGTCTTGTTGAATGCTTCTGCCAATCCATTTGCCCTTGGATTGTATATGGATGAATATCGCCAATCGATTTTGTGCCGATCAACGAACTTGTAGATTTTTGTACTTTTGAATGCGGTACCGTTGTCTGAGATTATACGGCGTGGCACACCAAATCTGTAAACAACATTGTGGGTAAAGAAATTGATCACATGCTCCGATGTGACTTCTCTGAATGGAGCCGCTTCTGCCCACTTGGAAAAGTAGTCTGTCGCTGCTAGAATAAAGCGATGTCCCGCTGATGACGGCGGATCTATCGGTCCGATAATATCAGTACCCAGCATTCAAATGGCCAGGATGCTATTGTTGGGTGCAGTGGATTTGGAGGCTGATGTATAACATCGTCGTGGATTTGACACTCGTGGCACCTCTTAGCGTGGTCAATACAATCTCTGACCATAGTTGGCCAATAATAACCCATTCTCTTGATTTTAGCGGCCATTTTGGGACCTGACTGATGTGCTCCGCAAAGCCCTTCGTGGATTTCTGTCACCACTTTATCAGCTTCCTTGGTCCCTAGGCACCTTAGCCACATTTGATCAAAAGCTCGTCTGTACAATGTATCGTTGACAAATGCGTATCGCAGCGCTCTTTTTCGAATTTGTGCGGCCGTAGACTTTTCTGTCGGGAGTTTGTTTTCCTTGAAGTAGTCAATGAATGGTTGTCTCCAATCATTTTCGACTTCAATATCTAAACAATGTCACCCCGATTCTGAAGTTTGACTAGCTTTATGTCTCTTGGCCACATGATTCTCTTCTGGATAATTCTCCATAACAATCTGATGGAGAGGTTGAGGGTCAACTGGGGTTTCATCCTGCTGACTTGAATCTGGAATTCTTTCTGCTCTCGGGAATTGTAATAGAGCAGGCTCCAAGACCCTACGAGTGTAAACTCCGATGAATATAGGACTCTCCTCATTGATGTTCGCCATCTCTTTGGCTAATTTGGCCAGACAATCTGCTTTAGCATTCTGTCTTTGAGGAACTTGAGCTATTTTGACATTTGGTACTTGCTTCAGAAGCTCGAGAGCTCGTCGGTGATAGTGGGCCAATTCAACTTTGCCAACCTTGTAAATTCCAAGTACTTGATTTATTACAAGTTGAGAATCACCAAAGATTTGGAGATGTTGGATTCTGACATCGATCGTAATCTCCAGTCCTGCTAAAAGAGCTTCGTACTCAGCTTCGTTGTTGGTCCGACATTCAGTCAAACTGAATGAAAATCTCATTATGCCTCCCTCGGGTGCTACGAAAATGAGGCCAATGCCGGCTCGGGCTCTTGCAATATTTGGAGGTCGGACAGGTCTAATTGACGATGCCCCGTCGAAGTACATTTCCCAGAATGGTAGCCTTTCATTCTCCTCGACCTGCATTATCTGCTCATCAGGCAAATCATCATTTAGTGGAGAATCAGCCGGGATTGGGTGTGCAGCAAGAAAATCTGCCAAGGCTTGTCCTTTCACCGCCTTCTGTGGCATGTATATGATTTCAAACTGCAATAACAATACTGCCCACCTGGCTAGACGACCTGTCAACGCTGGTCTTGTCATCAAGAACTTCAGCGGATCGATCTTTGATATCAGTGTGATTTTGTGAGATAACATGTAATGGCGGAGTTTCTGAACAGCAAAAATCAGCGCCAGACAATGCTTTTCAATTGGGGAATAACGGCTTTCTGCTCCAATCAACCTTCGACTGATATAGTAGAGCGCATTTTCTTTGCCTTCTTCATTATTCTGGGCCAATAGTGCTCCGACGGACTTCTAGTGCAGCTGTATACAGTATAAGAGGCTTCCCCGGAATTGGCGCTGCTAGAATGGGCGGATTCAACAGATATCTCTTGATGCTATCAAACGCCTCCTGACATTCTGCATCCCATTTGAAACGGACGTCTTTCTTCATTAGCTTTGAAAATGGCTGGCACCTACCCGATAGATTTGATATGAATCTTCGAATGAAAGCCAGTTGTCCTTGCAGTGAGCGAAGCTGTCGAAGGTTCTTTGGTGGTGGCATCTCCGTGATTGCCTTAATTTTGTTGGGGTCGATCTCTATGCCTCGATGACGAACAACGTACCCCAAGAATTTGCCGGAGGAAACCCCAAAAGCACATTTGAGAGGATTCATCTTCAGATCAAACTTTCTGATTCTCTCAAATACAATTCTGAGATCTTTTAAATGATCATTTCGGCCAAGACTTTTGACAACAAGGTCATCTACATAGCACTCGACCTTCTGATGTATCAAATCATCAAATATGTGAGTCATTGCCCGTTGGTAGGTGGCACCAGCGTTCTTCAGGCCAAAGGGCATGACTGTGTAGCAGAAAATCCCGATGGGCGTCCTAAACGATGTATGTTTTTCATCTTCGGGCGCCATCTTGATTTGATTGTATCCTGACGATCCATCCATGAAGGAGAACATGTCGTAGTTGGAAGTGTTGTCCACTAGGAGTTCGGATACAGGGAGTGGAAAATCGTCTTTTGGGCACGCCTTATTGAGGTCCCTAAAGTCAATACAGACACGAATTTGCCCGTTCTTCTTCTTCACTGGGATGATATTAGCAATCCAGTCAGCGTACTTTTCTTCTCGGATGAAGCCTGCATCTATTAGCTTCTTCATTTTTGCGATCACCTGTTCTTCAATCTCCAGCCTCATTCTTTTTGGAGCTTGTTTGACGGGTGTCACATCCGGTTTGATTGACAATCTGTGAACTGCTACGTCAGGGGATAAGCCAGGCATCTCGGCATATGTCCAGGCAAAGCAATCCCTGAATTCACATGGTAGCTCTTTTATTTCTTCTATTTGTTCTTCGGGTAGTAGAGAACTAATGAAGGTTGGGCGAGGGTCTTCCTCAGTTCCCAAGTTGACTTCTTTTAGTTCATCCATAGTGGCTGCCTGTCCACCATCTTCAAGCTCTTCTGGTGCAGGTTCAGCTTCCACGGGCTGTTCATCATAATCATCAGTTTCGTATGTCTCTTCAGCAACATCGTTCTCGGATTCAATTTCCATGCATGTGATTGCTCGACAAATCTCTTTCCGAAGGAATTTTCGCTTGATGAATCCAATACCTTTATATGTATTTGTATCCTTCTGCCGTGATGGACGCGGATTCCTTCCATACCAGAGGCCCAAACTTGTACGAAGTTGTCGTTTGGTAGTAGGAATATTGACTTGCTTTCGTAGCATTCTCTGAATATTTTTTGTATTGAATTTAGGTAGCCTCGTAGGAAATAATTCTTCGGAGTCGAGGATCATGCAATCCCAGTCATGATTCTCCTCCTCACGAACTCCCGTGGAATATAACACATTCTTTGGCATAGTCCCATTTTTACGGGGAGGCAGATAGAGAGTGGCGAGTTCTTCAACTTTATGCACCTCACGCGAAATAAGTTCTTTGAAGTGTTGCAAGGGAACACGTGTGACTACGAGTACACTATCTGAAATTGATAGACTGTCAATTCTTCTAGAGAACACATTCTGCACCGTGTTCATATAAATAGAGTCGTAGTCATAATCATCATTTGAAAATTCGACCTGTCTGCTCCATTCATCCGTGGACTGGCATACTTTCCGAGATTTAGCAGGAGTAACATCATCTTCATCTGTGTCACTTCCCAGATGAGGTACAAATTTCTTCTCTTTGGGAATGGTCGACGCTTTGGGAAGAGTCGGCATTGCCTTCTTTCTCCCCACCTGCTTTTTCTCACCTTCCCGTTCAGGTCGCTTTACAGTCTTTGAATTTGACGCCTTAGCTTCGAGGGAGCTCGAAGACTTTTGTTTCTTTGGCATAAAGTACCGTGCATCTTCATAAACTGTTGCTTCATGAACTGTGAAGGGCTGAATGTCGCCAGAGATCCTGAATTCTTCTCCATCTTTGAGATATTTCATACACTGGTGTAGTGTTGACAGGACAATGCCATATTCATGCAACCAAGGACGACCTAGTAGCGCCTTGAATGAAGTATCCGCATCAATCACATGGAATTTAGCTTCTGTATGGAGCTCTCCAAATACAAGAGGGAGCATGAATGATCCAAGGGTCTTCAGCCCTTTCTCGTTGAAACCATGCATCATTAACTTATCTGGCCCGAGGTGTTCCACATCAAGGCAGAGGGATTTCAGTGCTTTCAAGCTTATCAGATTTATCGAGGATCCGGGATCGATCCTGATTCGATTGATGATCAGCTTATCGCTCTCTGCAGTAATGTACAGAGGACGATTATGATCTGCAGTTCCGAGCATCATGTCTTCTTCGGAGAAAGTAATGAATGGCTCATTTCGAGCTTGCAGAACCTCAGTCAAACTACGTTCAGCAAAATACGCCTCGTATCTTTCGGGATCTTTGAGAGCCTGAATCAGAGTCTCCCGAAGGTCTTTAGACATCACCAAGGCGTCGTATATACTGAGTTGTGCTGGAATTTTTTTTAAATGGGATAAGATATTATAATCTATCCCATTGGCTGGAGTTTTCTTTTTCTTAGGATCTTCAAAAACAACATCATCGTTGATAACTATCTCTTTCTCCTTATCTTTATTGGATACCCCTTTCTTCGGTGGAGGCGGTAGTATCTTGCCGCTTCTTAATTGCACTTGAGCAATCTCCTCCGGTTCAGAGTCATTTAACTGTATATTTTCTTCAGAGTCAGCCATTGTTGCGTCTAGGGACTCATTTGTTGATTCAGAATCACCACCCAGGTTTACATGTCCCATTCGAGACGCTATGCTAGGGTCTGATTCATCTCCCTCTGGAAAATACAAATCCTCCTCCGAACTGTAATCCATTGGCAAAACCATCATACAGGATTCAGAGGGTACTTCTTCTGTGTATTCCTCTTTTATCGAGGTACTCGGCGCCACTGAGATGACCCGACATACTTCTTTGGGAAGAGAATTCTCATCATCTTCTTCAGCCTCATCAATTTTAAGCTCTGCCATGAAGTCAGCAAGCTTGATAGGTCGCCTCACAGTCTGATAGTACTCATCCAAACTGTCAATAACCCTCTGAGTTGCAATCATTTTCTCCTTAGACTTCTTCAACTTGGTCTTCTTCTTGGACGCTTTCTTCTCTCCAGTCTTTGAAGTGCTAGCTTGATTGGAGAGTTGTTTAGAAATAGGAGCTCGCACCATCGGCAGTTCTTTCAAATTTATCATAGGCTTAACAGGAGACTTCCACTTTACACCTGGAACTTCTTCAAGCTGCTTCAACATTTTTACAGTCTTCTTAGAGACCGCAGTCTCCCACTGTTCTTCTTGAATTGGTTTCTTTTCATTTTTCGTTTCTTCAACCAGGGGTACGGAAGAGGACGTGACAAACCGAGTTGGTTCCTTTCTAGGGTGTGACAATACATTGTCAGACAATGTGAGTTCCTCTTTTTGATATTTTCTTTCAAGCCAATCCTTGAAGATGTAGCAATCTTCAATAGGATGGCTGAGTACCCGATGATATGGGCAATAATTTGGGTCACCAGTGTGTTTCGACTCTTCGGGTCTTTTGCATTCAGGCAGTTCTAAACCAGATTTCAACACTTGTCGAAATAATTTGGCGACACTCTCCCGCTTGAATGAATATTCTTTATTCATTTTATCTTTGAGGGATTGGAACATTCTGTCACCAGTTCCTATTGCTTGTCTCTGGCCTCCAGTTTGATAAGTCCGTGGCTTATCATTTCCCCCTAATATCAGCTTCGGTTGGGGGTTGGGGTTGTAGGCCTGTTTGGGCTTTTCTTGATATTGCATCGGCTGTTTGCCCTTGTCTACATTGTAAATCACCTGCTTTTCTCTATCAGCTCTGGAGAAGAATGTAGAGTCGGCCTCACCCCTTCTAGCACCTGGGGCCTTAGCCTTCTTGGGCTTATCAGAGTGATTTTCTGATCTGGACAAATTCAGTTTCTCAAATTTAGCCACTCTGTCGAGCAAGTCTTGAAATGTATTTATCGTAGCCATGCACAGGAAGGGTTGCATCTTGTCATCAATGTTGCCCATTAACAACTGTACGGCATGCTCTTCTTCAAGCTGCTGCTCATATTTCATACTTAGATTGCGTCAGCGAGTGATATATTTAGTCACTGATTCTTCTCTCTTTCTCTTATCCAGAGCGAGGTCAGCGATCGTGATCTTCTCAGTTGCACTAGCGAATCTCTTTACAAACATATTTTCCAATTCTGCGAAGGTCTTCACAGAATCACTCTTCTTCTAACTGTTGCTCACACTTCATGCTCAAATTTCGCCAGCGAGTGATGTATTTAGTCACTGATTCTTCTCTTTTTCTCTTATCTAGAGCGAGGTCAGCGATCGTTATCTTCTCTGTTGCACTGGCAAACCTCTTCACGAACAGAGATTCTAACTCTGCAAAGGTTTTCACAGAATCATTTGGCAGTTCAGCGTACCATTCGAAAGCGGTTGCTGTCAAACTGCTGACGAATTGTCGGAAGAGTAGGGCGTCATTTCCTCCTGTATTCCCACAGGTGGCTTTAAACTGTGCCAGATGCTGTCTGGGGTTGTTATTACCATTGAAAGTGTTGAACTTTGGGACCGAATATCCTTTTGGGTACGGTACTTGGTCGTATTCAGCAGGATACGGACGACCTTTGCCCACCAACTTTTCTGCTTGATCGACGGCTATAATAGCCCTGATCTTCTCAGTGATAATTCCCTCTAACTGTGCGGCAGTTACTGGTTCGGAAGTACTTGCAACATTTTGTGGGGTGGGCTGACGGATAATATTATGGGCTTCGCGACCACCTTCAGGAGCTCCCTGTACTCCTGAACCTTGTGGCACTTGGAAGTTTGGAGGGTCAGCAGGAGGATTAGGCATGGCACCAACAGCGGCAGTTCTCTGCATCATCTGCATCATTGCCCCCATTTGAGCCATCATCTCAGTCATCTTCTCATTTAACTGAGAGATTTCTCTATCTTTGGCTCTCATCTGTCGCCTCATTTGTCGCCGCATTTCAGCGAGCGTGACATTTTCGGCCTCAGAAGGGTTTTCATCTACTTCTTCCACTTCTTCTTCTTCTTGAGAATGACGACTTCTGCCAGTGGTGGACCCTTCTCGACGACGACGACGATATACTTGCCTGGGTGGCGGTTGCCAACGCTCTTCATCTTCATCATCATCATAATTGACGCCATCATCAATGTCTATATGTGTCACCATATAGACAACTTCCATATCCAGTGCGTTATTTATTTCTTGCATTTCTTCTTCTAGATTTTCCTCTAGAAATTCATCAATATTTTCTTCTAAATTTTCCTCCATAAATTCATCAATGTTTTCTTCAATATTTTCTTCCCCTTCGAGGTATTCTTGTATATTTTCGTCCTCTTTAAGGAATTTCTCTTCTTCAATGTTGTCTCCCCCTTGCACATTTCCTTCCTCTTCTAGTAATCGGATCTCCGAACGGCGCCGCCACTGGATTTTTGGTTCTTGGTTAAGCACGGGGACTTCTTCAACCAGCGGGCTGCGGTCAAAGTTAGTCTCTTCCTTTGGAGGGGATGGAGGGCGACGGGATCCCCTGGAAGATTCTCCAAGGTGTCTACCGTCTGGAGGAATATCATTATGGGTCCTTTTTGGGGTCCACTTCTGAATTTGTTCGTAGATGGGGGCGGATCTCCGGGAAGCCTCACCGGATGTCACGCCCAGATCAACCCTCCTTTCTCTTCTTTCTTTCTCATTTTTTTCAAGGCTTTGGCCTCCAGACTTGTTTTCCTTTCCACCGGGACCTTTCACCGGTGGATCCCTGAACATATGGTTCAGGTGTCACACCCCGATGTTCACCGCGTGGGGTATATCTTCTTTCTCTTCCTTCTGCAGCAAAGGACAGACGCTCCCTTGGCGGGGTTCTTCTGGCCTCTATCACTAAGGGCCGTTGGAACTTTTTCTTTTTCAAACCTTTCTCCTTTACAGTCTTCAGGACCCGATAGACCCGAGCTGATAGAGTTTCGGGCTCTTTTCTCTTTGGAGGAGATGGGACCTCACGTCATTGCTCACAGAAAAATTTCTTTAGCTCTCCAGTAGAGCTGTTTCTTTTGACCCACTTCAAATCAGAAAATTTGTTCCGGGTAAGAACGTTGGCCTCAGGCTCTAGGGCTGGCAGATTGGAAGGATGGATCGGGAGTTGTTGATGTTGAGCTCGGAGCTCAGCATTTAACTTTCTTCTCTGCCTCCTTGTAGGCCTTCCTCCAGATGAGGAGGCTTCAGCATCGTACTTTCCAGGCGTAGATAACCTGGTCGGCAGGAGTGTGGTGTTTGCAGTCACCACAGAGATTCTTCCATCAAGCACAATCCTCTTGGTGGTTGGGATTTCAGGCTGTGATAGCCTCTCGAATACAGAAATCCTCCAACGAGGAATTTCAGCAGTAGATCGTGGCACTGGCAGATGCGCACGACGGGTAGGAGCTTCAGTAATGGGTCGCTGCGCTGGCAGATGCGCGCGACGAGGAGCTCCGGAAGCTTTTGCAACAACAGCTGGAAAATCAACACTACCAAATTGGATGATAGCTCCGGTGTTTCCAGTCTCAATAACAGCATTAGCCAGCTGAATTCTGGCTCATCGTCCCAGTTGGACAGTCATCAGGGTGTTCTGTAAATCCATCTGCATAAATGAAAGGCAAGGGTTAGTAATCAGAATCTGATACATCACCCCGCACTTTCAAAATGCAGAGACTTGCACATAACACAAAAACACAAATGGACAAAAATCATTAGCATAAGCAAACAATAAAAATAAAT
The DNA here is from genome assembly GCF_001605985.2 of Dendrobium catenatum. Taxonomy (NCBI): domain Eukaryota; kingdom Viridiplantae; phylum Streptophyta; class Magnoliopsida; order Asparagales; family Orchidaceae; genus Dendrobium; species Dendrobium catenatum. Next base: position 753,210 of record NW_021318754.1, read on the forward strand.
TTAAAACTCTGCGGAATGCCAAATAAATTTGTTGGATGATCATTTTGAAAGACTCAAAATCTTGAGTACGGGCTTGATATAACTGCTACTATAGCTTATGAATGACTAGCCATAGATGGAAAGAGAAACCATTCTCCAGCGGAGTCGCCAGAAATCTGTGGGCTCCGAAAATTCGGCCTCTGCCTCCACTCGCTCTTCTTATTCGGCGAGGGAGTTTTAACGAACTATGTTTCGAGGTAAATTTTGGAAGGCAGATGGGTTTGTAGATAAGACACTACCCAGAGATTTCGCCCTCATTTGCGAGGACATTATAATCTGAGTTCTGGTTTTTTATAGGCGCAAGCCCCTATAGTTAATTACCCCTCCCGATCACGAGAGAGAACTTTCGATTAAGGCTAGTCATCAATCAGATATGTAGAGAATACGTGTTATATGGCATATAGTAGCAGCAATGGATTTGAGATGGGAAGTTTGAAGAGTTTGGGAAGGTTGGATATTTAAAATGTGAAATTTCACCACCTAGCACTTAAAGCGGATGGTGGGGGAATGGATGATAGACCCGATCAAGATCCCATGGTTCCGTCATCCCGGGTCATCGTGGTCCCTGGTCTACTTAGTCAGAGGAGGTAGTCGACCCAACCTGACAAAAGGATCCTTGTCGGCAGCCATGGGTTGCTTCGTCCAAGGGGACCTTATAGACCGGAGTTGAATGTTTGTCTAAGGGGACAAATTTGAATCCACCTTAGCTGACAGAGGGCTTTGTGCCCTATCGATCATATCCTATTGATTCATATCTCAAGGATTTAACGCCATTAAGGAGCGTATTGGCTCTGGCCATAACCGCTATCTGTGGTGCCATTTGACGGCAAAACCACTCGGTTCAGAGGGCCCCGGGTCATAACCGTTTACCTGCAGTGTCATTTGGCGGCGAAACTGCCGGTTAGAGGACACGTACCACACCCTTACTGGCAAGAGATTGTTTGAGAATGGATCCTAGTGATATTTTCGACTAGGCATTTGGCTCTTTGTGAGCTAGAGTTTTTGATTTTGTCCACCCCGACAGACTGTTACGGAGGGTGGATGGATTTTGCTTTAAGTGTTGATGGATTTATTTCATTTTAAATATTTTTGGACTTTTGGGATTTTAGGGATTTTGGATTTCCGTAGGTATTTGGGTGGAGCTTTGAATTGTTTGAAATGGATTTTGGATATTTGGGAGATATTTAAAGATATCTGGGAACCCCTCCGGTTGAGATCTGCATTCAACACGGCCATCATCGGGGTGTTTGGGGGTCATTTCTTTTTATGGATTGAACCTTGTCAACTCTGTCGAGCCATCGACAAAGGATCGGGTTTTGTAGGCTTTGAGCCTTTATTAGTGAATTCATATTGTTGTAGGCCTTGATGGCCTAATATGAATGTTTTAAAGCAAATATACCAGTCGCCATGACTTTATATTTGCTTAACGGTTTGAATCCTGACGACTTCTATTGATCTGTATAGAAGGATCGGTTTCGAGCCTGAATTCACTTGTCAACCCGCGCAGCATCCCTAGACGTCACGTATGTACCAATAACACGCTCGCCGGGGCCCATGCGGGTTTTATATTATCTTTTACCCTTTTTAGTGTACCAATGTGTATACAAACTATAGTGCACATGGGGGTTCTCTTGGAATACAAGCCTTCTGTCTGCTTGTACGAATGTTGCAGATCCGGTGGTGTGGCGTAGCAGCTTCTGAATAGAGTGGTTCGCTACTTCGTACAAGTAGACTGTCGTGCACTATTTGTTGATTTTGTTGATGGATCGTAGTGCACTAACGGGTCTCCTATTTTGTTTGTAGAAGCTCGTAGGAATTTGTAGTCTTTATGCATTCTGCTGTGATTTTGATCTTTATAATGCAACCACTACTGTTGGAGGTAGATGTATTCATTCTTAGACCGAAGTTGACTACAGGATACTGCATTTACTGTAGTCTTTATATATCTACACAGGGTGGATGTTGTACATACATCTATATTCGTAGATATATTGTACGTATTGCAGATCACCTATTCTTACTTGTAGAAGGTTGATATATTTGACTAATGTTGAGTGTTTATCAACTGTATGGATGATTCGCTTTGTGATAATCATGGTGGACTTGTATCATTGATCTTTGCTTGCAATCAACTATATGTATCCTTCCAATTTTCATTTGTTTGTTTACATATAGATGTTGATTATGAAGATACTTCTGTATTCATCACATAGAAAACCCTTCCAATAACACTTGATTGCATGATAAATATATATATCACTCTCTTTTGAATACTCCGAACCATCTGAATTTTATCATTCATCATTTGCATTTGTTTATAAATGTTCATCTGAA
>NW_021318754.1:755682-759393 GCF_001605985.2 Dendrobium catenatum
TTCCATTTGCGTTGAACTTTTATAATTTATTTAATATAATCAATTAAAAATAAATATTATTTAAATAAGTGAAAATTATTTTAAAATAGATAGTCTATCTTATGAACATAAGAGTTCAACGCAAACGGAAAACTCTCTCTTGGTATGAGTTAGAATTGAGTAATATCTCACATTAGTAATAAAGTCTTGGAAATTTTTAATTTAAAGTAAAGAATTTCAAATTTTAAATTAATTTACAAATATTACTTAATATATTATTTAATCATTCAAATAATTCAAAATTTAAATAGGCCGGTTCAAGAGATTGGTGATCGTTTCAACAGTTTGCTGGTTGGACCAGTGGTTCTGGCTAGTTCTAGACGATTTGATATAGAAACAATTTTAGGATAAATCGGATCGGCAATAAGATTGGTTCACGATTGAACTGGTCAGACCGGCCAGTTCGTTCTGATTTTTAAAACCTTGAAAAATACTATTGAACAAAGGTGTAATTTTAAAAAATGTTAGTGCACTAATTAATTACATGAGTCTTATGATCAATAAGTATTTATTTTAGACACCAACCAATGTGCAAAGTTTGATGAAGAACATATTAAAAAGTTTTTTTTTTAAAGTTAAATAGCAGACAAATTTGTATATTTAAAAAAGATAAAAAATAAGTATTATTCTTAGTAAATTCTTTTAAATTTGATATAAAGACAAATGTAGGAGATATATTATTGAAATATTTTTTTTTAATAAATTAAGCTCTCTTCTTGTATAATTCAGTTATTTTAAGATAAGTTAAAAATAATTTTTTAATGACTTATTGTTTAGTGTTTAAAAGACTAAAAAAATTGGAATATGAAAAAGATATAAAGTACAAATAAGATTATGCTTCAACATTAGCGATGATATTGGGTGAAAGTCAACGGGCGTCGATTTTGTTGTCGATAACATGTCTTAGCCTTATAATAGATGATGCCATGCATTGACAACGAGTTTCTATATTATTGTTGATTGTGTATACCAGCTTTATAAAAAATGACGTGCATTGCCGGCGTTGATAATGACAGCTATAAAAAGGAGAAAATGTGGCTAAGCGACAATATTTATTAATAAACTCAATATGTCCGTTGAAATTTTAGTTAAGAAAATGCTATTGCTAAATATGCAGTACATTATTCTTGTAATTATATAATGTTAATAATTTTCCCCCTCAACCTCATTATCCTTTTTTTTTCATTGATTTCCATGTATAAGTCATACATTTTTTTAATAATCCGTCGGTAATTTGTATTTTCGACGGATTTTTGATGGGAAATTATCCATGGATATTACACGTGTTAGAAAACAAACACTGACAAAAAAAAAACTGTCGGAAATATTTCTAGTGGAAAAAGTTAGACAAAAAAATATTTCCGACAGATTTCCCGATATAAATTGATTACATAAAAAATAATAAAAAAAATTGTTCTGATTTAGCCCGAGCGGCCACTGCTCTCCCGTAAACAGCACATCCGTCACCGACGAACCCGCACGCCTGTCTAAACAACCTTATAGACGATAACATGTGTTAATGATGTTTGCAACAAATAATAACACTTTTAAGGTGTCGACATAGTGACATATGGTGGTCAGAACACTTTGGTCTTGCGATGGTAGTCCTGTGGCGGTAATTACATGACATTGGTCCGACGATGATAGTAGGAACATGAGCCGGGGACAGATCATGATGGTCAAGCAGTACTTGGGCAATGGTGGCATGATGATGGTGATCGTGAAACAATGCCTCCACAACAACGGTCATTAATTTAAATTGTGGTACGACTTTCTTTTTTATGAATGGCTCTATTACAATGCGTAGAAATATTTTAAACTAATGCTTTACCCACTTAAGCTTTCAACATCAGATCAATTCATATATGCGTGAGACATAGAAATGCTCGAAATGTCAAGTGATTTAACTCTTAGGTTTTGTTTGATTATTCTGTACCTTTTCTAAAAGGTAGTTTTAAAACTATTATTTGAGAGAGTGTAATTTTCTATGGAGAAGTTAATATCATAAAGCTTTTAAAAATAGTACATAAATGTAATTCTCTAAAAATAGTACAAACAACAACGAAAATTTTTCTTTTACCATTTCGAAATTGAAAAGGCAAAATTAAGCTGTCTCAAATGAGGCCTTAATTTGAAATCAACACTTGTTTGGAATCAGAGGCTTTGGTGGAGGCTTAATTTGAAATCATACCCATTAATATAATGAAATTTATACAAGCAGAAATATAATAAGACTAATCTTCTAATCATGCCATAGCTGTATATTAGAATCTTCTTCACTTGGCAAACTCTCATGCTACATTTTGAGATGATTTTATTACTATTTTTAAAGTAATTTTTAGTACATAAATTTTAATTTACTAGTATAATTGCACGTGCGTTAAATGCATGTTAATAAAATTTTAAATATTATTTAATTAATTTAAATTTTTTATTCAAATATCAAATAAATAAATTTATCATTAGAAGTAATTGTAACAATAATTATATTACCAATCTAGAACAAGTGTGTTTAAGGTTTTAAAAAAACAGCAATAACAATAACAGTAGATCAATGAAAATTTTAAAAATATATGACATCAAATTTATCATTATTAAAAAACAATTGGACAAGAGGTTTATAGAGAATAAAAGTGTAAGCATAATAACTTAATTATTGTGTAATTAAATAAATTTTTTAATATATTGCACACATAATCTTAATTGATGATCATATTTGAACTATTTAATGATGTGATTGTTCGACAATATATAAATATTAATCATGAATAGAGATATTTCTTACATCAAAAGAAGTTCTATATGAACATGTTGTATTACTTTTAATATTTATATAATCAAAATTTAGATTTAAGTGGATTTTAAATTTATTATTGTTGCGTCCAGGAGTATTCGCGGCGGTAGAGAAATATTAAGTTTATCGTCTTAGCGTTGTACGAAAATCTGGTACGCAATCAGATAAGGAGAGAGGGTCTAGCATTTATGAGACACCAAGATTTTTACGTGGAAAACCCCTATAAAAGGGGGAAAAACCACGGGGCCTAGCCCAGTTTGAACGAATCCACTAGTATTCGCAGTCGATCACAAATGAGGCCCTTCATTGTGAGAAGGCCTTAGCTTGATGTATATCTTATGGAGTATATTACATGATGTAAATACAAAGAGCTACTATCAACGTATTCACTTTGTTAGAAGGACTGCAGTCGGCGGGCGACGTAGGTCAGGAGGACCGTAGTCAACTGGCGACGGATGACTGTAGTCGGCGGGCGACATAAGTCAGGAGGACCGTATTCAACGGGTGACGGATGTCGGAAAGACTGTAGTCGGCGGGCGATGTAAGTCAGGAGGACCGTAGTCGGCTGGCGACGGAGGTCGGAAGAACTGTAGTCTGACGAAGAAGATCAGTAGGACAGTGTCAGGTAGAAGTCCAGCAATGGAAAGAAATGCATCTTCGCATAGGCGTCTAGCGAAGTCTGTTAACTGATAGAAGTCTAGCATCGGGTAGAGACTTGGCGAAGAGTGAAGGTCCGACGTCGGGTAGAAGTCCGATGTATGTTGGTGGCAGAGGAGAAATTCGGCCTCCCTTGGGCGGAATTTCGGCGTCAGGAGGGAACTCTGTCATTAAATGAGAAGAATTTCAGCATCATGTGGAAGTTGTGCAAATTCCCGGCG
>NW_021318754.1:759493-761564 GCF_001605985.2 Dendrobium catenatum
TTCTCCCGACCTCTTCCACATAGGTTAATGTCGTCGACCAAAGGCTCCGACATACAACCTCTGAAAGGTCTCATATTCTTGGTGGATTCTCTCGACCTCTTCCATAGAGGTTAACATAATCGAGCAAAGGCTCTAACATACCTCGGATAGGTCTTATATCCTTGGTTAACGTCGCCAGAATGCCGTCAAGGGACTTCCATTTAACTTCTCCACAAAGTTAAATTTCTACCTGACGCTGAATATCCTCCTGTCGCTGAACTTTTTTCTTGCAGGACTTTTAATGGATTAATACCCGACGTTGGACTTCTGCTTGTCAGCGGACTCCTACTCGTCGTCAGACTCCTGCTCGTCAATGAATTCTCGTCGGTCTTCTACCCGACGTTGAACTTCTACCCAACGTCGGACTTCTACTCGTCAGCGGACTTCTACTCGTCGTCAGACTTCTGTTCATCAACAAATTCTCGTCGGTCTTCTACCCGACGTTGAACTTCTACCCGACGTCAGACTTCTGCTCGTCAGCAGACTCCTACTCGTCGTCGGTCTTCTACCCGACGAAGGACTTCTCCTTTTTGTCGGACTTCTGCTCGTCAGCGGACTTCTACTCGTCGTCAGACTCCTGCTCGTTGACGAATCTTCATCGGTCTTGTACCCGACGTTGAACTTCTACCCGACGTCGGACTTCTTCCTGTCGTCAGCAGACTTCTACTCGTCGTCAGACTCCTGCTCAACGACGAATTTTTGTCGGTCTTCTACCCGACGTTGAACTTCTACCCGACGCCGGACTTCTTCCTATCGTCAGCAGACTTCTACTCGTCGTCAGACTCCTGCTCGTCGACGAATATTCATCGGTCTTGTACCCGATGTTGAACTTCTACCCGATGTTGGACTTCTTCCTGTCATCAGCAGACTTCTACTCGTCGTCAGACTCCTGCTCAACGACGAATTTTCGTCGGTCTTCTACCCGACGTTGAACTTATACCCAACGTCGGACTTCTTCCTGTCGTCAGCAGACTTCTACTCGTCGTTGGACTTCTGCTCATCGACGAATCTTTGTCGGTCTACTACCCGACGTTGAACTTCTACCCGACGTCGGACTTCTGCTCGTCAGCGGACTTCTTCCCGACGTCGGACTTCTGCTTATCAGCGGACTTTTACCCGACGTCGGACTTCTGCTCGTCAGCGGACTTCTACCCGATGTCGGACTTTTGCTCGTTAGCGGACTTCTTCACGACGTCGGACTTCTGCTCATCAGCTGACTTTTACCCAACGTCGGACTTCTGCTCGTCAGCGAACTTCTACCCGACGTCGGACTTCTACTCGTCAGCGGACTTCTTCCCGACGTCGGACTTCTGCTCGTCAGCAGACCTTTACCCGACGTCAGACTTCTGCTCGTCAACGGACTTCTACTCGTCGTCAGACTCCTGCTCGTCGACAAATTTTCGTCGGTCTTCTATCCGAAGTCAGACTTCTTCCCGACGTCGGACTTCTGCTCGTCAGCGGACTTCTTCCCGACATCGGACTTCTGCTAGTCAGCGGACTTTTACCCGACGTAAGACTTCTGCTCGTCAGCGGACTTCTACTAGTTGTCAAACTTCTGCTCGTAGATGAATTTTCGTCGGATTTCTAACCGAAGTCGGACTTCTTCTTGTCGTCGGACTTCTGCTCGTCGGCAGACTACTACTCGTCATCGGCTTCTCGCTTGAATGCTACTTACAACGCACCCTCAAACTCTCTCCTTTGGCTCTATACTCGATCGTTGACTGCTAATAGGCTTCAACTCGATCGTCCATCGCCAGAAAACTTCCGCTCAAATGGCATTAGAAATCCCGTAGGCTTCTGCACGCGAGGAGGGGCGCTATTCGAGTAGGAAAAAATTGCAACTCGCAAATAACGGAATCCTCAGCCGTTAGAAAGCCGGAGGGGGAGGAAGAAATCCCGTAGGCTTCTGCACGCGAGGAGGGGCGCTATTCGAGTAGGAAAAAAAATTCCAACTCGCAAATAACGGAAGCCTCAACCGTCAGTAAGACGGAGGGAGAGGAAGAAATCCCGTAGGCTTCTGCACGCGAGGAGG
>NW_021318754.1:761664-763571 GCF_001605985.2 Dendrobium catenatum
TGATGCCTCCTTATCTCAATTCTGCTAATGATCCTTCTCAAGCCGCTGATCATCCTGTCGTATTCTAGTTGTCCTCCTTACAACAACTAGAGAAATAAAACAATCAAGAGCTAAACAACCACTCTTGCAGTTTATAAGATGAAATCGGGAAAGCAGAAAAATGAAAAGCCACGCTTACATTGGAGAGGCGGTGCGAGATGCGCAAGGGAGAAGAACTCGTAGAATGCATAGAGCCTCGGGCACGCTCCTCTAATCTCCGCCTCCACCTCAGCTGTCGCGTCCTTCTCACATGCGCGATGGCCCCATCCCCGTCGCATTCCTCTGTTCCACATTTAACAAAACGTCACTTTCTTATTTTGCGCCAGAGAATTTCTAACCCGCTCAATTTGAGTGCGTTTCAATGTCGCACGGACGACCTCATGTAATACACTGTTGATGCTTTGGAGGATTTACGTATGTTCCGCTCAAAATTAACCAAACGGCCTAATTTAAGTAATACCCGTAATTACATTATTTTACCCTCCTAATTTTGCATACCAAACAACCCCTAAATATATCATGAATTTGAAAGCTTATTGATCAATTGCCCCAAATTCTATTATCATATACAAAATTAATTATCACAAGAAGTCATTGTAAAATCGAAATCTTATTATGTAAAAGCAAAAAAAAAAAAACAATCTTTGCAAAATATGCACGTTAAAATTATGGTTTTCACTAAAAAAATACTATCTTTTTTTGCCGAAAGCTTGAGACGTTGGAATTTTTATTAAGTTAAGCTTTCACTATCATTTTTTTAGTCCCACATTGCTGAAGCTTTTTCAATCTTGTCAGATATAAATTGTTCATTTGCTGTAGTATATTGCTTAGCTCAGCAACGCAAGCTTGTAACCCTTATGGGGGAATTCGGGTGCCCTGAATGATTCATCTGAACCATTGGCTGGTTTGTATTAAGCCGAATGTAGGCCCGCCCGATCCAAGATGGGTAGTTGATTTCAACAGGTTTAGGCGTAGGCCAAATTTAGTTGTGTTCTAAATTAGAGGGGAAAGCGTGAGGCTGGTTTAACAGAGCAGCGATTACCTCTAGCTCTCATCGGTGGATGGAAAACTGGCTGGTGGTCCGGGCAAACCAAGTAGCCGTTTGGCCTGGTGAACCAAACAGGCATTCTTTTTATTGCTGGTTGGACCGGTGGTTCTAGCTAGTTCTAGACGATTTGATATAGAAACAATTTTAGGATAAACCAGATCGGCAATAAGATCGGTTCACGGTTGAACTGGTCAGACCGGCCAGTTCTGATTTTTAAAACCTTGAAAAATACTATTGAACAAAGGTGTAATTTTAAAACATGTTAGTGCACTAATTACATGAATCTTATGATCAATAAGTATTTATTTTAGACACCAACCAATGTGCAAAGTTTGATGAAGAACATATTAAAAAGTTTTTTTTTTAAAGTTAAATAGCAGACAAATTTGTATATTTAAAAAAAGATAAAAAATAAGTATTATTCTTAGTAAATTCTTTGAAATTTGATATAAAGACAAATGTAGGAGATATATTATTGAAATCTATTTTTTTAATAAATTAAACTCACTTCTTGTATAATTCAGTTATTTTAAGATAAGTTAAAAATAAATTTTTAATGACTTATTGTTTATGTTTAAAAGACTACAAAAAATTGGAATATGAAAAAGATATAAAGTACAAATAAGATTATGCATGAACATTAGCGATGATATCGGGTGAAAGTCAACGGCCGTCAATTTTGTTGATGATAACATGTCTTGGCCTTATAATAGATGATGTCATGCATTGACAACGAGTTTCTATATTATTGTTGATAGTGTATATCAGCTTTATAAAAAATGACTTGCATTGGCGTTGATAATGACAGCTATAAAAAGTT
>NW_021318754.1:763671-772126 GCF_001605985.2 Dendrobium catenatum
GATGAAGAATGTGAGCTGTGAATCGATCTCCCTTGACAAAATCAGCACTGAAATCGTCAATAACCAACTGCCCGAAGATAGTAGCGACATTACGTCGAGCATTACGTGAACATGATGTTGGATCAACCTTTTCAGCACCATTTAAACATGGTATTTCCACACCTGTCGAAGTTACCACTCCTGCAAATCCAAAAGAGAGCAGGGACATAGAACTCACAAAAGAAACAGCAGGTAGTAAGTGTTGAGCAAAGAAAAAGGTCGTATCCGTGGCAGTTGATCGCAAGACAGACTGGGTAAATGGCGCTGAACTAGATGAGCAGGATGAGGACAGAGCACTTCCAAATGAAGATGTTGAAGATGACGGTAGCTGATCGAGAGGTGTTGCGGTGCAGTCGGCTTCGTAGTCATGCTCGGCGGACGTTCTGATATCCACGAATCATCCACCTCTCATCCCCTGAGAGTTCATATTACTGCACAATGGAAACTGTGGGGCGTGCGTCCTCGCTCCCTTGACGGGCATAGCGAGATTAGCGTTGGCATTTCCATCTCCGGCCATGATTGAGGAACCAGCTGATCCGAAAGGCGAGGTCATCGGAAGGAAGGAATAAATAGCATAGGTCACAGGCGGAAGCGGAGAAGGTTTTAAAGCTTTGGAAAGCTCGATTGTTCCTCCGTGGTTCTGATTAGATAGGGTCTCGTCCTCTAGGGAGAAGCTAATCTCCGGCAAAACCTCGATCTCATCTCCACCTCATCTTTGTTCTTCTTGGTTGTTTAGTTCAGCTTGGGTTTTTGGCTTGGGATCGTCGGAGCAGAGTGCCACAGGGAATGGGACCGGACTGGTATTGGGACCGGAATCACATTGGAAAGAATCAGAATCGTTGTTCTGGTCGTGAGATGAAACGACGACAAAATCGGCGTCAAGCTGTGGTTCTCCTCGGGTCGTAGATCTGGGAGCGGAATCTAGAGGCGTAATTAGGGTCGGACTTGCTCGGATCTGGGAGCGTTCAAGTGGAGAATGAATGATGGGTTGCTGGTTGGCTGCGGGAGGCGGAGGAGCTCGATTCGAGTGTTGGAACCGAAGGGAATCACGGTCGTCGCCAGGCACGGATTCGCGCTCATCGCTAGGCACGGAATCGCGCTTGGATGCGGAAATAGTCTGTGGATGCGGAAGCGAGTCGTGGGGCAAGAGATGTTTGCGAACTTTGCGATCAGGCAGAGGATATCTCCATCGCAATGGAAGCTCGAGCGGTGTGTATTCCGGCGGTGGATCACGCCATTTGAACGGGAGTTCGAGCGGCGCGTAATCATCAGCGACCGTGGGAATATGGCGGGACGGATGGCGTATGCGTGAAGAGGACGAGGGGATCGAAGAAGAAGAATGTCTCGATATGGTTGCCGACGACATCCTCATCCTCCTGTCATAAAAAAATGAGGTCAACACTACTATTTGACCATCTTGATTAATTTGCCGTTATTGTTCCTACTATCATCGTTGGACCAATGTCATACAACTACCGCCATTAGACTACCATTGCTCAACCAAAGTCGCTCTACCAACATAATTGGCTATTATGTCAACACATTAGATTTTTTGTTGGCCATTATAAATAACGTTAACAAATTTCATCGCCTATTTGGTTGATTCAAATTATTTTTTCTAGCAACCTTTTTTGCAATATGCGCATATATGTGTTAATGTGTATTAGATTTTCTTATAAAATCAAGATATTAAGCACTATCTTTCTTCCATAATTTTTTAGGACGCATAACAAAAATTTCTCACATGTTAAAAATTTAAGCAAGTAAATTTTAGCTATAACAATTTAATAAAAAGAAGGTATGACTTTTTCATGGAAATCAATGGAAAAAATTAGAATGACGGTTGAAAAAATAATAACAATAGCATTTTCTGAATTAAAATTTCAACATAAATTGTAGAAGAAAAGAATAAAGTTAATATTAAGGTAAAAACAAAAAAGGTACCAAGGCTAATTTCACCACACCAAAGGCCCAGCTACCCATAGACCATTAACCCAACGACGGGGAGCACTCTCTCCTTCTCACGTCCGCCGTTAAACCCAGGCTTTTCGCCTATAAACGCAGTACCTAACTGCAAACCCGCAGCACTTAGCTGCGAACCTGTATCGGGTCGGGCACTTCTATCCAATGAAAGTTAGCCGGTGGGCCCACCGGATCAGCCATCCGGAGTACCTTAATACCCACTCTTGGGTTACAAGCTCACGTCACCGAGCTCAGCGACTGTTCAACTCAAATGAGAAGTCTATATCCGATAATATTTACAAATAATTCAGTGATGTGGGATTAATATGCAGGCAAAGGTGGAAACTTAGCATAATAAAATATCTTTTATCGCTCACTTGCTGTAGAAGAAGAACCGTATTAAACATTGCATATTTAGCATAGAATGTCAATTATCTATAATTAATTTACTTAATTTCTTAATTTAAATTCCATTGCATGCAATAATTCAAATACACCTCACTTGAAAGGGCACATTGATCAAATTTTGGTATCAAATTATTTATTTTGATCCGAATATATTATGATATAGTTACTATCAAGAACAATTTTTTTGCCAACTTTTAAAAACATTTTTTTTTTGGATTTAAGGATAAAGATATTGTTAATGTATAATTTTTAAGATTGTACAATATGTTATAATGAGTAATTGAGTATATTTCAATTCATTTTGTAATGGTGATTAGGCGTGCAAACAAGTCGAGGCAAGCTCGAGCCTCGGTGTTGTTCCAGTCGAGCTCGCATGCCAAATACTAAGTTCGAGCTCCACTAGTCTCATGTCAAGCTCCATCTTGAGCTCAGCTTTCGAGCTCCATCCCAAGTGGTCTCATCATCGTGTTCACTGACGTCGTCCCGAGGTTTGTCATCGTTGTGTCCTGTTGTCGTCGCGTTCGACGTCGAGATTGATCGTCCCGAGCTCGTCATCGTGTCTTTCATCGAGATTTATCGTTCCGAGCTCATTCATCATCGTCCTGAGGCTCCGCCATCGAGATCCATCGTCCCGAGCTCGTCATCAAGTCCGCCGTCGAGATTCGTCGTCCCGAGGTTGTCTGTTATTGTCCCGTGCTCCATCAAATTGGTTTTCCCGCCCGACCTTTGAATTGTTGAGTCTGCCCTCTTGCACTTGATTGAGGTTTTCCTTTCCCGCCCAGTCACCTCTGTGAGCCGCTCTACGGGATGAGGAGTCAAGCAGACGTCTATTTGAGCTCGAAATCACGTTCGAGCTCGACTCTCGAGCTCGATAAGCTCCACTCTTCGAGCCTATTACTAAATCTAGCTTGAGTTAGCTTACGAGCTAGCTTGACACGTTGAAACAAGTGTTGGAGCCAAAAATTATATTGGGTTGGGGTCGGCTAAATTAAATTAGTTCTATTTGTCGTGTCATCTTGATGTTAGAATACTTTAAAATAGTTACTCATGAGTCTGGCTCTTATTTGGATTTTCTTGCCCCATCAAGACCACATTTTATTAACAAGAAGTTGAACATATAGTAGCGGATCCAAAAAAAAAAAATTAAATTTTATTCGTTAATTTTTAATTCTCAATTTTAAATCAAAGAGGCTAAATTGCTTGCCATTCGAAAAAGCCAATTAATAAAAAAAAATTATTTCGGTTTCTTAAGAGATCTGAAGATAAAATCCGATTTCTTAAGATACCGGAATTTCATATTCCTGATTCTTTTCAAATAACAAAATAACATAAAATAAAAAAAATTATAAAACCCAAAGGAGTGAATAAAAAATTTAAGAATTTATAGAAACCAGAGAGTTAAAATTTAGTTTATGATCAAAGTAGAAAATGTTTTATGAAGTTCCGGTTTCAATCGGATAATTAAATTCCGTATTTGTTCTTTTAAAATTTTTTTGTAAGTATACTCCTTAAGCTAATTTAAACATAAAAAATGATCTTTTTTATAAATTGATTTTTTTGCAATAGATTAAGTATAGTTTGAGTTCGAGATAATCGTTGTCCAGAATGAAAGGCTGTAAAAAGAATAACACTGCTGACAATAATAAATGGTCAGTTTTTATATCATTTGGATATATTGTATTGTATATTGATAATTTGCTCGCCTTTGTTTATATTGGAGTTGGTAGAAGGACTGAGGTTTTATTTGAGATGATTTTTTTACAATTTTTTAAAGTAAAATAATAATAATAAAGTCGTTCCAAGCGAAACCTGAGAGTTTCCCAATTGAAGAAGATTCTAATATACAACTATGGCATGATTAGAAGATTAGTCTTATTATATTTCTGCTTGTATAAATTTTAACTTGTGATAATTTTCCATATGATAATATAATTTGGTGCAATTGATCATTGAGGTCTCAAATTCAGAATATATTTAATAAAAGATTGACATACTTTCACAATTTATTTATTTAAAAAATTATATACACATCAATTATAACAGTTCACTCTTTTGATAATTGATGATGACCGGTGTAGCTAGGCTCATGAATGTCAATAATCTCTTGTTAATTTATTTAACTTGTTATATAGGTTAAATTTGATTTGAATTTTTTAAGTTAAATTTGATATGCATTATATTTAAAATACACTTCATTTGATCCTTATTGGATTCAAACTTGTCTTTGGAAAAAATGAAGAGAGAGAGAGAGAGAGAGTATAAAGGAAAGTTGTAGAATACTCAAGAAACTATGAGTTTCAAAATTGGCAAAGTATCCACTATATCAACCCCAAAATTTCTCGAATTATTCTTCATCATTCTCTATTGATAGGATTCTAAGGGCAATATGAAATATTACACCATTGCATGCATGGAATACTTGTAAAATGTTACACACTTTCATCCAGCTGAGTTTGGTGAAAATTATCTTCCTAAGAGAGAGAGAGAGAGAGAGAGAGAGAGAGAGAGAGAGAGAGAGAGAGAGAGAGAGGGGTAACTGAGATATAGTCCAAAAATATAGTGAGTGCCGAGTTACCAACTCTAGAGAGGAATCCTTGATTTGCTCATGTTGGGTGAGCTCCCAAGAAATACTGGGTGAGTGATGTTAGTATATCTGCTATCATATATTTGTATTGTAGGAATAGTTTATGTTAAGTTGTGTCTTACTACATTGTATCAGTTCTCTCATGCATTCTATTTATAACTAGTCTGTACTATCGGTAAGAGGTGAATAACATATATTTCTTCTTTCATGATTCCTTCCTGCAGTTTCTCTGTCTCTTATGTTCTTCTTCTTCTTCTTGAGTATTGAGCTGCCGTGTTCTCAAGTGACACCTTTTGGTCCCTTCAAATGAGTTCTCCTACAACTTCCACTATAAACTTAATATAACTTCCACATATAACTAAATATCACTAAAGTGCATCTAGATGAGGCGACTCTACCGAACCTAAATTTTAGTTAATTTAATTCGACAAAATTTAAGCGACTTAGTCGTGCTTTATTCTTTATTGAAATTCGAACTATGATTTAAGAAAAGAAGAATTGTTGACTGCTATGTAAACTACTATAACAAATCACTTGAAGACAAAAATATATTATATAAATATTGAAGATAATGAGTTCACATCTTGCAAATAAAAGTTCAAAAAAAAAAAAAATGCTTGTTTGGTTCACCAGGGCCTATATAGTTACCCCTTAGCTGGCCATTGCCCTTAACATTTGTCTGCTCTTGTGGCGTCCAATGCGCAGCAAATGCACGTTGTGAACCATCCAAAGCATCTTATTACCCTCACTTGAGTTATAAGTTCGCGTCAATGAGCACGGTGTAGACATTGCAACTGAGATATTATCCCATAACATTATAAACAATTCAGCGACGCGGACTAATAAGCTGCGAAGGTGAAAGCAACATAATAAAAATTCCTTCACACTTGCTTCTGTAGAAGAAGCCTATTTTTAAAAGAGCATATTAGCCCAGATTGTATTCCAATGACATTCTTCGATCATTTGTATATAGCATAGAATCGGGGAACCGATCAATGGGGTTTCTATTCAAAATATATTTATAGAAAAAATTTGTATGCTTTCATAATTTATATGGTACTATTATATATATATATATATTATATAACATTGATACGCCATCAAAAAGTTATCATGATCGCACAAATCTCGAGGCAAAATCGAGTTGGAAACTTTCGAAATTAAAATTGGGATCATCCGAACTCTGACATCAGCAAACTTAAAGTAGAACTGAGTGTCTCGAGAAAACGAACCCAACGATACCAAATCATCCCAATCTGAGCCCAAACGGGTCCAAATCGTGTTAGAAGTGTTGTTGAAGGTTCGAACCACAATTTGAATACCAAACAGTTTCCAAACATAACGTACTTATAGACAAATCAAGCGGCTCGACGAGACAAATCTAACGAGACCAAGATCACTGAATTTGACACTACTAAGACATTCAATGTCCATCAAACATTCATAATCAGGGATTCAATATCGGCGCCATCAACCACTCCCCATTTAACTCTTATCTTCACCTTTTACGCCGGCCAGCACTACAGAAATATATAAATAGACCCTCATTTTCTTGAAATGAGGCTCAAGCAGAGAGAGATCGGAGATCCCCTTGCCTCCTCGCTCCTTCCAACACCGCCTAAGTTTCGTCGGACAACCACCTGACAACGTTGCTCCCCTGACCACCACTTGAGGCCCTCACATGAGCTCACGGACAACGCCTGACATCGAGCTCTGCCAAACCACCACTTGAGGCATGGGTTCGGGTTGACCCAAACAGGTTGCCGGGTCAACTAGGAAACCCATTTGAAATGAGCTGCACGTCCTGCCCGCGGCTGTCCGCACCTGTCCGAGTGCCCGCACACTACCTACGGCTCTCCCCACTGTCCCACACCCTGCCACGTGCTCACTGAGGTTCCCGGCCTGCCAGCGCAGCCACGCATCTGAGGTTGCCCGCGCACTGCCTGCGAACGTCTGCGCACTTTCCCACCCACGCCACCTCCCAGTGCCCACACATCGACCCAAATCCGCACCCCGCTGTACCTTCGCACATCTTGCAGCGCCAGAACCCACGCGTGTCAACGTGGTCAAACCCGCCGCGTCAGGCGCAATTCACATTTCCGACCAGTTTACATACCGAGTTAGGTTAGAGTCGACGCCATTTGAATCCATGTTAGTTCGAGTTCGACCCAAACAGACCCGAAACCCAATTTTGACACGCCTATATACACATCAGCTTTTATATTTGTGTTGAAATTTTTAAAATTGTCGTAATCATTAAACCCTCCCAAATCTCTGTTTGCCAAATTTGCATAGTAAAAATTTATCATATGTAAAATTTAAAGCAAAGTAAATTTAAATTTTAGATATAAAAACTTAATTAAAAAAAGGTATGAATTATTCATGGAAATCAATGAAAAAAAAAGGATAATGAGGGGAAAAATTATTAATTTTATATGATTACAAGAATAATGTACTGTATATTTATCAATAGCATTTTCTCAACTAAAATTCTAACGGCATAAGAAGAAAATAAAGTTAAATATTAAGGCCAAAAATTAAAAAAGTACTCGTTTGAATCAAACGGCCCAAAGCTAATTTCACTAGAAATCCCACAACCCTTCCCCAAACGACCGGGAGCACTCTCTCTATCTCACTCTCGAGAGAGTTAGCTTTCAACTATACACGCAGTATATAATTTTATAACTGCAAACTTCTATTGGACCGGATAGATTTCGGGCCCGATGACCAATCAGCCATTGAACCAGATCAATCATCCAAAGTACCTTAATACCCCCACTTGGGTTACAAGCTCACGTTACCGAGCTCGGTGACTTTTCAACGCAAATCAGAAGTCTATATTAAATAATATTCCAGAGTAATTTAGCGATGTGGGATTAATACACAGGCAAATGTGGAAGCTTAGCATAATAAAAAATCCTTTATCGTTTACTTTCTTTAGAAGAAGAACCGTATTAAACGTTGTTTTATTCACCTAAATTTAGAACATTATATCGCCATAAAATTAATAGAGAAATGAGTATATTTCAATTCATTTTGTACTTGTGATTGTAAAAATTCATCCAATTAAATATGAATATCCTTTTGTAAACATTTGAATGAAAAAATTTGTAATTATATTTAGAATTGATACGGCATCACAAAATTAGCTTGATCGGGCACGAATCTCGAGGCAAAAGCTAGTTGGAAACTTCAAAAATTAATTTTTGGCGCACCTGAACTCTGATTTCAGCGAGCTTATAGTCAACCTGAGCATCTCGGAAATACGAACCCAACGACACCAAGATCAACCCAATCCGAGCTCAAATTAGTTCGAATCAAGGGCTCAGAGCGTTGTTGGAAGGTTCAAACTACAATTTGAGTTACCAAACGGTGTCCGATTTTGACGAGCTTATACTCGAATCGAACGGCTCGACGAGACGAATCCAACGACCCCAAGATCGTAGAATTCCGACATCATTA
>NW_021318754.1:772226-773331 GCF_001605985.2 Dendrobium catenatum
AGAGAGAGAGGGTAACTAAGATATAGTCCAAAAATATAGTGAGTGCCGAGTTACCAACTGTAGAGAGGAATCTTGGATTTGCTCATGTTGGGTGAGCTCCCAAGAAATACTGGGTGAGTGATGTTAGTATATCTGTTATCATATATTTGTATTGTAGGAATAGTTTATGTTAAGTTGTATCTTACTACATTGTATCAGTTCTCCCATTCTATTTATAATTAGTCTGTACTATCGATAACAGGTGAATAACATATATTTCTTCTTTCATGATTCCTTCCTGCACTTTCCCTGTCTCTTCTGTTTTTCTTCTTCTTCTTGAGTATTGAGCTGCCGTGTTCTCAAGTGACACCTTTTGGTCCCTTCAATTGAGTTCTCCTACAACTTCCACTATAAACTTAATATATCATAAATGTGCATCTAGATGAGGCGACTCTACCGAACCCTAAATTTTAGTTAATTTAATTCGACAATTTAAGCTGACTTAGTCGTTGGCTTTATTCTTTATTGAAATTCGAAATATGATTTAAGAAAGAAGAATTGTTGACTGCTATGTAAACTACTGTATAACAAATCACTTGAAGACAAAAAATATATTATTATTAAATATTTTAAGATAATGAGTTCACACTTTGCTAACTAAAAGTTCAAAAAAAAAAAAAAAGAAAAAAGAAAAAAAAAAGATGCTTGTTTTGTTCACCAGGGCCTATAGTTACCCCTTAGTTGGGCATTGCCCGTAACATTTGTCTTCTCTTGTGACGTCCAAGGGCCAGCAAATGCAGCATTGTGAACCATCCAAAGCATCTTATTACCCTCACTTGAGTTATAAGCTCGCGTCAATGAGCACGGTGATTAGACATTGCAACTGAGAGGTATATATCCCATAACATTTATAAACAATTCAGCGACGCGGGACTAATAAGCATGCGAAGGTGAAAGCTTAACATAATAAAAATTCCTTCATCGCTTGCTTTCTGTAGAAGAAGGCCCCTATTTTTTAAAAGAGCATATTAGCCCAGATTTATATTCCAATGACTTCTTCTGATCATTTTGTATATAGCATAGAAACGGGGGAACCGATCAATGGGGTTTCTTATTCAAAATATAG
>NW_021318754.1:773431-777745 GCF_001605985.2 Dendrobium catenatum
CGGGATTCTCGCCGGCATCCATGGAAGGGCTATCTTCTCCTGTGTGGGTTCGCTTGCCCAACCTCCCGCTCCATTTTTGGGATGAGTGCAACATCTCAAGGATTGCTTCGCGGCTGGGGACGCCCCTTTGGATCGATGCTCAGACTGGTACGTGGGGAAGGCGGGAATACGCTCGGGTGTGCATTCGTATGAATCTGGCCAAACAGCTAATGGCCGGTATTTGGATCAATGGCCTGGATGGGCAATTTTATCAAAAGGTCGAGTATGAATGGATTGGTTTGTTATGTTATGGGTGTGGGCGAGTTGGCCACCGTAGGGATGTCTGCCCGCTGCGTGGGCCGGAGCCCAGCAATCATGCCAAGGTGCGGTCAGGCGATCGTGCACCCCTCGCTAAGGGGGCGGAAGACGGTGTTAATTCGACTAAGGTGGATCACCTGGGCCTGCATCCTTCGGCTTCTAGTGTGCAGAATGGTTCTACTGGACCTGCTGGGACAACATCCTTGGGGGTGGGTGGGCCCCGGGGCGTTGATGATCATTTGGGGGGGCCTTCAAAAGCCCCTACTGCCTCTGCTCCCCGGGTTTCGTCGACTGATGCTGCTGTCCCGAAAACCGTCAGGGGTGCTACCTCGACTGAGGTTGATGAGTCCGTCGGGCCGTGGATTCAGGTTCCACCTCGTCGGCGACGGAAGGATAATCCTCCCTTGCGTAGCAACATTGTTACTGCCAAGGGCCCTCCCGTTAAGCACTTGGGGAAACCTCCAAAGCAAGTGGACTTCAGCAAGGTTAAGTTTCCTCCCAACTTGGTTAAGACTACTCTTTGGCAAGCCAGGACGGGGAACTTTCAGCCCCTTTTTAATACGGCCGGAGCTGGATCTGTGGTGCAGCTGAACTATAAGTCTGATGATGGTATGGAATTCTGTCTGGGAAGGTCGGATGGTGAGCTCCCACGCAAGCGGAAGAAAGCGTTGGGTGATTTGTCTGGCGGCGGGGATGCCTCCCCTTCGGTTTGCCAATGACTTCTATTATCTTTTGGAATTGTCGGGGGGCCCGGAAGAAGCAGACGGGGCATTTCCTCCGCAGCATTGTGGGTGGTAGTGAGGTGCTTTTTGTTGGTTTAGTGGAAACTATGGTTGGGGATATTTCCAGAAAGGATGTGAATGCTTTGGTTGGCCCTTGTTGGGACTTCGCCCATTTCCCTGCTAGCGGGAGATCGGGTGGACTTCTTGCGTTGTGGAGGAATGACAAAGTGCAGTTCGAGACGGTTAGGATGTTCGATCAAGCGATTGTGGGGCACCTGGTGCTTCCTAATCGTGAGAAGTGGTGTCTGGCCGTTGTGTATGCCGGTAAGGATTATCACACTAGACGGGGCTTATGGGAAGTCTTGGGCTCGTGTATTGATGCTGAACTCCCATTGATTGTGGGCGGGGATTTCAACTGTTGTCTGGATCAGAGTGAGAAGAAGGGTGGCAGAAGATTGGGCTTTCCGATTGGCTCTCAGGAGATGGCGGCCTTCTTGATCGATAATGATCTCCATGATTTGGGGTTCTCCGGCCCGAACTTTACGTGGTCGAACAACAAGACTGGTAATAGTAAATTCTGGGTGCGGCTCGACCGGGTACTTATGAACTCGATCGGCATTCAGTTGGCTCCTTTGGCCTCGGTGCGGCATTTGCTTCGTGTGGCGTCGGATCACTGCCCCCTACTGTTGAATTTGGTGAGTGTCACCCCAAATTCTGGTTGCCACAGGATTCGTTTTGAAGATACGTGGCGGACTTACCCGGCGACGTGGAAGCTGGTGCAGAAGATATGGATGAAGAATGATTATGGTCGGCCGGACGAGGTGCTCAACCGAAAGTGTTCGAGGACGCTACGTGGGCTTTTCTTTTGGAGCCGAAATCGGTTGAAGGAGCTGAATGAATTAAAGGGGTCCCTTGAGGCTCGGATTGGTGTGCTCCAGCTGCTGGAGTGCACCCCAGAGGGGCTTAGTTCTGAACAAGATTTTGAGCTGAGACGGGTTGCTTCAAAGCTCAATTCCACCCTGGCTAGGCTGGCTATGCGATGGAGACAGCGTGCTAAGGCCCGCTGGGTTGAGGAGGGAGACTCCAATTCTCATTTCTTCCACGCATTTTCGTCGGCGCGGCGGAGGGGGAATCGTATCCTGGAGGTTCAGCGTAGTGATGGGGAACGAACGTCTGAGCAGGAGTGTATCCAAGAGGAGTTTATGGAATTCTTCCAGCTCAAGTGGAATGATAGATTGGTTATGCTGGATGATTGGCCTCTGTTCCAACAGAATGGCGGTTTTCCGGAGAACCTTCGTGGGGAGCTGGAGGCTGAGGTGACGGAATTGGAGGTCCGTAATGCTGTGTTCAGCATGGGAACAACCGCGCTCCGGGGATGGACAATATTACTGTTTGTTTCTTAAATTCTACTGGGATATTATTAAGAGTGATGTTACTCGTGGCATCCTCCATTTTTTCTGCTCTAACTCTATCTGTGAAAGCTGGAAGGATACTCTGGTTGTTCTTTTGCCCAAGACAACAAATGCGGACACTCCATCTAAATTCTGTCCCATCAGCTTATGCCAATCCTTCTATAAAGTCGTGGCGAAGATCCTTATCAACCGGATCAAGCCGGTGCTTGGCAACATCATTAGCGAAGAACAGGGGGCCTTTATTCCGGGGAGATCCATCTCTAATCATGGGCTTATTGCTCAGGAGATGATGTGCAAATTCCAACATTCCTTCCAACGTGCTGGCATGATGGCGCTGAAGATTGACATGACCCAGGCGTATGACTGCCTGGCGTGGGAGATGCTGCAGCAGGTGTTGATGCGATTTGAGTTTCCTGACCGCCTTATTCGGTGGATCATGTTGTGTATTGTGCGGCCTCGTTTCTCCCTGCTGATTAATGGTATTCAGTCGTCGTGGATTCAAGCATTGAGCGGGCTACGGCAGGGATGTCCGCTGTCCCCGTACCTCTTTATACTTTGTTCTGAATTACTTTCTATGGCTTTTAAGCAACGGGGTGCTCAGTTGGGAATCCGTATTGTTCCTCATGCTGAGAGAATTTCTCACCTACTGTATGTGGATGATATACTGGTGTTCGCGGAGGCCTCCAGGCATAATGCTGATCGCATTTTGAATATTTTAGACCACTATTGTGGCTGGACGGGGCAGTGCATTAACAGGGAGAAGTCAGCGATACTCTTTAACAAGCGTTGCCCGAAGTGGAAGCAGCGGGCGATTGCTAGGGCGGTGGGGGTTCGCCGGGTGGATCAATTCGACTACTTGGGAATTCCGCTGGTTTTGCGGAAGCTGAAGGTGGCGGATTTTGCTAAAATTGTTTGAAGTGCCCATGACAAGACGAACATCTGGGGAAAAAAGCACCTTTCGTATGCTGGGCGTGCTCTTCTGATCCCCTCGGCTCTGCTCACTATTCCTGCTTACCTTCTTGCTCATACGGAGGTGCCGAGTGGGGTGCTCAATTCTATCGAAAAGCTCGGGCTGCAGTTTTTGTGGCAAAAGGATTCCAACAGTAAGGGCATGCACTATGTGGGCTGGCATGACCTCTGCCTACCGTGTGACCAAGGGGGGCTTGGTTTCCATGAGTTAGCTGCTTGGCGCGGCCCCCTTCGTGCTCGGCTTGCTTGGGCGGTCATTAACGAGCCCGATTCTCTTCTTCACAAGGTCGTTACGGCAAAGTATGGCGCTGATCTGTGGCAGCCTGTTCGGACCCCCAAGAGCTCTGCTACTTGGAGAATTATCTGGGAGGGGGCGGACGCCCTGTCGGCTATTCTTCGGTCGCATATTGGAGATGGGCGTAGCGTCAGAATTCTTCAAGATTGCTGGATTCTGGACCGGAAGATTGAGGAGTGGCCGACGTTTGTCAATGTGGAGGAGGTGGAAAATGCCCACGTATGCAACTTGTTGACAGACTCCCTGGAGTGGAATGTGGAAATGGTGAACCGTTGTTTTGGCCCCATTATGGCGCAACGCATTTTGGAGATTGGCACGAACGTGGGGGAGGGGACGGACACGCCGGAACTCACTAAGTCATGCTTCGGTTCTTCGCTCTCGGTGGTGGCGTATAGGTCCAAAGTCCAAGGACCGGACTACGACTTTGGTTGGCTGCACAATTTGAAGCTACACCCGCACGAGAAATTTCATTGGTGGCGGCTACTTCGGAACGCTATTCCCACTAATGCTTGGCTTCACCTGAGGGGGCTTTCGAGCACCCGGCTTTGTCCGTGGGGGTGTGATATGGAGGAAAACCTGGACCACTGCATTACGCTTTGCCATATGCTGAGAAAGGTGG
>NW_021318754.1:784269-786583 GCF_001605985.2 Dendrobium catenatum
TTCGATTCGATCGGGCCTTGTCGGGCTCGATTTAAGTCTAATCGGCATGGATTTGAGTTCGATTTATTTTTATCCTATTTTATTGAATTAATTTTTGGTCGAGTCGAGGCGAGGTCGAGTTGACCCGGATCGGACCAAATCTTAATCAATTTGAATTTGATTTCAGTCCCTTGGGTATAGCTAGGTTCTAATCAAAATTGGATTGACTTTCCATGCCAATTTGAATCGCACGGTCGTCGGTTCAAGAATTTTGATCGGACAGCTCCGATCTTCCCTCTCTTCCTCTAGTGCCCTAACCGAGGCCGAAGCCTCTATCTGGCCGCCTCCCTGTAGTTGGCAGATCGGGGAGAAGCCAAGGCATGGATTGGCATTCTCACTCTCTGACTCTCTCTCTCTCGGGCTCAGTTTTGGCTCTTCCTCTGAGAAATTTGACTCCCTTCTCCCTCTCCGTCGATTCTCTGTTCGGACTAAGATAGGAAGCCCGACACCGGCCTCCCAGCCTCCCTGTTCGCGAATCCCGTCGCTCCCTCCCTCTCTGTCACTCTTGGTCGGCATCAGCACGAGGAGCTGAAGCCCCTACTCCTTGCTCCCGCTCCAGTTCGCCAAGCCCAGGGAAGGCCGACACTACCTGGACGGACCCGATCGAGCTCCTCCAGCCTTCCTCTGGTTTGGCCAGCACTAGATTCTGGCTCTCCCCTCCCCTTTGGTCCGACGAGCCCAGGGAAGTCGTAGGATCCGACGACTGTGTCTGACCTAGCTGCAGGTTTGCTTCCTCCCTTTATCTAATTGTCCCTACTTCCTCTTCTTCTCTCCCACTTTCTTTTCTTGTTCCTCCTCATTATCTCCTTCCCCTCTTTATTCTTCTCTATTGACAGCATGAATGTGACCTTCACCCTTTTCTTATTCTTCTCCTTAAGAGTTTTCTTCTCTTCCAAGGGATGTCTCTATTATCTCCATATGATTATTTGAGTAGTGCAGGATCCATGAGATTTAGTTAAGCTTGCTTGGGAAAATGAACGGATATATTGAGGCTTTGCTTCTTGAGTTTGTGCTCTGTTTCTCGTGATGTTTTCTATTCATTCTTTATTTTGAGAAATAAGTATTTCAAATTATCTTGGAATGTAATGTTCTGTTTATTCGACAACATCTTATTCTCCATGAGTTCTTGAGGTCAGAGGGCTTGTGGATATAAATACTTGCAAAAATGTTTTAATGAAGGGAGGGGTATTTGCTCTCAGATTTTTGTTGTCATTACTATTAGCATTGTTTGATGGATTTGTCTTTATAGCTCTCTAGAAGAGGTGAATTCTCTAAGTCTTTCTTTAGTGGATGCACATCTTTATTTCTATTTGGAAATAGTCTGGAGCCAGATTCTTTAACATATAAGATAGGTTATGGGAAATCTGATGGGTTCCTCTTGAAATGAATTTCTTATGTGGAGAATGGTCTTAACATAAAAAGCAAATTTGTGAGTTTAGATTTGGGAAGATCTTTTCATATGTTTGTTAGCTTGAAACATGAAAATTTTCTCTATATTAAGCTTTAAGAGTTTATCTATGTTTTATGTCGAGAAGGTTTCAAAAGCATACATATTATTGGGAATCATTTCATGTTGGAGAAATCTCAAAGTGGTTTCTTGCTGGAAAGTGGCATATGTATGAAAGCTTCATATTTGGCAAGAAAGAGAGTAAAATCCATGTGTTTTGTTGGAAAGAGTATATGCTTGGAAGTGCTGAGTTCTTATATCGAGATTAACTCCTTATACTGTATGAAGGATTTGATTAATTGTACTTGTTGGAGCTTTGTCTCTGTGGTGATGGTATAATAGTTTAGAGAAAACTTAAGGCTTTTAAACACTTTTGTAGATTAATTGATAGAACTAAAGCTTATATCTAGCCTTGGATGTTTGAGCTTTCAATATTATGTTGGTGGCATATTTCATATTTTAAAATCTCGTTTATGGTTTAAAGATTCATCATTCTATAGATTTTGACATTGGTATATACATGTTTCTTTTAGATATTGAGATTTGCTACTCCATGGCTTCAAAATCTTATGGGTGGCATGCATACTTTTGTGATCCGTAACTAGTTGGAGACATGTGTAATAAGGGAAAGAATTTTTACTATAGATATTGAAAGCAAAGTTTAGCAAACCATGTTAGACCACTTGAGGTATTTTCATGTTTAATCGGAAACATAAATCATGTTAGAAAGCCGTGCAAATATCTAAGCATCGACATCACGCTTGTATTCAATATCAAAGTTTTGCATATTGATTACGAGATTCTTGTGCATGCTTATATCATAGAATC
>NW_021318754.1:786683-789231 GCF_001605985.2 Dendrobium catenatum
AACGATCGGGAGGAGACGAGTGTTCAAATGACCAAGGTGGGCGTGCTAAAGTTGAGAAGATGTGGTACTAGCAGTAAGAGCCGAGGGTGAGTTGTCGGGTGACATATGAATCTGATAAAGACAGTTATGAAGATGCCCACGAAGAAGCAGTCATTGGTCCTGAAGATCCTTAATTTCAAATCAATTAGCATCAAAACAAATTGAGAATGAATAATCTGAGGTTAGTTTAGAAACATATAAAAGATTGTGTGTGAACGATGGTACATGAAGAAGGTTACATAGATGAAACTTACGATCGAGGAGTGTCGGGAAGAGGATGGAGGCCTCGACCTGAATTTTGAAAGGAGAGAGAGGATCCTTTGGCAATTGACACAATATCAAACTATACTTAAACTATTATCTGGGAAACAATTATCTCGAACTCAAACTATACTTAAACTATTGCAAAAAAATCAATTTATAAAAAAGATCATTTTTATGTTTAAATTAGCTTAAGGAGTATACTTACGAAAAAATTTTAAAAGAACAAATACGGAATTTAATTATCCGATTGAAACCGGAACTTCATAAAACATTTTCTACTTTGAACAAAAACTGAATTTTAACTCTCTGGTTTCTATAAATTCTTTAATTTTTTATTCACTCCTTTGGGTTTTATAATTTTTATTTATTTTATGTTATTTTGTTATTTGAAAAGAATCAGGAATATGAAATTCCGGTTTCTTAAGAAATCGGATTTTATCTTCTGGTCTCTTAAGAAACCGAAATAAATTTTTTTTATTAATTGGCTTTTCCGAATGGCAAGCAATTTAGCCTCTTTGATTAAAAATTAAGAATTAACGAATAAAATTGATTTTGTTTTTGGATCCGCTGCTATATGTTCAACTTCTTGTTAATAAAATGTGGTCTTGATGGGGCAAGAAAATCCAAACAAGAGCCAGACTCATGAGTAACTATTTTAATGTATTCTAACATTCAAGATGACACGACAAATAGAACTAATTTAATTTAGCCGACCCCAACCCAATAGAATTTTTGGCTCCACCACTTGGTTCTATGTGTCAAGCTGGCTCGTAAGCTAACTCAAGCTAGATTTAGTAATAGGCTCGACAAGTGGAGCTTATCGAGCTCGAGAGTCGAGCTCGAATGTGGTTTCGAGCTCAAACAGATGTCTACTTGACTCCTCATCCCGTCGAGCGGTTCACAGAGGTGACTGGGCGGGAAAGGAAAATCTCAATCAAGTGCGAGAGGGAAGACACAACAATTCAAAGGTCGGGCTGGAAAATCAAATTGATGGAGCACGGGACAATAACGGACAAGCTCGGGATGACGAATCTTGACGGCGGACTTGATGACGAGCTTAGGACGATGGATCTCGATGGCGGAGCCTCAGGACGATGATGAATGAGCTCGGGACGATCAATCTCGATGACAGACACGATGATGAGCTCGGGACGATCAACCTCTACGTCGGACGCGATGACAAGAGAGGACACAACGATGACAAACCTCGGGACGACGTCAGCGAACACGATGATGAGACCACTTGGGATGGAGCTCGAAAGCTGAGCTCGGGATGGAGCTTGACATGAGACTAGTGGAGCTCGAGCTTAGTATTTGGCATGCGAGCTCGACTGGAACAACACTGTGGCTCGAGCTTGCCTCGACTCGTTTGCACGCCTAATCACCAGTACAAAATGAATTGAAATATACTCAATTACTCATTATAACATATTGTATAATCTTGAAAATTATACATTAACAATATCTTTTATCCTTAAATCCAAAAAAATATTGATTTTAAAAGTTGGCAAAAAAATTGTTCTTGATAGTAACTATATCATAATATCTTCGGATCAAAATAAATAATTTGATACCAAAATTTGATCAATGTGCCCATTCAAGTGAGGTGTATTTGAATTATTGCATGCAATGGAATTTAAACTAACAAATTAAGTAAATTAATTATAGATAATTGACATTCTGTGCTAAATATGCAATGTTTAATACGGTTCTTCTTCTACAGCAAGTAAGCGATAAAAGATATTTTATTATGCTAAGTTTCCACCTTTTCCTGCATATTAATCCCACGTCGCTGAATTACTTTTAAATATTATAGACTATAGACTTCTCATTAAAAGTCGTTGAGCTCGGTAACGTTAGCTTGTAACCCAAGAGGGGGTATTAAGGTACTCCAGATGGCTGACGATTCGGTGGGTCCACCGGTTAACTTTCATTGGACTGAAGTGCCCGACCCGATACAAGTTTACAGCAAAGTGCTGCGGGTTTGCAGTTAAGGACTGCGGTTATAGGCAAAAAGCCTGGGTTTAATGGCGGACGTGAGAGAGAGAGAGTGCTCCCCGTCGTTGGGTTAATGATGGTATGGGGGTAGCTAGGCCTTTGGTTTGGTGAAATTAGTCTTGGTCGTTTAATTCTGATGGGTACCTTTTTCTTTTTAACTTAATATTAACTTTTTTCTTTTCTTCTGCCATTTCGGTTGAAATTTTAATTAAGAAAATGCTATTGTTATTATTTTTTCACCCGTAAT
>NW_021318754.1:794409-807795 GCF_001605985.2 Dendrobium catenatum
GGTTAAAAAAACATAAAAAAAATTTGTGATGCGATGGTACATGGAAGAAAGTTCATAAGACCACAGCTACGATCGAGAGCGGGAAGAGGATGGAGGCCCCGCACCGAATTTTGAATGGAGAGAAGGATCCTTTGGGCATTGACCAATATCTGGAAGGCTAGTTTTTGGCATTGTAGAATATTTTCAGTTGAACGTGATGAAGTTCGTTCTTAGGTGAATTGACGTAGATCGACAAGTGTTGGAACCGCCGTTCAAGACCCGGACCCAAAAGCTTTCATGTTTGGGTGTGGAGAAAAATGTAAGTAGAAAGATTGAAAAATCTTGGAAAAAGAGGGATAGAAGGTTGCTGTTCGCGAGCCGGCCAGCGAAATTAATTAATGGGAAACTCAGCCCTCGGCAGGTGAAAGTAGTGGTGCCGGTAAGACGGCGGCTCATTGGTGGGAATTGCTAGATTTGCGTTTCTTTCCCATATAGCTATATCCCGGCCGTTGAGTGATTTCGGAGCGAGGTTCTTGATGTTCAGGAACAAAAGAACTTGAGGTTTAATCGGAGCAATGTCAAAACATTGTTTTTCCTAATGTATCTCTAATAAAATAATGACTATTTCAATAGGCTTTGGGTGCGGCATGAAAAACAAGATTGTGGTGAAGTTCATGCTTGACATATGCGCAAAAAAATGGTAAGTGTCTTTTGTCGGTTTATGTTGAAGTCTTAATTAGCTGTTAAGCCAAAAGACAATCAGGTCAAGTGGCCGGCTGCCAGGCCAACCAGATTCAGGCTTTCGTAGCCGAACGGGTCAGTTGTGTTCTTTTCACGCTCCTCGAGATAGATCCCAGAAATGAAAACCCAAAACTGTTTTGGATCGGCGAGAAAATGTGTTCCACTAAACCCAGGTTGCAATCCGAAAGAAATGCTGTGAGGTCCCCCTTGAGGAGATGGGAATGTCGTTAGGGAGAAGTGTCGTGGATGTATCTAAAGAGAACGTTGAAGTGATGATACGTTAGGTTTGTGTTTGTTATGGATGGACACAAAGGGTTGACGGAGTATGGCTATTGTGGGTCCCAAGTTTGATGATTAAGTATTGAAAGTTTTTTCCATTGAGTCGTAATGATGGAATCAAGAGATTTGATTCATTGGGAAAGTTAGTGAAAAGAGTTGTTTAGTAGATAGTGGTATAAAAAAAGTTGCGTTCAACGAGAAGGACCAGCCTGTGGAGAAAATCGAAAACTCCGTTTGACCCCTATTCAACAAGTACACAAATTCAAAATTGAAATTATACTCATTATAAACATATCATAAATCTTGGAAAATATACAATAACAATTTCTTTTATTTCTTAACTTACAAAAATATTTTATTTTAAATTGAAAAAGTTTCTTAGATAGAACTTATAATCAGATTCCTTAACGGATCAAATAAATAATTTGATACCAAATTGATCAATGTGGCCCATTCCAGTGAATTAGATCAAAAAGAGCTTATTGAATTATGCATGCAATGTAATTTAAACTAACAAATTAATAATTTAATTATAATAAATACCATTCTGCTTTAATATGCCCGTTTATCAACGCTCTTCTTACAAAAGTAACCGATGGAAGGATGTTAATGGCTAGGCTTCCCACCTTTGCCTGCATTATCCACATCCGTGAATTAGTTGTTGAATTATATGCAATATTAAAACCTTTCTGAATTTGAGTGAACAGCCGCTGTAGCCAGTCGTGAAGGCCTGTAACCCAATGGGACTATAAAGGTACTCCGGGATTGGTTGATTTTCCGTTCAATGGCCTGGTTTTCATCGGGCGATAAGTAATCCCGGGGGCATAAGTTTGAGCTAATGCTGCGGATTTGCAGGAAATTTAACTGCTCATGGCGAAAGCCTGATTAACCTCTCAAGAAAGAAGAGAGAAAACGAGCTCCTGTCTTGGATCTTTTTTACGGGCCTGCTGGTAAAATTTTAGCCTTTGGGGGCGTTTTGTATAACAGTTACCATTATTTTCTTATAAAATGTAAAAAATTCTCCCCCTCAACCTCATCATAAATTCTTTCTTATCTATTTAACCTCATATACTCTTGTTTCATGATTTCAATGAATAAAATCAACATTTTTTTAATTTAAATTATACTAAAATACTTAAAAACTTACCTGGCGTCCTAAAATATGGAAGAAAATAGTGTATCTCTGATTATTAAAAAAATCTGAATAACAGAAATATTTGCAGAAAAGTTGTTAGGAAATAAATTGAAACTTTCAACTTTATAGTCGAGAAAAAACATGTATAGAAAATTTTGTTACGGAGCTTGGATTTCTTCTTGGATGAGAGGGAAAGATGGAGAGGGGAATGCAATCCAAATGGACCGAAAAAGATGAGAAATAAAATGTTATCAATTTTCCTCTTGATCTAACAACATACTAGTTCCAACCAATTCTTATTTAGACTAAAAGACAGCCAAGGGAAAAACCAACAAAACTTAAAACCACTGCTGATTAGGTGGGGTCGATATAGTTAATTGCCATGAACCTTTAGTTCCGATGAAGGAAGTGAGGAAACAAGAAGTGTGGACTGACCATATTGACAAACAATGTTGGGGCAATGGGTACATTATGAATGTATTGTGTAACAAAATTCATTAAGCCTCCACCAATTAATGGCCATTAATTAAAAGAAAATAGAGGAGAGAAGAGAAAGCACAGCGATGATCAAACTATTTTAATCGTAGACTGTTCTAATTTAGAGGTCATCATTGATTTCATCGCACGAAAGCTGTAATAAACAAAAATATAGTCACGACATCAAACAAGATAGATGAGCGAGTTCGGCGCCCGAGACTTTACTCGTTTCAAACAAGCATGAGGTCAGTCATGATTTTGTTGCATGCTCACCAAAGCGCACCGGTTATTTATCATTTTTTTTTCTAGATAATCTCGGCTGTTTCATTGTCAGTACTGGGCTGGTCCTACTTTGGAAAGTGTATTCAAAGCGTAAAATTAAAATATGAAACTAGGATAAGCAGTTAGTTTGTATAAAATTTCATTATACTTTTTTTTAAGTTGTCTGCAAATTCGCCATAAGTGTTTGTTTTTTTGAGGTAATGATTTTTTTTCTTTTTTAACCACAAAGGGCAAAAATCTGTTTTGAATACTTGCCTCCAGCCAACCTCCGTTGGTTTCCCACAATCTTTTATATAACTTTACCCTTTACATTTTGTTTTTCAATTTTTGTTGAAGTTTTGCGTAAGAACCATTGATTTTATTAAATAAAAGAAGAAGTGAGCTCTTTGAATTATTCTTATATTACAGAAGTATTATATTTTTTTTTATCGTATAGTTATTCAACTTACATCCAAGTGAAATTTCTCTAAAACTAATAATATTCTATATTTTTATTATCATTTAAATCTAAACAGCTTGATTTCATTGTCATACAAATGACGACGATCTTAGTAATCAATACCCAATCAATACGCCACTCACTACCTACCAAATAATAATTAATTTTGAGTCTGAGTCACTGAAACTATTGCTTTACCCATCAAAGTTCCCAATGTCAGATCAATTCCTAAATGTGTTAAGACATTGGGATGCTGAAATTCAAGTGATGTTAACACTGAATCTGAAATCAACACGTAATTTGAGGTACATAGACATGAGCATTATGATGCAGTAGGTTATCAAATTATATATTACAGGAGAGCTAAATTACCTTATCTATACGAGCAAATTATCAACGACTAAATATAGCAGTAAGAATGATGTTTGCAATTATAGAATAAAGGCCAAAACTCATTAAAATGGAAGCACAAGTATCTCTGAAATGTCTGATGATGTACAAGGTATAATCAAAATTTTTATACAATCGATGTCAAAATATTATGATGTTGTAGATACAATTGCCTTTCAAAAAACTACATATCATCGATATTAGACGCGAACACGATTCGATAGCGAAGTAAATATCAAGTTAAGAGTAAACTTCATAGCATCACTTAAATTTGGATCTTCCGATAACTACCGGGTTGATTCAAGAAGGCTCAAAATCTTAATACAGTCGATTCTGGCCGAGTCTTGAGCAAATGAACTCAACACATCAAAAATGATCTCATTCACCAGCCAGATGAGTTCCAGATTCTATATGATTCGTGAAAGATGCAACCTATTCGATTTGATGTAGACACGCTGATAGGACGTCATAGAATTCATTATTGGTACTAAGAGGCAGTTAACGATTCAGAGTGTTGAGGTTTCACGAGTGTTGTGAGCTGCCGTCTATATGTGTCGAGATTAAATGAGACGAAGGAATACTGGCGTGTGGTGTTTTGTTTTTGAAATTCGATAGCCGCACAAATTAGGCTTCTGGGACTAACTAGTTTTGAGTGGTCATAATAAAGTAGATGGCTTTATTATGATGGATGTCTCATAGTATGTCGCTAAATGTAGAAATCGTTCGGATGTCTGAATTGGTCACTTTAATGTTAATACATGAGTCATGTTCAATTCGGGTCGACGTGCATCGAGGTTATATAATTAATCTGAAGTGCTCTTGCAGACACGCGGTCCACTATAATTAGGTATTACAATCTCGTAATACCGTCGGACCATATTCTTCTCTAACAGGGACGATATAATTCTCTATCGAGTACTCTACCCGTTGCTGGGCTTGCAGAGTGAACATCTAGCTCCGACAACGTCTATCCTTTAGTAGCCAAGCAATATATTGCGTCTTATCAGGCAGTTTAACAGGGCGCAGCGTTTGTGACAATCTGCGAAATTTCGTATATCGGAAAGTCAGCAGCATGTCGATGACTCTCCAGTAGTTGGACTGCATGTTTGTTATAGCGGATGACAAAGATTAGCGAGCGGCAGCTACACATCGAGCAACCCTGATCACGGGACTGTCGCTAGCAAAATGTCGAGAAGCGTGGGCTAAATCAGTGCGTCTTCCATCATGGTGAGAGTGAGAGGAGAGAGAAGAGTGTAAGAGGATATGATGGGAGGTGATGAGTGATTGAAATGAGCAACTGCCTAAGTGATCTCCTGGAAGCCGAGAGATCCGAGTGACGTGTGTTGTTGAGAGGGAGAGACTGAGCTAAAGACAAACAACCTTTTCAATGATGATAAATAAAGGTCGAAGGTGTGGAAGCGGGGGAAAATTGATACTTGAACAGCAATGACAAAAACGATCGTATCAAAAAAAAACAATGATTGCGATTTCGACCAAATAATAGTTACGGAAGCGCTTTATCCCACAATTGAGACTGTATCGTCATTAAGAAAGCCCTACAATTTGGTGAATAGACTAACTTCAAGGACGATGAAGAAACAACTTATCAAATCTCGATGAAAGAGACAAAAAGTTTGAGGTCATCTCGATCCGCCTTGTGGTTGATCTTTTTAGATGACTTAATGTTGAAATCATGCAAAATAAACACAAGCTGCATAAAAACCCTTACTCAACTATTTAACTGAAAGCACACTAACTGTTCATGTGTCACCTGTCATTAACACAACTCACTCTAAATCACCTTTTAGTTTATATCCAATTATAAAATAAGTAGAATGTTAAAAGCATAAGATTTACCGCGAAATTTCCTAGCTGACCTTTACAAATATCAACAACATTTCTCTTTCTCTTAAACTATATTTCAATTTCTATAAAAGAAAAAGCACCAATTAAGTGCACAAATTGTCGAAACTAAATTAACTAAAAATTGAGGGCTCGTGTAGATTAGCTACCTGATGCACATTTTGATAGAAAAAGTTTATTATTGAATCGAACGGAGAACTCAGCTGAAGGGGACCGAAAAGTGCCACTCGCACTAGCTTTCTTGGACTCACGCTATCAATGAGCAAATTTGATATTCATCTCTAGATTGGTAACTTAGCACTACATATTTTGAATATCATCTCAGTCACTCTCTACGCTGTAGGAACGACCAATCACGCAATTAAGCTAGATGAAGCACCTACTACTCATAGCCCTCTAAATTCAACTCGCCGCGACCTTCCAGCAAGAGTCTCCCACCGGAAAAATTTTACTCGGCCTCTCTCTATTAGGCGAAACTTAGAGCTCCATTCAAGTCAAGCCGAAGGTCACCGAAATCGTCAACCTACTCACCAACTACTGCTGACCTCTCATATAAGCACTAGCCCAAGCACACTCAACACTATTGGAATTGCCCATAAGCAACTCCTCAAAGCCTTCCAACGACAGTCTCCTTCGATGAAGCATGAGATAATACTTGTTTAGAGTAGTGTGTAGCATTGTACAAATATTCTATGTAGCATTGTACTTTTTAATTTTTTCTTGTGTAGCATTTCATATAGCACTTAGAACCCTATAAATAGGAGATGATGAAGAATAATTCAAGAAACTTTTGGTGTTGATATAGTGGATACTTTGCCAATTTTGAAACTCATAGTTTTTTTAGTAATCTATAATTTTCCTTTATACTCTCGAGGTGTATTTGAAATATTATGCCTATCGAATTTAGCCTGACAAGTTAAATAAATTAACAAGACAATATTGAAATTCAAGAGCCTAGCTACACTAGTCATCGATTATCAAAAGAGTGAATTATTATAATTGATGTGTATATAAACTTTTATATAAATAAATTGTGAAAGTATGTAAATCTTCTATTAAATATATTCTGAATTTGAAACCTCATTGATAAATTGCTCCAAATTATATTATCATATGGAAAATTATCACAAGAAGCTATTGGAATATCTTATAATGTAAAATAGGATCCTTTTTGGCCCAAACCATGAGACGTTGGAATTTTTATTATGTTAAGATTTCACTCTCGCTTTTTTAGTCCCACATTGCTAAATCCTACTATATATTGTCATATATAGAACTCTTATTTGCACAAAGCGAGTGCTGAGCTCAGCAACGCGAGCTTGTAACCCGTGTGGGGCAATTGGGTGCTCTGAATGATATATCTGATCCAATTACTGGTTTGTATCTGAGCTGAATGTTGGTCTACCCGATCCAAAGATGGGTAGTTAATTGCAACTGGGTTTGGCGAAGGCCTCAATAAATTGTGTTCTAATTTTGAGGGGAGCGCGTGAGGCTGGTTTAACAGAGCAGCGATTACCTTTAGCTCTCATCGGTGGATGGAAAACGGGACGGTGGTCCGGTCGAACCAAGTAGCAGTTGGGCCTGGTGAACCAAACGGGCATCCCTTTTTGTTGCAAAAAAGAAGTATAAATTGGTCTAATGGTGATAGACAATATTGATAGCGATGACATGTGTCAAAGTTTGACAGGTACACAAGCAACTTAAAAAATGTTAAAATTCTTAACTCAAACTTGCCCTATTTATTAAACGAGTCACCCCTGCCTACCCTTTTATTGACTCTCGTTCATACAACGATATTGCTATTAACCACAGATGACGAAGTCAGTAGGCCTTCGCGTTAATTTCATTGCCATTAATTGGTCTAACGGTGATATCTTGTGACATTGTGATGGTGATCGAAAAAGTTGGCGGGTATCAGCTCGAGAATAGACCTCTGCTCTAGAGGTGTTAATTCGGGTCAACAGGTCGGGTTCAGGTCCAATCTAACTTGATCCAAGAATAAACGGTTTGACCCGAACCTGACATTTTTAGTTAAACGGGTGCAGATGTCCAACCTTGACCCGACCCACACGGATTACTGGGTTGACCCGACCCGACCCGCGAACTTGAAATAGGATTTAGGTTACATCCAGCCCAATCAATAGCCGTTGCGGTTCCGTCGACGTCTGGCCAGTCTGAGGTCGAGCGCGAGTGTCGAGTGCCATCCGGCCTGTCTGAGATCGAGCACGAGTCACCGGTTGAAGCTAGGGCTAGGCCCACGCGTGGCGTGGCAAGCCAGGCGAGGAAGTGGGGACATCGACAGGCAGTGTTGGGCGTGCGCGACAGTGGCCGACTCCGCGTGACGCTATGACAGTGTGATAGTGAGTCAATTTGGCAGGTCAATTCAGGTTAAACTCGGGTTGTTGGGTTGACCCGAAATCGACCCGAACTGCAAATGAATCCAAAAAAAGAACCCGAACCCAACCAGTTTCCTTGTCGAGTCGACCCGAATCCGGCTTTTTTGGGTCGAGTTTTTGGGTCGTGTCAAATATTAACACCCTTGTCCGCACAACTCATTAACTCAACGAGCGGCTTGCGGAGGTGACTGGGCAGGAAAAGGAAATCTCAATTGAGCGGGCAAACATGAAGATTTAAAGGTTGGGTAGGAAAACAAAATTGACGGAGCACGGGACGACGACAGACGAGCTCGGGACGACGAATCTCGACGGCGGACCTGACGATGAGCTCGGGATGATGGATATCGTTGGCGAAGCCTTGTGATGATGACGAATGAGCCCGAGACCACCGATCTCGAAGGCGAATGCGATAATGAGCTTGGGACGAAGGATCTGATGCAGAGCCTCGGGATGACGACGAACAAGCTCGAGACGACCGATCTTGACGGCGGACGCGACGACAACATACCTTGGGACGACAGCGGACACAACGACGATACTACTAGGGACAGAGCTCGAAAGAGGAACTCGGGGCTAAGCTCGACGAGCTGTTCAACAAGAGATAACTCGGATTTTGAGCTCAACTTGAGTTCGAGCTGGAGCTCGAGCACGAACTCGAGCATGGTATTTGACATGTGAGCTCGACTGGTTCTTCTTCTAGAGAAAGTAAACGATAAAGAATTTTTTATTATGATAAGCTTCCACCTTTTCCTGTATATTAATCCCACATTGCTGAACTTGTATTGAGTATTATCTAATATAGACTTCTCATTTGAGCTGTACAGTCACTGAGTTCGGTAACGTTAGCTCGTAACCCAAGTGGGGGTTTCAAAGTACTTTGGATGAATTAATCGGGTTCAATCGCTGGTAGTCATTGGACCCGAAGTCTTTCTGGTCCGATAGAAGTTTGTAGTTATACAGTTATGTACTGCGTGTATAGGCGAAAGCCAGAGTTTAGAGAGGGAGAGGTAGATCCGTAGATTCCCTGTCGTTGGCGTAAGGGTTATTGGATTACCAGTGAATTAGCCTCGTAGTACCTTTTTATTTTTGGCCTTAATATTTAACTTTATGTTTTAATTAAAAATTAACGAATGAATGTTGATTCTTTCTTGCTCCGCCACTGTATGTTCAACTTCAGGTTAATAAAATGTGGTCTTAATTGGACAAGAAAATCTAAACTAGAACCACCAAAGACTCTTGGGCAACAATTTTAATGTATTCTAACATTCAAGATTGACACAACAAATAGAATTAATTTAATTTAGCGCACCCCCCCCCCCAACCACCCACCAAAAAAAAAAAAATTCAAGATCCACCACTTTGTGCAACTTGTCGACCCGGCTCGCAAGCTTACTCTAGCTCGATTTGGTAATAGGCTCAATGAGTGGAGCTTATCGAGCGAGCTCGAATGTGATTTTGAGCTCAAACAGACGTCTGCTTGATTCCTCAGCTTGTCGGGCGGCTTGTATAGGTAACTGGATGGGAAAGGGAAATCTCAATCGAGTGGGAGCGGGCAGACACGACAATTCAAAGGTCAGGCGAAAATCCAAATCGACTGAGCACTGTACAATGACGGACGAGCTCCAGATGATGAATCTCGACGGCAGACTTGACGATGAGCTTGGGACGATGGATCTTGATGGAAAAGCTTCAGGACGGCAACGAACGAGCTCGGGACAGCCGATCTCGACGGCGGACGCATTGACGAGCTCGAGACGATGGATCTCGACGCCGAGCCTCAGGACAACGACAAGCGAGCTCGGGACAACCCATCTCGACGGTGGATGCGGCGACAAGAGGACGCAACGATGACGAACCACGGGACGACAACGAGCTCGAAAGCTGAGCTTGGGACGGAGCTTGACATGAGACTAGTCGAGCTTGATATTTGGCATGAGAGCTCGACTCGAACACACCGTGGCGCGAGCTTACCTCGACTTCTTTGCATTCCTAATCAGAAGTATAAAATGAGTTGAAATATACTCAATTACTCATTATATCATTTTATATAATCTTGAAAAATATACATTAACAATATCTTTTATCCTTAAATCCAAAAAATATTTAATTTTAAAAGTTGGCAAAAAAATTTCTTCTTTATAGTAACTATTTCATAATTCCTTCGGATCAAAATGAATAATTTGACACCAAAATTTGATCAATGTGCCCATTCAAGTGAATAGAATCAAGTGAGGTGTATTTGAATTATTGCATGAAATGGAATTTAAGCTAACAAATTAAGCAAATTAATTTTAGATAATTGACATTCTGTGCTAAATATGCACCGTTTAATACGTTCTTCTTCTACAGAAAGTAAGAGATAAAGGATTTTTTATTATGCTAAGCTTCCACCTTTGCCTATATATTAATCCCACATCGCTGAATAAGTATTGAGCATTATTCAATATAGACTTCTCGATGGAGTTGCACAGTAGCTGAGCTCGGTGACGTTAGCTTGTAACCCAAGTGGGGGTATTAAGGTACTCCGGATGATTTATCCGGTTCAATGACTGATTTGCATTTGGCCGAAGTGCCCGACCCGATACTAGTTGGCAGCTAAATGCTGCGGGTTTGCAGTTAAATACTGCGTGTATACAGGCCAAATGCCTGAGTTTGCCTCTCAAGTAGAGAGAGAGTGAGAGTTTAACGTCGTTGGGGTTATGGTATGGGTAGCTGGGCCTTCTGGCTGATCAAATTAGCCTTGGTCGCTTGAATCAAACCAAGTACCTTTTTTATTTTTACCTTAATATTTAATTTTATTCTTTTCTTCTTCTGCCATTTACGTTGAAATTTTAGTTCAGAAAATGCTATTGATAATTATTTTTCCCCTCAACCTCATTCTATTTTTTTTTCATTGATTTCCATGAATAAATCATACCTTTTTTATTAAATTGTTATAGCTAAAATTTACTTGCTTTAATTTTTAACATGTGATAAATTTTTGCTATGCCTCCTAACAAAATTATGGAAGAAAGATAGTGCTTATTATCTTGATTTTATAAGAAAATCTAATGCACAGATATGAACATATTGCAAGAAAGGTTGTTTGAGAGAATAATTTGAATCAACATTATTGACAATGACATGCGTTAACGTTATTTGCAACAGCCAACAACAAATCTAAGGTGTGTATATAGTCAATGATGTTGGTTGAGAGACTTTGGTCGAGCAATGGTAGTCTAATGGTGGTAGTTATATGATATTGGTCCAACAATGATAGTAGGAACAATAACAGCGGACTGAACATGATGGTCATATAGTAGTTGAGCAATGGATGTATGATGATGGTGATTGTGTTGGAATACCTCCATCATAGTCATTATTAATTTTAAATGTGGTACAACTTTCATTGTTATGAATGATTCTATTACAATGCATAGAAATATTTAAGAAAGTATTTCACGGGTTTCATATGGGTTTTAAGTATTTTCAAAGGATGTAAGTTATTTCGGTTTAAAGATAGTTTGGAGTTCATAAGAGTGTAAA
Organism: Dendrobium catenatum; assembly: GCF_001605985.2. NCBI lineage: Eukaryota > Viridiplantae > Streptophyta > Magnoliopsida > Asparagales > Orchidaceae > Dendrobium > Dendrobium catenatum. The sequence continues at coordinate 805,916 of NW_021318754.1, forward strand.
TAAAATTAGCACAATTTCTAGCAAGAATGATTTACCACAAGCAAGTTCGCTTGACCACCTCGAGCCACCTCCATTAGTCACTACCAGTTTCAAACTTTACACTACATTCATGTTACTTCATAGAAAAAAAAATCATTCTCCATAATTTACTTTACAATCATCAAAAGAATTCTAAAATATTTCTTTTACACTACATTCATTTTTTAACCAACCCAACATACCCCCAATCTATATGGCCACTCACTACCAACTAAATCTTAAGTTTACTGAGTCTGACTCCCCTTAAACTAATGCTATAACCATCTTGGTTTTCAACATCAGATCAATTCATAAATGTGCAAGACATTGGAATGCTTGAAATGTCAGGTGATTTTATTTAGTTATTCGTTATTCGGTACCTTTTCTAAAAGATTATTTTAAAGCTGTTGTTTGAGAGAATGGAGTTTTCTAATCGAGACATTAATTTAAAATGTGGTACAACTTTCATTGTTATGAATGATTATATTATAATGCATAGATATATTTAACAAAGTATTTCATGGTTTTCATATGGGTTTTAAGTATTTTCAAAGGATCTAAATTATTTCGTTTTAAAGATGGCTTGGAGTTCATAAGAGTGTAAATTATTAATGTAGTGTAAATAAAACTCAGCACAACTTTTAGCAAGAATGGTTCATACCACAAGCAAGTTCGTTTGACCACCTAGAGCCTCCTTCTCCAGTCACTACCATCTTCAAACTTTACACTACATTCATCTTACTTTAAACAAAAATAAAAAAATCATTCACCATAATTACTTTACAATCATCCAAAGAATTCTAAAATATTTTTTTTTACACTACATTCATTTTTTAACCAACCCAACATCACCCTCAATCAATATGGCCACTCACTACCTACTAAATAATAAGTTTAATGAGTCTGATTCTCTTTAAACTAATGCTTTTTTTTTTTTGGGAAAATTAAACTAATGCTTTACCCACATAAGTTTTCAACATCATATCAATTCATAAATGTGTAAGACATTGGAATGCTTGAAATGTCAAGTGATTTGACTTTTAGACTTTATTTGGTTATTCATTATTCGGTACCTTTTCTAAAAGGTGATTTTAAAACTATTGTTTGAAAGAATGGAGTTTTTCAACAAAGAAATTAATTTCATAAAGCTTTTGAAAATAGTACAAAAATACAAAAGTGGCACATACAGACAAAAAAAAAAATCTATCATTTCGAAACTAAAAAGATAAAATTAAGCTATCTCAAACGAGGTTTTAATATGAAATCAGCACTTTTTTGAAAAGAGAGGCTTTGATGGTATTTCAACACAAACATAAAAGCTGATGTTTGCATATATGATGAGGTCATCGATAGGAGATTTCGGCACGTCTATCAGAGACGACCACGGAGATCGACGGCAATGATTGCGAGCCTTTATTATTGATTTTACTTGTACCATCAGTTTTTTATATTATGCTTTTATTTTTGTAGTTTCTCATTTTACCCCTGAGGGTAGTAGTTGCTTTTGTAGCCCCAAGGGACATTTTAGACTTTTGCACTTTATTTTCTTGGGAGCCTATTTATATGGCCATTGTATCTTGTATGAGGGCTAATGAATTATTGAATGAATGAAATTTTTCCACACTTTGTTCTCTTTGTGAGTGCATGGAGTTCTCTTGGTGAGTGCTCCCATTGAGATCTCTTAGTGAGTTCTCAAATTATCTTTTTCTTTTATTGCTTGGCATAATCTTTTTTTTTTCCACTACAAAATTCTTCTAAATTTCCCCACCCTTTGCTCTTGCCGCCGGCCCCTAGGGCTTTCCTCACCGCCGGCCAAGTTTCCACTGCCACCCACCACCGTGCCGACGACCCCCCTTCCCCCT
>NW_021318754.1:807895-810981 GCF_001605985.2 Dendrobium catenatum
TTCTTTTAAGCGCATGCCATAGCAACCGGCAGTTGGTGGGCGAATTATTACGTCCGATCTGACCGGACGTCCAGACACCCAATCCAGACCCTCCACGTCACCCGAATACATTAGGTCCCGGTGTATTTTGGTGATGTGGCACATCTGGATTGGTGCCCGGACAAATCTGGACACCGGACGTAATAATTTTCCCAGTTGGAAAATTATTATGTCCGGTCACCGGACATCCGTACACTCAATCCAGACGCGCCACATCACCCTAATACATTGGGTCCCGGTGTATTTTGGTGACGTGGCGCGTCTGGATTGAGTGTCGAAACGAATATGGACAGTCCCTCTTCCAATCTCCTTCCAACAGGCAGCCGGTAGCGTCGAAACGAATTTGGACGGCCCTCTCGGCCTGCGGCTTTCGTTTGGAACAGCTTTCTTCTTGCTTTCTAAGGTTTCCTTTGGGACGGCTTTCAGCTTTGTAGCACATAAAACTGTTTTAATGTCAGTCCCAAATGAAGACTAAAGCAACTTTCTAGCATAAAAATATTTTGAAAGCAATGAAAAAATAGTTGCCAAAAGCTGTTACAAATGAAGCCTTAAGCCTAAGGCTTGTTTGGGACAGCTTTTTTGTTGTTTTCTAATACAGTTTTTTAGTACAAAAAATTATTCTAAAAAACTATTTTAAGAAGCAGTACAAAAGCTGTCCCAAAGTAAGCCTTAATGTTAGTTAGATATAAGTTATAAGGCTACTGATTATGATTAGTTTTATACTAGTAAGCCTTATATCAAAGCCAACTTAAGCATTCTGTTCGTCTTGTTTAAATTCACAAAACTAGTGATTGCTTTAAAATTTCTACAAATTTATCTTTTGAAATCAATTAATATAATAAAGTGTAGTCCACAGAGGTGTTGAGATTAACTGTATTTGATTCATCATTGCTAGCCACATTTTCGGGAAGCAGCCATGGTGGATCCCAAGGAAGCAGGATGAGAAGTTCAAGTAGAGGATTGTATGCCACAGGATCTAATCCATCCCAAAAACAACCTGGTAATAAAAAATTTACTTTACAGGAGATTTCTAAAGCAACTGAGAACTGCTCCTCTCTTAAGATTGGGGAAGGAGGATTTGGGACAGTTTACAAAGGAAATCTTGATGATGGAACCGTCGTCGCAGTTAAACGCGCCAAGATGGTGAGTTGGTGAGATCCTTACCTTATTTTGTTGTGAAGAAGAGCTTCTGTTTTTACTGCAATCTTATTCACAGGGAGTCCGCGATAACTGTCGGAATATGGAGTTCCAGACTGAGATAAAAACCTTGGCTCGTGTAGAGCATTTCAATCTAGTCAGGTTCATTGGATATGTAGAGCAAGATGGAGAGAAAGTAGTAGTTGTTGAATATGTACCTAATGGAACTCTGAGGGATCATCTCGATTGTGAGTTCTATGGAATACCTCTTATCCTGAAGTTGCTTTGCCTATTCTGAGCTCATCAAATTTCATGAATGACATGCTCTTGGTTATGTAGGCTTACAAGGAAAGCCTCTTGATTTTGCTGCACGTCTGGATATTGCAATTGACATTGCTCATGCTGTTACTTACCTCCACATGTATACAGGTGATGATTTGTTAGATATTAAAATGTGCTATTCCTTGTACAAACATACGGCTATAATTTCAAAAATTTAGTTTGTGTTCTACGGTGAGATTCTAAATCAGCTTTTCAGAAACCAAATTTTTTACAAAAAATCTGACAACTGTGTTAGTTGTTTCATAAGAGGATGTTAATTTTATTTTTCACTTAATTAGTTGGATTAAAACTATGCATTCTTAGTTTCTAATTAGATTAATGTTGTGGGTATTACTTGTAGAGAGAGAGGGGGTGAGGATGGAGGGCCGGAGACGGTTTAAGAAAGAAAATGAATATGTCAAAAACAATTGAAGATGAAAATTAAATCAGCCGCACCCACCTTGTTATCATGCCATATTATCAAGAAGAATTTATCAGAAACATACTCCAATCCATTAAAATGTAGAATTGGTTTTTTAATCTTCCACGTCTTAAACAACATTCAAAACAGTATTTTTCACACAAGATGAGAAAATGAGAATCAATGGTGTAGATTGGCAATCATAGTCTTACTTAAACTTTCTATCTTTTCTTATTCTAATCTCATTAAGAGTTTATTGTTAGCTTATTATTAAAATCATTGAATTGTGCAAGAAGAGAGATTAAGACTAGGCAGACAAGAATGCCACAAGAAAATTCTAATTTTAATGCCCTCAATCTAGTAACAAGATTACATTTCAAAAATATACCTCATGTTCCATTTATCTTTATATCAATTGAAACATGTTTACTAAGAATTATATTTCTTTCGACCTTTTTAGAATCTACAAATTTGTCGGCTATTTAGCATAGAAATTGGAGACTCAAAGATCACACTATAATAAAGTCTATCTCAATTTGTGCCAAAAGATCTGGAGAAACAAAATGCCTCCAGTAGGTCTAGTCCGAATTATTCCACAGTGGAGCAAATAACATGAGACTGGGTGAAGGTGGGGATCGTTTTGATCTTGAGTTGATATTTTCTTGTCAACTTGTCACAAACCATTCAATCCTTACTGAGATCTTGGACCAGAATGAAATTCGTTGTGTGACTTGATCAACATGACCCAGCGAACATGCGGACATGATTGATGAACTTGCATCTTCACAAACTGCCCTGTTAAAATCTCTTGAACATAAGTAGAGAAGTTCTGTTTTGATTTATTTCTTGGTCACAGTTATTGCTATATTTATCTAGTTTTGAACCTTCAAACATATTCTACAGGCATCTTTGAATCCTTTGATAGCTAGACAGTTCTTATGTATTCTCTATTATGACTCTTTTATTCTCTTAAGAACATTCAATAAAGAACAGTTAATCTTTCTCTGTGCAGATCACCCTATTATCCACAGAGATATTAAATCATCCAATGTTCTTCTTACAGAAACACTACGTGCTAAGGTTACAGATTTTGGATTTGCTCGCTTTGGTATGAATGAAAGTGAAGCTTCGTATATTACCACCCAGGTTAAAGGGACTGCAGGTTACT
>NW_021318754.1:817239-848769 GCF_001605985.2 Dendrobium catenatum
GCACAAATTTGTTATCTCATCTTCTAGTTCCGTCTCCAATGAATCCAATGCGGAATCCGCCCAAAATGCCTTTTGGAGTCTCTTTTTGTCTTTTCTAAACTTGGATTTCTCCTCACTCTTTTCCTTGATTGTGTGCATTTAAGTGTAGGGCAATCTGCTTTCACATGTCCTGCCTTCCTGCATTCATAACAAACCACATCAGAAGATCATTTAAGATATTTATAATCCTTATATTTTCTCCAACTTTTATGATGCTTGTGCTTCTTCCTTAGAAAGCTTTTGAATTGCCTTGTGATTAAGACAAAGTCATCGCTTTCAGACCCAAAAGAGTGAGAGTCCGATTTGTGTGCCTTCAGTGCCACTATTTTCTCTTTATTTTTCTCTCCTGCATCAAGATTTTTTTGATTCACCCCTTGCTCGTAAGCAATGAGTGAGCCAAGTAAGTTATCAATCGAATAAGTATTTAAATCCTTAGATTCAGTGATTGCAGTGATTTTAGCATCAAAAGATGAAGGCAACCATGTTAAAATCTTGTTCACTTTTTCATAGTTTGAAAGTTCTTTTCCTAAGGCATGCAAAGAAGTTACAATTTCAGTGAACCGTGTATACATATCAGAAATTGATTCAGAAGATTTCATACGAAAAAGTTTGTAGTCATGCAAGAGAATATTCAAACGAGATTGTTTTACTTCATTGGTTCCTTCATAAGTAATGCACAACCTATCCCAAATCCCTTTTCTAGTAGAGCAAGTAGAAACATGCATGTAACCCTCAGACTTTAAAGCACATAAAAAATAGTTCAAACACTTCGCATTCAATTGAGCAAAATCTCTTTCATCGATAGTCCATTCAGTAAAAGCAACTTTAGTTTTAATTCTGGTAATTTCACAAAAAGGTGGAGAATATCCTGCTTTTATAAGCATCCACATGCGATAGTCTATTAATTGCAAAAAGGTTGACATGCAAGTTTTCCAAAAATCAAAAGGGAGGTTATCAAAAAAGGGAGGTCATGTAATAGAATATCATTCAATTGTATTACGATTCCCAAAGTTAGCCATGGATAAAAAATTCAAAAAGTTTTCAAACTTTGTTTTTATGAATCCCGCTCAGATACCACTTTAAAGTTCATTGGGGATGTTAAGCCGTATGAACTAGTCTCGAGGCTAACCAAGAGGGGGGTGAATTGGTATTTTTTAAAAATTCTTTAAAACCAAGAACAAATATCACAAACCAAAATCACCACGAAAAAATAAGTGCGGAAAATTAAAGTGCGAAAGTAGTAAAAAGAACACAAGGGTTTATAGTGGTTCGGTCAACTTGTCCTACGTCCACTCCCCGGAGGCATCCTCCGAGTATTGCACTACCAACGTGACTCTCCTTTAGCCCCCACAGTTAGGCGGAGAAGCACTTACAAAATACCTCCTTTTTGCCACACCCTTCAAGGAAAAGAACCCAACTCCTTTTGCTTCCTCCTGAAGCAGGCAGAGAACCTCGATCGATTGTTGAAGCTTACCTCTCCTAACCCTTCAAAGGATAAGAGACTCTAGGGAAGAAGAAGTGAAACAATACTTGGAGGAACCCTTTTGAACTCCCTCATAAGCTCCCCCTCACAAGATCCTCTCTCTCTCTCTCTCTCTCTCTCTCTCTCTCTCTCTCCTTTAGGTTTTCTCAGGTCAAGAGAGCAGTCAAAGATGTTCAAAAAATGTTTAAAAAGAGCTCTTAAATAGAAGAACTTCAAAGGAGCTCAATAATTGCAAGTTGCCGACTTTATCATCCAGAACGATAATAATATCGTCATGTACGATTAGTTCAAAACACAGATGATCGGCCAGAACATCGCCCTGAAGATGATCTGGACGATTGAAAATTGGCTTGATCATCTAGGCAGATCTCACGATCGTCCCGGACGATTAGTTCAAATCAGAGAAGCATCGTCCAGAGCATCGCCCTGAATTCGAGTCCAGGAGTAACTAAGGGTTTTTGAATAGATTGTCCTTATCGATCCTGCGATCGTTCGGGACTATGTGATCGTATCAATCATCCTTAATTACTTCCTTGATTCATGGATCAATTTAGGCATAATTGTGTAATATCATCCAGGTCGATCTCACGATTGTCCTGACCGATTGCCAAAAATACAGAATACCTAAATTGATTATGGCAGCTATTTCTTTCTATTTTGAGCATATCGTCATGTCCGATAAATGTATTGTCCAGGACGATCAGTTAATTATGGCTGCCTTAACTAAGAAATCCTGATTAGAACTTTTGTTTTGAACTCGATTGTCCATGACGATGTAAATATTGTCCGGGACGATGTGAGTTAAAACATAATTTATAAATCTCTCAAGTGTGTGTATGTAGAGTTACTAAACATTAGTCACTTAAAACATTTACAATTGACTCAAGAAAGAGCAAAAAGAAGATTACAGACTGACTCAACCCTAATCTACCCAGTCTTGAGCTGATTCCAATTTCTATCCGATCTTTGAGTCCTGAAATGTCAGTAGAGAAAAGGCAGTCGTATTGTTTGCTATCATCAAAACCATAATTCATGAAACCAAATCTGGAACAAAAGGGACATCTAGCACATAACTGCTGGCATCGACTAAACACCTTCATCAACCTCCTGTAACAACCACCACAAACTCTGCCTCCCATGCGATAGTTGTTGCGATAGACACAGAAAACCACGACTTGTATTTAAACTCAGGCACGTCGGCTCATCTCACTAACTCCGTTGACAATCTCTCCCAAGCTAAATCCTACAGTGGTACAGATAACATTACCATAGGTGATGGCAGATCTCTCTCCATTGCGCACTTAGGCAATGGAATTCTGCCAACACCGTATCGCAAGCTAAAACTGAACTCCTTATTTCATGTTTCATGCTTATCTCGTTATCTGCTGTCTATTTCTAACCTTACTCAAGATAATAATGTTTATGTGAATTTTTATCCTCATGGCTTTGACATCAAGGATATGACGATAAACAAAATCCTTCTGTCGGGTCTAAGTAGCTGAGGACTCTACCCGCTTAGATTGACCATCACGACTTCGTCCTCATCAAAGGTACTAACATTTACTTCTGAGGCCGCCACTCTCTGGCATCAGAGACTGGATCGTCCACATCCCAGAATTTTCAAAGCTGTCTCGGCTACTAATAAAAGGCTCCACATACCAAATACTTTTAATTTCTGTTAAGATTGTATGACCTCAAAAGGTCACAAACTACTGTTTTCAAATAAAACTCATAGAGCTACTATGCCTTTAGCTATTATTCATTCCGAAGTTTGAGGTCCATCTCTGGTTCCTTTGCATCAAGGTTTTCTTTATTACGTAGTATTTATCGACAATTTTTCCAATTTTTCGTGGGTTTTTTTGATGAGAAATAGGTCTGAAGTTTTTGATATCTTTTAGAACTTTAAAATTTTCAATGAAAAATAAACAAGATTTCATATACAATGTCTTCGTTCCGATGGTGGTACTGAGTACCTAAATTCAAACTTCATAAACTTCTTAATTCACAATGGCATATCGCACCAAACTTATTGTCCATATACACTTGAACATAATGGGTTGGCTGAACGCAATCACAGACACCTTGAAACCACACGAACACTGATTAACAGCGCCTCTATTCCTCACTCATTTTGTCCTGATGCGGTTCACATTGCATCCTTCATTATAAATCGGTTACCTACGGTCACAATGAACTTCCAATTTCCCATTTACCTTCTTTTCACAAAACTCCTGACTACAAATTTTTTAAAGTCTTCATTGTGCCTTTTATCCTTGGGTACCGCCAAATCAACGTCACAAACTCCAACCTCGATCTCGCACTTGTGTCTTTCTTGGTTATTCTCATGTTTCAAAAGGCTATAAGTGTTTAGATACTACAAGGAACAAAATCTATAAATCTAGGCATGTAATCTTTGATGAACTCATTTTCCCATTCAAACAAACTTCTCTCCCTCCTTCTCAAACTCCATCTCAGATACCTCCTTCTCTTCTTATTCTGGTATCTCAAACCTTACAGCAACCTACTACACTCAAACTGCCTGATCCAAATCCCAATTCTGGTAATCTAGATTCCCGACCCAGGCCTTCTGTTACTTCCAATACTCGAACTACACTCCCTACTCCCGGCATTTCAACCAATCGCTCTACACCTACGATTCCTGATTCTTCCACTCTACCCAACATCAGCATTCATCCTATTTCTAACAGGTCTACTCATCCTATGACCACCCGAACCAAAATAGGCTCACTAAATCCACTCAATGACTCAATCTTCTTCATATCCAAAACTCCTCTCAGTCCACTCCATTTCAAGAACCGACCACATACACTGAAGCCAATCAACATGTGCATTGGAGACGCGCCATGGCAGATGAATTCTATGCCTTGCAAAAACAGGGAACTTGGGATCTTGTTCCTCTTCATCAAAGTACTCCCGTTCTAGGTAGCCGTTGGACGTACCAAACTAAACACAAATCTGATGGAACCATCGCTCATTTCAAAGCTTGTCTTGTTGCTCAAGGCAACCACCAACAATATGGTTTAAATTACCTTGAAACTTTCAGTCCTGTGGCTAAATTTCAAACTATATAAATTTTATTAACTATTGCTATTTCTAATGCTTGGCCTGTGCATCAGCTAGACGTGATGAATGCATTCCTACACGGTAACATTTCTGAAATTATCTACATGAAACAGGCCAAAGGCTTTGAAGACGATCACCATCCTGACCACGTTTGCAAACTCAAGAAAGCCATCTATGGCCTCAAACAGGCTCCTCGCCAATGCTTTCAAACCTTTTCAAAATTTATTTCCTCTCTTGGATTCTCTTCGGGCAAAGCAGACTCATCTTTATTCACCCTTCATAAGGACAGCAGTCAGCTATACTTGATCATCAACGTTGATGATATACTTCTAACCGGCAATGATTCCTCTCTGATTGACACCGTAACTTCCCAGCTGCACCAACAATTTTCCATGAAAAATCTTAGTTTGGCCAACAACTTTCTGGGCATAAACATCAACACAATAGCAACCTCCTACATGCTAATATGCTAAGTCAATTTTGCAAACGGCTGGTATGACGATCTGTAAGCCATTAGCCAACACCTGCTGTACCAAGTACTCAAAATCCAGCATTCAATCGAACCTACCAACTGATCCAACGCTCTATAGATAGCTTACTGGCTCTTTACTTTACCTCACCATAACCAGACCAGATATATACTTAGTCGTTAATCTATTATGCCAACATATGCACGATTGTGATTCTCATCACTTTCATCTACTCCATCGCTTACTTCGCTATATAAAAGGCACCATTTCACTTGGTTTACCTATCTTGTAGTGTCCCATGGAACTACACTCGTACTCAGACGCTTACTGGGCCGGTGACAAAGACACCCGAAGATCTACTTCAGGCTACTGCACATTCCTAAGCAACACCCTTATCTCTTGGAGCATAAAGAAGCCGCACACCGTCGCTCGCTCGTCTACCGAAGTCGAATATTGATCGCTTGCTATAGCACTTGTTGATATTCTATGGCTCCGTCGTCTCTTACTCCACATTCCTCTTCAATCTCTCATAAAGTTACATTGCGACAGTACTTCAGCTATTACCTTAGCCAACAGTCTAGTCTTCCATGCCCATACAAAACATATCAAAATAAATCATCACTTCATCAAGGATCACATTCAATCTCAAACTGTTCAAATCTTTCTGATCTCAATGAAAGATCAAATTGCCGATATATTCACCAAATCGCTCTCTACACCACGCTATCACTATCTACGAGACAAGCTGATGGTTCAACTCAGTCCATCAGCTTAAGGGGGCATAATAACATGCACCTATTAAGGTACATGTACATGGTTTTACCTGTTATCTAGAATTCTTGCATTGTATTGTACCTCTTTGTAATAAGTCTATATATATATACCCTTATATCATATCTATTGAATAGATTGAATTATGTTTACTCAGCACTGTCTTTAGATTCAATTACTTTTTTTTATCCAACCAAAAGAATTTTAATTGCCTCATAATATTAATTTTTTTATAAATATGCTCGTTCTTTATTTTTTGGGAAAATAAATTTCGTCATAGAACAAAACAACCCTCATTTTGACCTCGAACTACTTATTTATTTCGTCCTGTACGATCTCATACTGAGAGTTTCGTCCAGGGACGAAGGTTCATTTCGTCTTGGATGATCTCATACAGAGAGTTTAGTCCCGGTACGAACCGTATTTTTTGTTTGGACGAACAGTGCAAGGTGAGAATCCAGAGACGTTCGTCCCGGGACGAATATTAAATTCATATTGAATGATTAGGACTTAAAAAATTTTCTACCCACCTCTTCGATCCATTGCTCTTCTGAGGGTTAATTGACATGATCGTCCCGTACGATCAGTTCACAAATATTGTTCCCCAAGAGTGTATGTTGTGATTTTTCACTCAATTACAATCACTCCCTCTCATTAAAAAACTTATAATTTACAAATGAATAATTTGAAGTTTTCATCGCTTGGAATTAATTTTCCTAAAATGTTAGTACACACTAGAGCAAAAAATAAATCTTCCAAAAAGTGTTAGGAGATATATAAAACAATAATATTTGAAATCATCAAAAAAATATAAGTTGCAAGAATGTAAAACATACAAATAGCAACTCTCTCTACAATCTTCCCTTTTTTGATGATGACAAAATAATTATTATTTGTAGGATTTCTAGTTCTAAGAATATCCTTAACTCCCCCTGAATTGATGAACTCATGAAAATAAGGAGGCATTTGAATTACTTAAAAAAAATTTGTTTTTCAAAATTTTTATACAACACAAAAGAAAAAATAATAAAAAAAAATCAAACACATACAAAAATCAAACACTAATAAAATATACGCAACAAATAATTTCTATCCCTTTTTTACAACATAAAAAAGTGAAGAAAAAAAGAATATTAGAAATGTAAGCAGAAGTATGAAATTCATTTGATATTTTAATCTTTAAAGTGATTGAAATAAGGTATGCAAATAAAATCAAAACATTAGAAAAATATAAGATTTCATATAATTTAAGAAGTGATATAACATAGAGAATAAAAAGAATTTATCAAAGGCATGTGTCAATAGACATGAAGATAAAGAAAATTATTGCACTAAGGATGAATAAAAAATTTTATATTTCAAATTTCAATGTCAATTATAAATGAACATAGATCAATTTGAATTAAGAGATTAAAAGAGTCTGGAAAGAAGTAATTATCACATGTGGCGCTTTGCGCATCTTTTTCAATTTTTATGGCACATTTTTGTGCATCTTTTTCAATTTTATGGCACATTTTTTGTGCATCTTTTTACTTTGGACTTATTTTATGCATCTTTTTGTCATTGCAATTTTTTTTGCACATTCCTTTTGATTTTTGTACATTTGTACAATTTTTCAAGAGTAATTGAATTCTTTCCAAAATCAATAATCTAAAATTTCAAATTTTTCTAAGTGCATAAATACTATTTGAAAAGAGAAATACAAAATAAGAAAACATCTAAATTGCAATAATAATATTAAAGATAATGTAGTCTAAATAAGAGACATGGAATTGAAAATTCTAATAATATCAAGTTATAAGCATATCTTAAATTTAAAAAAAAATTATATTTTCTAATGAAATTAATTTTAATTTACAAATTAAATAAAGCACTATTAAGATTTAAAAAAATGAATGTCATAAAGTCTAACATACATTTCTAAAACATTAAACAACAAACATTGGAACATATATTGATATCGAAAAAATGAGCCTCTAAATTGTCAAATCTTTGAACCAAATCCTGATAATTTGGTCCAGCAGCATGTGAAGGTTCAGCTTCTTCTGATTCACTCAGAACTACATGAGTTTTGCTGGGGTCGTCCTTATTGAAGATAGCCCTAAAGGATGGGTCATTGTAATAGAGTGGTTCTTAAAAGTCTTATTCTAGATGAATTAAATTATACTTCTTTTCCAAAATATAGGCAATCAGATGTCCTAAATCTATGTTCTTCTTTCTTTTATGATCAACATGACCAATTTCAGAGAGACCATAAATGTAGTCAATTAGGAGTTGGGCCTCATCTATAGTTTGTCTAGTCATAATCAAGTAGGTAATAGTAGAAAGAAGAGGAGTGATGTTGACTCCATCACCAGCTTTAGGTATAATGGAAGTTCTTAATATATGCTGGATGATACGGGCATCACGCACCAAGGTTGAAACTTTAGGCAAATGATCCTTAATTCTCCTATCTCTAATCACACGATTAACTTCAGTCCAATCAAAACTTGAGGTGGTTAAAGTGTGTACTCTTAAGCCTTCAGTCCTTAAGTTTAGGAAGATACCAAAGTCAGCCTTGGTGATTTTAATTTTCTTTTTAAAAACAAAAGAACTGATGGAAGAATGGTCGGAGTTGAATGACATATTTGCTAGAAAATAGTGAAAGGTTTCTCTATTATAGAAGTGTACTAAAGTGAGGATCAAACCAAATTGAGTAGAGGTAAACAAGTGCATTACCTTAAAGGTCAATTGATCCTGTAGGAGAACTCTAGATTGGGTGATTTTTGATGAGACAAACCTAGCAAAAGATTCTTCATTGGCTATAGAAAGGAAGTTTTTGGATGTATTTCTTGGAGGACCCTTAGTCAAAGACTTTTGACGCTTGCTAGAACTTGCCATTTGAAAGATCTCGGGAGAAGAAAGGTTTGAAAGAGATGTGTGAAAGTGACTGTTCAGTAAAAACTATCGTTAATTTAAAGAAGAAAGACTGTTCGTACAAGACAAAATTTTTGTTCGTCCCGTACGAAAATATTTTGTATGGACGAACGAATGAGTTTAAAAAATAACAGCTTTTCGTAAACACACAATTTTCAAAGCGTTCTTTCGTACAAACTTTTGACCAAGATGATCGTACAAACGAACACGTGTTCATACGAACGATCAGAAATTTAACTCGTTTTAATGGCAGTTGAAAATCGTCCCCCGCCATGAATCGACATGTGTTCGTCTGGACGAACCAAAGGTTTGTACGGACGAAGTTTATAATAAAAACTGTCTTATCAATTCAACTGCTGCATTCAATCATCCCATTGTTTGAAAAAAATTTTGTCCCTGACGATCGTAATGATCGTACAGACGAACTACATTAAAAACTGCTCTTAAGACGGTTCGAAATCACGCAGTTTGTCATTTTACACACATCATCCCATACGAAAAATTTTTATCCTAGACGATGATGACCACTAATTTTCATTTTCACACTCAAAACAAAAACGAATACAAATAAACAAGTCACACTTAAATACACACCAAAAATAAACAAAACAACAAAACAAAACAAAACAAAAAATACAATGAACACAAAAATAAAAACAAAATATCAATTTTGCAGAAAAAACATTTTTATCTAAGCATTTAAATCAATCACTCAAAGCCTAGTTCTTAATATACAGAAAGTATCAAAGGCTAAAGGTTTTGTAAAAATGTCTGGAAGTTGATTTTCTGTTGAAACATGGTTAAGTATAATTTCTCCCTTGGATACATGATCCCTTATGAAATGATGTCTTATGTCAATGTGTTTGGTTCTTGAATGTTGAATAAGATTTTTTGAAATGCAAATAACACTAGTATTATCACAATAAATTGGTATTGTGCCTATAGTTAATCCTAAATCAATCAACTGTTATTTTAACCAAAGTACTCGTGCCACACAACTTCCTAGTGTAATGTATTCTAGTTCTGCAGTAGATAGGGCCACTGAATTTTATTTTCTACTAGACCATGAAACTAATGAATTTCAAATGAATTGAGACATGTTCTAGAAGTGTTTTTCCTATCCACCCTACAGCCTAAAAAATTAGAGTCTGAATAACCAATAATTTAAAATGAAGAGCTAAACTTTGGATACCAAATTTCTAAATTCTGAGTTCCTAGTAAGTATCCTAAAATCCTTTTCACTTCTGTTAAATGTGATTCTTTTGGATCAGATTGAAATCTAGCATACAATAAACACTAAACATGATATCTGGAAGTAAATTAAAGATCTAATAATCCATCTAAATTTCTTTTGATTAACAGATTTTCCCTTAAGGTCCTTATCCAACTGAACTGAGGAACTCATTGGTGTACTAACAGGTTTAGCATTGTCCATTTCATATTTTTTGAGGATGTCTTTAACATATTTAGTTTGACTAAGAAATGTACCTTCTTCAAGTTGCTTAATGCTAAAGATTAGAAAGTAATTTAAGTCTCCCATTAGACTCATCTCAAATTCACTACTCATTTTTTTAGAAAAATCATCACAAAGATTTTTATTTGAAGATTCAAAAATGATATTATCCACATAAATTTGAACAATGAGTATATCATTTCCAAATTTCTTTAAAAAGAGAGTTGTATCCACACTTCCTTTTTTAAAAGATCTTTCAAGTATGAAGGTGCTTAACCTCTCATACCAGCCCTAGGTGCCTACTTTAATCCATATAATGCCTTTTTCAATTTGAAAACATAATTTGGGTATCTAGAATTTTCAAAACTTGGAGGTTGTTCTACAAAAATATCTTCTTTAATTACCCCATTTAAAAAGGTACTTTTCACATTCATTTGAAACAATTTGAAACCTTTAAAACAGGCAAAGGCTGGCAAAACTCTAATTGCTTCAAGTCTAGCTACAGGGGCAAAAGTCTCTTCAAAATCAATCCCTTCAATCTGATTATACCCCTTAGCAACTAATCTAACCTTATTTCTAATGACTACACCTGAGCCGTTCATTTTATTTTTGAATACCCACTTAGTTCCAATAACACTTTGATCTTTTTGCCTTGAAGTTAATTGCCAAACTTTATTTCTTACAAATTTATTCAACTCTTCTTGCATGGCCAATATCCAAAATTCATCAGAAAGTGCTTGATCAATATTAGTGGATTATGTAGTTGAAATAAAGGCTGAATGATTGACTTCCTTGCTTAATCCACGCCTAGTTCTAACACCCTCACTAGGTTTACCTATAATCAATTCCCTTGGGTGGTTTTTATAAAATCTTAAATCTCTAGGCAAAGAATTTTCTATCTCCAAATTTTCTTCCATATTTTCTTCCAAGTTTATTCTATCAATCTTTTGGGAGTTATCCTTAATCTCATCTTTAATAACATTTGGCTCTTCCAAATTTCTAGATTCATCAAATACAACATGTGTGATCTCTTCAATGACCAAAGTTCTTTTGTTGAATACCCTATAAGATTTTCCAACACTTGAATATCCAACAAAAATTCCTTCATCTGATTTTGGATCAAATTTTCCTAAGGCAGATTTTTCATTATTATGAATAAACACCTTGCAACCAAAAATATGCAAATGTGACAAATTAGGTGTTCTCTCTTTTAGCAACTCATATGGTGTTTTATTTAAATTGGATCTCACATTCATCCTATTCAAAACATAACATGCAGTGCTAATCGCCTATGCTTAAAAATATCTAGGAAGTAAGTATTCTGCCAATATTGCTCGGGCGGCTTCTATTAATGTTCTATTTTTCCTTTCGACTACTCCATTTTGCTGAGGGGTTCTAGGTGCAAAAAAATTATGATCAATTCATTTCTCTTTATAAAAATTTTCAAATCTCCCATTCTCAAATTCTCCTCATTGATCACTTTATATAGAAATAATTTCACACCCTAATTTCCTTTGAATCCAAGTCGAAAAATTTCTAAATTCCTCAAATGATTCACTCTTATGAAATAGAAATCTAACCCAAGTGAATCTTGTGTAATCATCCACTATAACAAATCCGTATACCTTCCCTCCTAGACTTATAGTTCCAACAGGTCCAAAAAGATCCATGTGTAAGATTTCCAAAGGTTTACTAGTTCTATGATCCTTATTGGACTGAAAAGAGGACTTCACTTGCTTACCTAATTAACATGCATCACAAAGGTGGTCCTTATTAAAGTCTAGTTTTGATATACCTCTTACTAAGTTCTTTTGGGTAATCTTTCTATGTTTTTTCATATTAGAATGACAAAGTCTCCTATGTCAAAGCCTTGACTTATCAGAGACAGTTTTTAAATAAAAGGCAGAAGGAGTATGAATGCAATTTAAATCTAGCATATAGACATTGTTTATCATTTTTTCATTCAACACATCTTTACCATTTATGCTTAATATACAGCTAGTAGTAAAAAATTTTACGCTATAACCCTTATCACATAGCTGACTTATACTTAACAAATTATGCTTTATGCCTTCAACCAATAACATATTATCTATAAAATTTTTTTTCAAGTTTCCAATCATACTTGATCTAACCACATTCTTTGTGGTATTATCTCCAAGTGAAACCTTACCTCTACTCTTGGCTTCTAGCGTTATGAATTGAGCAGTATCTCCAGTCATATTCTTTGAACATCCGTTGTCCAGGTACCATATGCTCTCACGAGGTCTTGTGTGAGAGCGACCCTGCAAAAATATCAATTGTTAGACCTGGGAACCCAAACAAGTTTGGGTTCTCCTTTGAGAAAATTTATAATCAGATGCATGTATGATATGTCTAGGTTTATGTATCTTAGGTCTCCACACCAAATCAGATTTCATCTTCAAAGTACAGGTGTGTGCTATATGTCCAAATAATCCGTAATTATTACATTTAACATTAGGAAAAGTATTCCTAAGTCTTCTATCATTTGTTTGTCTTCTAAGGGATTCCATATATTTAGGATAAAATTTAGGATTAATAAAATCTTCAAGTTTGGGGGGTATCCTATTATCCTCGAGAGCTTTTATTTTCAACTTATAAAATGAATTCATGTCTTCCAAGATTCGATTTGTATAATTGATTTGATATATTTTCCTCTCTGATTCATCCTTAATTTTTTAAATTCTTTTTCATGATCAGCATAGGATGATTTTAAAATCTCATAATTTTTATTCAGATCATCATATTCATCAAGTAATTTCATGTGGTTGTCATCTATTAAAGCATGATCTTTTCTAAGGATTTCATATTCTTTCTTAAGTTCTTCTAATTTTAAACTTACACTAGCATGCATCTTTTTTATTTTCCTATATGCATCATGCGTGTGTTTAAAAACTTCAAACAATTCATCATAACTTAAGTCACATACCTCTTCTTGATCTGATTGATCAAGACTATCTTCCATCAAGCAAAGATTTGTGACTTCTTCTTCCTTTTTAGTCTCTGATGAATCTAAAGCTGAGTCTGCCAAAAAAACTCTTTAAAACTTCTTCTTGCCCTTCTTTACAGTTGGTTTCTCCTCTACCTTCTCCTTGCTAGGAGTGAGTTTTGGGAAATCAGTCTTGATATGACCTATTTTCCTGCATTCATAACAAATCACTTCATTAGAAACCTTGTCATTTTTGTTAAACTTACATCTATTCAATTGCTGGTGGCATCTCTTCTACTTCCTCTTCAGAAAGCTTCTGAATTGTCTAGTCATCAATGCAATATCGTCTTCATCCTCAGGTTGTGAGTGTTCACTCTCGGACTCTTCCACTTTTAGTGCTATATTCTTCTGCTTTCGTGGTTCACCTGCATCAATCTTTCTTTGACTAACCCCTTACTCGTAAGTAATGAGTGAACCAAGAAGATTGTCAATAGAATAAATGTTTAGATCTTTAGACTCTGTAATTATAGTAATTTTAGCATCATAAGCAGTAGGTAAATAATGAAGAATCTTATTAACCATTTCAGCATTCGTTAATTTCTTACCAAGTGCATGCAAAGAGGTGACAATTTGTGTGAATCTTGTGTATATATCAGAAATAGATTCATTTGGTTTCATGCGAAACAATTCATAATCATGTAACAAGATATTAAGTCTTGATTGCTTAACCTCATTAGTCCTCTCATAAGTTATACAAAGTCTATCTCATATGTCCTTTCCACTTTTGTAAGTGAAAACCCGCATGTAGTCTTCAGATTTTAAAGCATAAAAGAAACTATTTAAACATTCAGCATTTAATTGTGCTAAGTCACGTTCTTCTATAGTCCAATCTGCAAAAGGTGTTTCTACCCTAACTCCATCAACTAATCTAGTTGGTTTTGTATAACCTTCCTGGACTATGATCCACATACGATAATCAAGTGACTGTAAAAAATTAGACATGCGTATTTTCCAAAAATCAAAAGGTATATTATCAAATAGTAAAGGTCTAATAATAGAGTAACCCTCAGGTGTATTTTAGTTTCCAAATGTATCCATCTACGTTAATCAAAAAGTAATTTAAACTTATGATTTTGAAACAAAGCTCTGATACCACTTGTTAAGTCTAGTGAATAGGTTGTTAAACCTAAGTTAATGTCCCAAAGCTACCAAGAGGGGGGGGGGAATAGTATTTAAAAATTTTTCCTCTTTTGATAAATTTAACCTAAATTAAACTTTAATGAATTTTTATAAAAAGTTTTTCAACAACAATTTTTTAAAACACAAAATTAAATGCAGAAAATAAAAAGCAGAAAAATAAAAAGACACACGATTTATAATGGTTCGGTCTAAACCAGACCTACATCCACTCTCCAGAGGCACCCTCTGAGTATTGCACTAATACCAATAGTGTCTCTCCGTTTGCACCCACAGCAAGGCGGAGAAGCCTTTACAAACACTCTTTTCACCACTACCCGGTGCGGTAGAGAACCATCATCCTTTTTCACTTTCCCTAGTGTTGGCAGAGAACCGTCATCCTTTCACACTCTCCTAGTGTGGGCAGAGAACCCTTCGTCCTTTCACCTAGTGTGGGCAGAGAACTCTTCGTCCTTTCATACTCTCTTAGTGTCGGCAGAGAACCGGATCTCCTTGACATATCTCTTCGCAAGAAATCTAGGATGAAGAAAGAAAAAGAGTGAAGTAATTTCAAATCATAAGTAAAAAATCTTATCATTGAACACCATACAAATTCTTCATGCTCCAGTGGTAAAAATTCTTCTTTGACTACTCTCTCTTACTCTCTCCTTTACTCTTCTTCCAATAGGCACGAAGATCAATGAGCAAAAAGATTGGGTGGCAGTCTAATTTGAACTATATATATAAAAGAAAAGAAAAATTGTTCAAAAACTGTAAGTTTTCAATTCTGTACGCAGTGGATCATCCCGTACGATCGTGGATTGTCCCAGACGATTTTACTTAAAGTGTCAAAAATGATCCTAATGTATATTGGTACGAACTATGTTCGTACACGCTCATCGTCACGTACAAACAATGTTCATCCGGTACGAAATGGTTATTACACAGGTCGGTTCCCAAAATTCTACAAGTCGTAACCAACTGACCTAAGTCGGTTCAGTTCGTCCTGGGACGAACAGATTTCATCCTGGGATGATGTTATACAGAGAGTTTCATCCAGGGAAGAAAATTTATTTCATCCTGTACGATCTCATACAAAGAGTTTCGTCTAAGGACGAAGGTTCATTTCATCCTGGATGATCTCATACAGAGAGTTTTGTCCCGGTACGAACCGTATTTTTTATTTGAACGAACAGTGCAAGGTCAGAATCCAGAGACGTTCGTCCCTGGATGAATATTAAATTCGTCATGGATGATTAGGACTTAGAAAATTTTCTACCCACCTGTTCGATCCATTGCTCTTTTGAGGGTTAATTGACATGATCGTCCCGTACGAACCAGGTTCATCTCGTATGATCAGTTCACAAACAATGTCCCCCAAGAGTGTGTGTTGTGATTTTTCACTCAATTACAATCACTCCCTCTCATTTAAAAACTTATAATTTACAAATGAATAATTTGAAGTTTTCATCGCTTGGAGTTAATTTTCCTAAAATGTTAGTACACACTAGAGCAAAAAACAAATCTTCCAAAAAGTGTTAGGAGATATATAAAACAATAATATTTGAAATCATCAAAAAAATATAAGTTGCAAGAATGTAAAACATGCAAATAGCAACTCTCTCTACACTTCTACCTAACGTTGGACTTTTGTCTATCACTAGAGTTCCACTCGTCAACTTTTGCCAATTTTTTGACTTTTGCCTATCGCTGGACTTCCATTAGACTTTTATCCGACGCCAGACTTTTGTTTATTGTTGGACTTCTGCCCAAAGCCGAACTTCTGTCTGACGCGAATCCTCCACCCGATGCCAGACCGCTGGACTTCCAACCTCCATCGCCAGCCAATTAAGTTCCTTCAACCCTCCATCGCTAGACAAAAGTCCTTCTGACCGCTATCTCACACTGACTATGGTCCTTCTAACCTTCATTATTAAACAGCAGTCTTTATAACCACAGTCGCTCATCGATTATAGTCCCTTCGACCACCATCACAAGACTGCGGTGTTTCCGACCTCCCTCACCAACCGATTATGGTCCTGTTAACCAAACAAACATGTCAATAGAGTGATTCTTTCAATTCTCATCATATAATTAACTCTATATGATGCATATTTATTACATGAAGCTAAGAACTCCAATTGAAGAGCCTCATTGATAATCAACTGCAAATACTAACGGATTCATTCAAACTTGGCCATGCCCTATTGTTTTTTCCCATTTCAAGATTTTCCATGTAAAAAACTTTGGTTTCTCTATTTTTTGTTTGATTGAAAAGTGTAGTTTTAAAAAAATATTAATTTTCTTTGGGAATGTTAATTTTTTAGAATTTTAGTTTTGAAATCAAACACATCATTATGAATAGTATATCACATCGGGAGGCGAATATATCATTCCCTAATAGGTTCAAATTTCAGAACTTTGAATTTTATCCTTATTATCGTATGAAAACTCAAGAGAGATAACATATGATCTCGATAGATCAAAATGATGTTTAATCAATTACTTGACTAAAATAATCTAGATAAATGATCATTAATTTTATAATTGAAATCATAATAATTCAATTATATATCTTTCCAAGGAAAGAGAATATTACCTATTATCAATCATTTAAATATGATGATATTGATCGTTGATTTTAAATTTCTCTAAGATAATTAATTAAAGCTTTCAAAATTTGATTTTGAAAATTAGATATAGGTTTCTAAATCAAACTACGAGCGCAAGCTCTCGTAGTTAAATTACATCATAGGAAACTGAAGTTTTCTACGAATATTCTCGATTAAAATAGCGGTATAAATTTTACTTAAAATTTTAAAGTTTGATGTCAAAGGAGGTAAGGGTTGGAAATTCAAATGGGATTAGATAAAACTGGAGAACTTATTTTTTGAGTCAAAGGAAGGAGGGTAGAAAGTGTTTTGAGATTTTGAATTACTTTAGAAACACCTAAGTCTATCCTAAGTGTTGGGCTCAAATTTGATTGAAAGAGATGTTTAGTTTGAATGATCAATTTTATTAGAAAGTTAGGATTCAATTCCTGGAGATTGAGGGCTTATAGCCTGAGCCTGTCCGAGAACCTAAGTCTAAATTAGGTATTAAAAATCAGTAACCCAAACCTAGTTAATACAGTGTAAATCTAGACTTACCCCGACCTAGATTAGGGAGTTAGCTAAACCACCTAAACGCTTTAAAACCAAGATTCTAGAAAAATTATGCAAGAGTGGTAGGGACATTATATTAAGTTAAGTTTGAGGAAAGTGAGGCCAAAATCTAAAGCAGATCCTAATTAGCCCCTTAACATATATTGGATATTTGATGTCTAAATAAATACAATTAAAGATTTAGGCACTTTTAAATTTGTTACAAATACGATATATGTATATCGACTCGATTAAAGCTCAAATTTTGAAATGAAGCAATTTTAAAAAGGCTTAAAAATAGGTTTTATCCTAAAGATGCACAGATTCCCCTTAACAGATCTACACTCTCATAGGCTAGGTGGACTGCTAAAACCCGCAGGCGGGAAGGTGCCTAGAAAAAGGAAAGCAAAATGCAATAAATATGCATGTGAACTCCCGGCGATCCTAGGCTTACTTCTTAAATTCAATAGAGTTGCTATGTTGTCTTAAAAAAATTTTAATTTTGTTTAAATAGAAATAGTTTTAAAAGAGTCCTTATGAGCCTACGATTAGATTCCAAGTTAAAACAAATATGACTTGCAAGTAAAAAGAATAGAAAAATAGATAATTCTACTACAAAATCAATTAAATTAAATGCTCAAATTGAATGTCCATGTGGCAAGTGTCACTTAATACTACAAACCAGGATCTATAGAAAAGTAAAGTGGTCGGGCACCACTAACAACAACTTGGATTCTACTCTTAAGACTCAAATGAATTTGAGATTTGGGATTCTTCTCATTATCCATTTCTTCATCCTTCTATAACTCTTTCGATCGTCGGGTCCAGATATCGAAATAAAAAGAAACTCCTCTTGAAAGGGGTGTTATCTTTTCTCTTTGGATATTTTAAAGATATTCTAACTTGATCTTCCAAATGGAGGAAGACTCTCCCCTTTAGGGATGTCTTCTCCTCTTTGGAATCCAAATTGGATAAAAATACCCCATCTCAAATTACTTGACATTTATAACTCAAATATATCAAATTACATTTGAATTTAAAAGAAAAATCTAGACTTGGATCACCTACATGGTTATCCTAATAATCAACAGTTAATTTGACATCCCAAGCAGTTAATATTTTGAATTTAAAATGCTCAAATCATAGTCACACTTGATCATGCTCTTTTAATATTAAAGGGAGACTTATGTATTCTGAAGTGCATATAGAAAATATTATTAATATTAAAGCTTAATTTTATTCCCCCTTTAATTAATGCCATGTATGAGCATAGCAACCGACATAAGATTGAATTAGTATAAATTATCTCTAACCTAGGAGTAGATCTTACGCACAATCCATTCACATTGCAAAGTGCAAAAAAGTAAGTAAATAATCAATTAATTCTAAGCTAGCAACCAGCATGTAGTGAAAATCATGAAAAATACGACACACAACTACAAAAAATTAAACACCTGCCTAGCCTAAAACTAGAGTTGGTTGTCCTAGAAAACCATCTAAAGTGTGTGTAAAAGGCTATGTGGTTTGGATATGTCCTATATAGGATATTTGATTGAAGTTGCCTAAGATTTGATTGGTTGGAAGGCTTAAGAAAATATTTAATTAAAGTTTAAATATTGATGATTTAAAATTAATTTTAATTTACATTTTAAAGTTTTAAGTGGATATCACTTTTATTGTTCGCCGATGCCATGAAGTTTATTTCACCTTCCTTGGGAGTAATTTAATAGCCTCGTAGGCCTAGGTTACCTAGTAGTACCTAGTAAAGTTAAGTAATTTAATTTGATTAAGGTTTAAAAGTAATGAATTTTAATTAAAGTTGGATAATTGTTGGTTTTAAGGTTAATTAAAGATTTATGTAGTTTAAAAATTATTTTTGAGTTTTAAAAATTTTTTGGATTATTTTAATCATTTAATTAAATGGTTAAAAATTAATTTTTTAATTAAAGTTGAATTCTTGAAATTCAATATTTTTATAAAATATTAGATCTTAATATGAGTTGTTTGACACTAAGTTTGTTGGATTTGAATTTTTCTACATTTATTTATAAAGGTTTAAAGTTTCGACTTGATTTCTAACTAAAGTTTGATCAAAAGTTGATTTTTTTCAAATTTGAATGACTTCTAGTATTTTGATATTTTTAATAAAAATATTAGATTTTCATATGAGTTAAATTCCTTTGAGTTTGTTCAATTTGAAATTTTCTAAAATTAGTTATGATTTGTTAAAATTTGAAGCATTTTATTTGAATTTTTAAATTGTTTAATTAAGAGTGTTTTAATATTTTAAGTCTAAATGAACTCGAAACTCCTTGAAATCAACTCCAAAGATCAGGAGAGACCTAAGGAGAGATTTATTAAGTGTTTGGAAATTTCTTGCAATTTTTAATTAATTAAATATTCAATTTTACTTAAATTAAATTATGTTCATGTTTGCTATTAAATCAAAGAGATTTTATTTTTCTTTTATTAATGTTTGAATTCTTGTCAATTTGAGGTATTATATGATTTTTTCAGATTTGAATTTGATTTATAAAATTTTTTAAAAGTTTTAAGGGCTTAATTAAGGGTTTAAACTTAAGTTGATTGATTAAGGGGTTTAATGATTTTCAAAATTGTTGAAAATTTACCTATAAGATGGAGATGTCACTAAGTTAAAATGTTTAAAGTTTCAAGTCAATAGAAGGTGTATCATAATTATTAAAATTTCTCTAAGTTCTCTAAATATGTCCTTAATTTTTGTCCTTAATGGTGTCACTAAGTTATGTAAGTTTGAATCAAAGTTTCTAACCTTTGACCAACATATACATGCATAAACATAATCACAATCAATTTTTAGATTTAGGAGAGCATAAGCTAAGTGGTGTATGCTTCCTAAACATGCAATGATTAAAACTAATTAATACAACTAATAATATTATTAATGAATAATTAAAATATAATTATTCACTAATCACTCCACCATAAATTCCATTCACACACTCAACCTATGTTTAAGATTTCAAAGGGATCTCACAAATATATTAAAGATTTGATATATATAATTTTAAAGTAAATTTCAAAATATAGGTATTTATATATATAAACCTATATATATAAAGATATAAATTTTAAAATAAAATTAATAAAAAATTAAATAAAATAAATAATACCTTAATATAGTTTCTGGAGTTTTAAAACATAATTTTTAAACATCTCAAAAATATTTAATTATATTTAAATAAATATTAATTTTAAAATATTTTATATTGAATATTTAAAATAATTTAAAATAGAAAATATTTTAAATTAATTTTAATTTTAAAATTATGTAATTGATTTTATAATAATTTTATTTGATAAAAAATATGTTTTATTATTTAAAATAATTGTTTAAATATTATTCTAGATTAAAATGATTTAAAAATCATTTTTAAATCATTTTAAAGCATTTGACGGCGCTGACGCTGGCGGTGGCCACGTGGTGAGTCCCGATTAAGGGGATCAAAATGCGGGCAGTGGCTAACCAATCATTGGCTATGATTACGATGTGTAATCATTTAGACAATGATTATCACATAGTTTCAACTTATCCGTGTCAGCAGATTGTAACGGCCGCCAGATCCGCACAGGTTTTATCCAACGGCGGAGATTAAATCCTGCAGTTTGATCTTAGTTAAGAGATTAGACACCGGAGAGCCTATCCTGTAGTTTTGAATGGATGGTTGAGATTGTGCTTGACAGAGACTAACCATGGGATCTAATCTCCGGTTAATCAAAGTCACAGGATGGCTAAACCAGGGCCATTGATCGAACGATCAATGGTCCAAAAAACTTGCATACCATGCACGTTGCAGACCAAGCCCTAAAAATGATTATTCGACTCATTCTCAAAAATAGCTCAGTCAATTTCAATGAAATTTTATACAGGCATTGTGTAATTGAAGAGCATTCATGGGGATTATGTTTTAATGTTTAAATTAACAAAAAATTATTTAAATATAAATGCTGTGACCTAGATCTAGGGATTTTGAGAGCTTTACTATTGGATTTGGGATTTTTTGGTTTATCTAAGCTTGTAGATTATCCACGTATATTTTCGCTCTTGAATCCGTGGTCAGGTAAGCTATGGATCAAGTTGTATAGGCCTTAGACGGAGTTGACCTTAAGTTTGGCCGGATGCTCGCCACCGGCAGCCTCCAACCGTCGGGTTTTGACTCGGGGAATGAAGAGGAGGTTTTTGAGAGCCAAATCAAAACTTGATCTGGCTTGGAGAAGCTCTTGGTAGAGAGAGAGAGAGGGTTAGGGTTAGAATGAGGGCACCTTTCCTCCTTTTGTCCTATTCAAATGTCTCTAGTCTCAAGGGATGGCTATGATTGATTTGAAGACTCCATTGATGCATGCCAGCTATCCTAGGGGTTATTGGGAGTAGAGCATCGAAGGAATAGAGGACACATGAGGTGTAAAGGCCTACTGGTCCTCACATGGGCACGTGGGAGTGACCCAAGCTATTTGATCTTGATCCAATGGCTTAAAATAGGCTTAGGAATGTTCTGGAATGACTCCAAACAACTGGAGTTGAGTTGACATGGGCATGTAAGTAATTTGAGTTTGCTTGACAAAATTTGACCCACTTAGGAGCTTGATTTGACTGTTTGATCAGTCAAACAATTAATAAAACTGTTGTGGTGGCATGGAGAGGTGCTCACCTGCTGACTAAGCAAGCAACTAGGCTTACAAGCAATGTGTTTAAAGTTTGAAGGAGTTTTAACTAGGTTTTCCCACTTCATACCCTTGATTTGACCACTTGACCAGTCTAAAGCCACTTGGACTGCTGAGGTGGTAAGAAAGGCAGTGTTAAAGGCTGATTTGGAATGAATATCATGTTATGGGTTGGAATTTTGAATTAGAGCATGGAGTTTAAATGGTTTTGACCAAGTATGTTAAGTTGACTTGGTCAACTTCATTTGAGTTTGGTTGACCAAAGATTAGGACATGATTAAGCCTTGGTTTGAAATTCATTAGAGGCTTGAAAGGGGTTTGATATGTTAAATGGGTTGGGATAACCCATTTAAAGCCTTAGAGGTTACTTTGGTCAACATAGGTTGACTTGGTCAACCAAGTTGACCCAAGGGGTGGGTTTGGACTTGATAGGTTTGAAATGATATTTAAAATTTGTTGGAGGTCGTTTCAAAGGTCATGCACGTCAGTTCAGTCAAAATGATTGTTTAGACCCTAAAGGATATTTGTTTCAAAATAGGCTGATCTGGTCAACCAGGCTTGACCAAGGTCTGGGCTTGGGTCCATTGCACTCCTAATGGTAATTAGGATGCAATGGAAGAGATTCTTATGTTTGATTTGAAAAGGACATATTGAAGTCTAGATAGAACTTCAAAATTGCCCTTAAGGGTCATTTTGGTCATTTTGACCCTTGGTCAACTAGGGGTCAAAGTAGGTCCCCCAGAATACAGTTCAATGCTCAAAAGGTTAGGGTTAAGGTTCTGGATATTATTAAAAGCTTTGGGGAAGCCCTAAGGTCAAGATCCACTAGGTGGTAGGTACAATGGTATAGACTGTAAATATTTGAAAGTTTTATAGCATTTGGATTTTGTTTCAATTTTTGGGGTTATAGAGCTTAGATTGAGCTCAAATTTGGAGAGTTCCCTCTAGATACATGTCCTATCAATATGCAATTGATAGAATCTGAATCAGAGGTCATTTGACTAGGGTTTGAAGTGTTTGAAAATTCACTATAAAAGGCTTTCAGGACTTAGACCGTTAGCCTTGGATTTGAGTTGGCCTTATTTAAGATATAAATTGATCCTAAGGTCTGAATTATAGGAGGATCCTAGAGTTTAAATTGGTTTGGGGTCAATATTAGTCTTTTGAGATAGTTACAACGTTGTTCTTTATTGTTAATATTCTTGCAACATATATATTTTTGATGATTCCAAATATTATTGCTTTGATTATTATTTCTCCTAACATATTTTTGATGCATTATTTTATTTTTTGTGTGTACTAAAATTTCAATAAAATCATACTACGGATTATTGAAGTCTTCAAATCAAATAGTTTAGGATTTATTTTATATGAAGTTTATAATTTTCATTTGATTGAGTCTGAGAGGGTATGATTGTAATTAAGTAACTGTGCACACACACATCAAGGGAGAGTTTAAAATTTGAATTTTTTTAAACTAATCGTACTGTACGAAGTCATTTTGTACGAGACAATTTGTTCAATTATTTTCCTTATGAGTAGCCAAACGAATAGAGAGTAGAAAATTTTTCTAAGCATAGATCGTACTGTACGATATACCATTCGTTCATACCTTCTAGAGTATGAAATTGTCGGGTCCCTTTTCATCCACACGAATTTGAAAAATTGCTGAACGATTCATATCGTAAGATGTCATCATCATACGTATGTCGTATAGGGTACGAATTGGATGGGTCCCTCTTTGTCCCGACGATCTTGAAAATTGTTGTAACTAATCGTACCATACAATATCTTCATTGTATATATGCCAAACAGGGTACAAATTTGTGGGGTCCCTCTTCGTCCTGATGAAAGTGAAAATTTTTCTAATTATTTGTACATGATGAACTTGGTTCGTATCGAACGATCATTATGTACGAAATCATTTTGTACCTATTAATAATAGGTAAGTACATAACAGTTTTGAACTATTCATACATACAAACATAGGATTGTACTGTACGATCGTGTATGCTCAAAGTTAAAAATTTCAATTTTTTGGATAGTTTTTCGTGTCTTTGATATAGAAAGTCCACTAAAACTAACGTGAAAAAATCTTGTCTTCATGATTTTTCAAGGGTAATTGAAGAGAGAGTGTTTGAGAGAGATTTCTTGTAAGTGGAGTGTGAAGGGTTCACAAAGTTACTCAAAGGTAAGGATCTCTTGGTGATTTTGGTTATCACTCTCTTTCTTATCTTTCTAATTGCTCGTGAGAAGATCTTTGAAGAAGATCCAGTACTCTGTTGACACTTGGAGGGTCTGAAAAGATGATGGTTCTCTGCTGACACTTGGAGAGTCTGAAAGGATGATGGTTCTCTGCCAACACTTGGAGAGTGTGAACAGACGACGGTTTTATGCCGATACTTGGAGGGTGTGAAAGGAAGATGGTTCTCTGTCGCACTGGGGATTGGCGGAAGAGAGGTTTTATAAAGGCTTCTCCGTCTTGCTGTGGGGGCAAAAGGAGAGACACTTTCGTAATGTATAATACCTAAAGAGGGAGTCTTCATGGAGTGGATGTAGGTCGTGTTTGACCGAATCATTATAAATCTTTGTGTGTTTTAATTTAAGTAATTTATTTACTGCAAGTTATTTTTCTGTGATTGAAAAGGTTTATTTTAAAAAACTTAAATTAACTTGCAATAAGTTTTAAAATCAGTTTTCAATTTTAAAAATCCAAGAAAATTTTTAAATTACTAATTCACCCCTCTTGGTTACCCTTGGGACATTAGTTTAGGTTTAATAACCTAATTAAGATTCAATATAATCCAAGTGACCTCATACAAAAATGAGATCAACAGTCTCTTATGAATGTTACACTCTTTTTTATCTAATTATGTGTTGGATCTTCGTACAAAGCTAAGACGTTAAACTTTATATTTCTCTACCACTACGAATATTCTATGTCACAATAATATTTAAGCAAAATTTGAGTTGTTCACAAATATCTTTTAGTAATTTGGCAATCAAACCTTAATTTTGGTGATAGTTTAGAAATGAATTTGTAATACAATAAATTTCTATTCAAATAAAAAATAAGGTAATCAGAACAAATCGGCCAGTTCAACTAATTGAATCATAAATTGGTCGGCCAGTCAGTTCATTTTGTTGGAACTCATTCAATATGAATTAGGATGTTAAGCCTAATTAATTGTCCCAAGGCTAACCAAGAGGGGGGGTGAATTGGTAATTTAAAAATTATACTTCTACTCTTGGATTTTTAGAAAACCTTTTTAATTATTAATGCAAGTTAAATTTAAAGTTTAAAAAATAAACTTTTCAACCAGAGTAAACAACTTGCAATGAAATTAAATGCGTAAGAAAAATAAGAAAGAACACACCAGATTTATAGTGGTTCGGTCAAACCTTGACCTACGGCCACTCCCCGGAGGCACCCTCCGAGTATTGCACTAATACCACAAAGTGACTCACTTTCACCTTCCCCGGTGCGGCGGAGTAGCCGGGTGTTGACCTCGATTTTTGCTCGAGTGCCCTCAAGTGCATTCGATCGGTGCGATTGGTCCTCGTCGAGCCCAAGTCGAACTTGAATCGATTCGAATTGATGTTAATTTGACTCGACCCTATTCATTCAAGCCCGAGTCGTTTGTTTTGACCGCGATGAGCTCGATTTGAGCCGAATTGATTTCAATTTGAGTTCAATCTGATTTGATTTAATCGATCGAACCTAGCCTGAATCTAAATCGAACCAATTCGAATCAAATTCACATCCAAACTTAATTCAAATCAACTCAATTTATTTCAAATAAATTCCAATTGATTTTTGACTTCATTTTGAATCAATTCCTAAATGGAGAAGTGTGATTAACGGCTCTAATCCCCCCCGAATCTTAATCCTGCCGTTACTGCGGTGCTCGGGTGCGTGATATGCTCATTTTAGGAAGGATGCAGTCGTCGATCGGTGGAGAACGGCACTGCAGGGCACGGTTCGGTGTTTGGTAGCGAGATCGAGAGGAAGAAACAACGGGATTATCTCCTAAGCCCGCGATTCTCCCAGGGATTTTTTTGGCTCCCTCTCTCACAAGACTCTCCCACTCTCTCTGGCTCCTCCCTCTTGTTTTTTTCTCCCGTTCCCATCTTCCTCCGTTGGCAGACGCCCCAAGCCCCATTCCAGTTCCTTTGTTTGTAAGCCCGAAGAAGCCGAGCTCCCTCCGCTCTCCTCTCTCCCTCGCACGACCAGCTCGTTCAACCTCCTCCTACTCCCGTCCAACCCCAGCCAGGACCAAACTCTCTTGCTCCCGTCGACACTAGTCTCACCTCCAACGAACCCGAAAGCAGCCAACGCCCCCGACTCCCCTGCACGTGAGCAACCTAGACTCGACGACGAGCTCCCTCCGTTCCATCTCCTCTCTCGACCGACTCAACCCGACGAAATCAACTTCAGTCCGAGACTTCCCCCTCTAGTCGACGTCGCCCAGATCCGTTCCTTGCTTGATGCCAACACAAGATCGCTGCTTCTAGGTGAATCCCTTCTCTATTCTCAGGTATATCTCTTTTCCTTCCCCCTCTTCTCCTTTCTTCTTCTTTTTAATGACCTACTTCCACTCTTCCTTCTCCTTCTACCTTTTCTCTTCTCCGTTCTTCTTCTCTTATCTCTTTTTTCCATGTCTTATTCTTACTCATTGAGTCCAAAATCTGATTAATGTGTCTAGCTCTGTGATTGTCTATGCACTAGAAGGGTATTCCAAGTGTGTACTCATGTGAGCTTGAGGGTGTGTTCATTTCGAATCTTATTGCCTAGCTTTGCTGGGCTAGTTGATTATCAGTTGGTGAAGGCCTAGTGTCTATTACGTTTGATTCTTATTCCGTCTTAGTGAAGAGGTATTATGGATACCATTATTTAAAGTCCTTATAAAAAAAAAAACCTGTGAATGATATTTCCTTTAATTCTTTTTTTTATGCATATGTATTTTCTTGTTGGGATGAATATCACTTGAATCATGATATGTAGATTGGTTGGGTGTGATCATCATGTTGGCTTGTTTTATATAACCATATGCATATAGCACACCAAGTGCTCGATGAAATTTCGTTGAGAGAAAATTATGATTATTTTGCTCATATTGAGGTTTCGTGTGGTAGTCTTGTTCACATGAATGTTTCCTTTGCTCATATGATTTTCATGGTGACAGCGAAGCTTATATATATGATAAGTATAGTATTTTTCTACTTATCAATTCACCTATATCTATCTTGTAATGACTGATTTGGTGTTCAACAAGCTTCAAGATTCACCTTTTCTTATCTAGTGGTCACATCAGTTGAAGGTAACTTTCTCTTTGGACAACTTCTGGCATTGGTTTTGTTACTAGATATTTGTGATTAGTGCTTACATTGTTAAGCATGTGCAGTATTACTTTGTATCTTTTTTTTTCTGTTCTCAAATTTGTTTCTACCAAAAACAAAAAAAAAAAACAAGAAAAAAGCAGTTGCCGTGATTTACCACTATTGTCATTCTGAATGATTTCTGTTTGTGGGCAGGTTTCTCTGGACCTACTTTTCTTATTATCAATCTATCAAATGATGGACCGTCAACCCTTTTTTTTTATTATTATTATTTATTTAGATCTTACTTTTCATAATTAAGTTTTCCTTATCTTTATTCCGTCGGTGGCGAGTAAATAATTAAAAAAAAAGGGGGTTTAGTTTTTTTTTTAAATAAATATTAGCGGTTAAAAGCTTGACCTATTGATACAAGAGAACTTTGATATTTAAACAAATTTTATATTGAACTTGAGTGGCATTTATTTTATTCCACGCTTTAATTTTTTTTTTAATACACTTACAAGACATCCTCTTATAAACTTTGCAACACACCTCTGTTACATCCTCAAAGTATTTTCTTATGCATGTGTTTTTATGAGGATCATGAGGTTGGTTGATTCTGAAAAGCATGCTTCTACATAAGTAGCACTGATGAAGTGGTTTTTTTAGTTTTATCTTGTCTGAGAGAGATGATGAAATGCAGGTTCAAAGAAACCATACAATTGTATCCGATGATATTGATTCGTAAAAAGCTTCATGACTTTGCTAGTATTAAGGGAGTGTGACACTCTTTTATTTTCTCGCATAGATTTTGATGTGATTCGGATTCCAATTTTTTTTTTCATTGTTTTGAGTTCCAAACTGTCTCGAGAACGAGTTATGTGCAGAATTCTCGCTGTTTTGTGCTCCAAAATTGTTTTGGAAAAGAGTTAGATGCAGATTTTTCATGTCTTTATGCCTCAAACTGCTTTGAGAATTGATTGGATGCCGACTTTCATTCGTTTAATTCTCCGAACTGTTTTAAAAATAAGATATATGCAGATTTTTGTTCATCATATGCTCTAAATTATCTTTGGAGATGAAAGTCGGGAAGTGTTCGTGTATATATATATATATATATACATGTAGGAAAGCTTCCCAAATTGTTCTTTAGTTGAAAGCTCTACGGAAAGTTTTTTGTGTGTTACGAAAGTTTTGCGATAAATTTTGCGAATATTTGGTAACGAAGAGTTTTATAAAATTTTTCTCATTAGAAAGTTTTAATAAATATACCCCACACCAAATTACAAAAAGGCACTTGATTATTGATTGTTTTGTAGAATTTTGTGTAAAATGGTTTTCTTGTTAGATGATTTATATGAGTTTTTTTTTTGTGTGGCACTTAACTTAGAGGTTCTTACAAATTATGTTGTGATTAATTAGATTAGTGTAGTAGGATCCTTTAGTGTCTCTTGGAGATGATTGGTGCTTTCTTATTTGAGATAAATTCTCTTAGTGCTAGTTTCTAAAAGATGAATTTTGGGATTTAAAACATTAAGGAGCTTTGTGTTGGAGGGCTTTTGTGTCTTGTTTGAGTAAAGTGATCCTTGCTTATTTGGGTTAGCTCTCTTTAATGATTAACTAAAATATAATATTAGATAAATATAAAACAAAGATAATATTGTTTTAAGGTTAATGTTAGGATTTGTTTTCCCCTTAGTTAGTTTGGGTTTTTTTTTTTTTTTTTTTAGAGGGTGGTTAGATTGTTTGAGTTGAGTTTCATATCAAGTGTCTTATTTGGATTGTGGGGACATTAAAGGGTATCGCTAAGGTTGCTTAGGGTGCACTTGACTTCAAAGAAGTGTACCCAATAACAACGATGCCTACATCCCTTTTTGTATTCGATTTTTCGTAGTTTTCTTTGTCATTTCTTATATGTTTTGGTACTACGCACTTACAAACTGAGGAGAACCAAAAAGACATACGACTCAATAAATAATAAAAGGTACGTTCTAGTTTTTATTGCATTTTTCATTTCCTTACACTATTATTTATTTATAGAACTGCTCTAATGCCTATTTTCTTTTATGTTGCGAGGTACTCTTTTGGAAAGCAATGGATAAGGAATACTTGGAGCTGGAGCTAGGACAATCGGATCTAAGCATCAGTCATCCCTACCCATCTGGTAGGGGCGCTACGGGCGGAACCACCGGGTCATAGCCCCCGGTGCTGTAAGTTTTCTAAAACTTAGAAAAACTTTAGGGGCCTAGTTGATTGTACGCCTCCCACCCTTAGGGCCTTAGAAACTTCAATTATATTTAGGATTGCTTTTGTTTTATTTTTAGATCCCTAAAACCTTATGACATCCGTATAAAAGTCTTAGAAATTAGAAAACAACACAACTTTCGATCCTACAACTTTAGTGACATCTAAGGACAAAAACTAAGGACTGAGTCTTAGAAAATATAGACTTAGGGTGCATGCTCCCTATAGGATAGAGACATTAAAACAACAACTTAGTGATACGTTTTTCTCGATTTAGATTTTGTTTTCTTAATTCATTAATAATCAACCAATCAATCCTAATCTAATTCTTAAAATCTATTAAAATACTTAATTCTTAATCAAATTATTATTAACATTTATAATTATTAAACTTCAAGCCTAAGACATAAACCTAAATCAAATCTAATTAAACTAATAATTAACCCTTAACCAATCTAAAATTTAAAAGAAGTAGATCTAATTAGGAGATCAAACTTTAAATTAAAATTCATTAGGATTAAAATACTTCTAAATATCGAACCTTAGAATAATTTTTTAAAATCAATCAACGAATCTCCTTTTAATGAAACACCTAATATATATTTCTTTTCTAATTTATAACCAACTTAAATAATATAACAAAGTTAATTATCACTGGGTAACCCAGGCCTACGAGGCTATTAAGTTAGCCCCAAGGAGGGTGAAATAAATCTCACGGCCTCGGTGTGAAACAAAGGTGATAATTAATCAAATACTAATATAAAAATATGTAAAATTAATCTTAAAATACAGAGATTTGAATTTTAACTAAAATTTCCTTTTGCCCCTTCTAACAAACAAGAATGCAAAAATAATTTTAATTAAACTATCCCATATAGGACCTACCAAAACCACACGACCTACACTTAGACTGGTTTGCTAGGACACGACTACTAGCTTTAGGTTAGGCCGAATGCGAATCTGAACCCCGTGTGATTTATTGAGCCAACTTGGGACACTCTTTCTCTTTGATTAGGAAAACCTAGAAACCCCTTTGCACTAAACCCATTTGGAGAAGATAATCTAACATCCTTAATCGAGAGTTTTTCTAAGTCAAGGCTTAGGATGTAATTAACTACGGGGGCTTGCGCCCGTAGGAAATCAATCCCCACAATCAAATAAACCCTATTCGATGCCGATGTATCGAATAGGGGAAATCTCGTGAACTTTTGGGTTATAGATATTATTATCCATTGAGATTGGTAGGTGAAAGCCGCTATCCTCCATGGCTAATCGTATCTATAACTCCATCTGCTCTTCCATCGGCCTGCTTGTGTCGATTGTAAAGGTCTACGACCGTTTTGTCCTTCGGGATAGTGTGATCGTACCCTTTGCATTCGAACCACACGAGCAGAATCCTTTCGGAGACCCACACCGGGTTCTTTGATACCCTCGTAACCTACTTAGCTCTCGTTCGCCTCTCTACGTTCAAACTCTCCTTCTCCTTCGCTGCTGCTTGGAATCCCATCCTTTCCAAACTAGACTCAACAAGTGGGTAAAGGAAGCCAATTGTTCTACTTTAGCATTGTAGACCTCTGAAAGAGCACCGAGCGAACGGGTCGATTGGAATGGACAGATTGGATCGTGCATACGACAAACCATTGGGGATAGAGGCTTTCACCAACACACCTCGATGGGTAGAAATATACACGACCTAGTCACGGATTTCCCCCACCCGATACGATAGCTCGAATGGGGTTTAGTAGATGTGGGACCGAGTTTCCCACGGGCGCAAGCCCCCG